>NC_138595.1:11538201-11915663 GCF_964289735.1 Phaethon aethereus | reverse complement strand
CGCTGGTGGGGGGGCACTCAGCGCGCGCACCCCCCCGTCCCCACCGTGTACCCAGCACCCCGGGGGTGAGCAGGAGGTGAGAGCAGAAACCGCCCCGGGCGCCGCGGGGCCGCGTTCCGCTCACGTGCGCCCGACAGCCGGCGCAGGGCTTGGGGTGTTACCCCTCTCTTGCGGTCTCGGGAGTGACGGCGCGTTTCCCCCCCCCGGGGAGCTGGGCCGGGGCGGTAAGTGCTGCCTCGGCTGCTTATATTTCAGGCGCGGGGCTGCTGGCTCTGCCCGGCCAGGGCACACAGGCAGCCCATTGTTGAAGCCCCTTCGGCGGCGGCGGAGAGCAGGTAAGGCGGCTCCGAGCATCAATGGTAGCTCTGTCTGCCGGCGGGGCGGGGACGGAGCTGCCGGCAGCATCGGCGCCCGGCCGGCACACGGGGAGCTGGGGGGCGGCCGGGGGGCACGGTCCAGTGGCACATGGCGGGGGGCTGGCAGCTCACCTGGGGGATGCCGGGCCGCCCAAAATCTCAATGTGCCCCGGGGCATCCCCACCTTGATGGCTTCGGATTGGCTTCGCCGGGGCTTTGCCGCAGCATCCCGCTTCCCCCAAGCATTGCCGGCTCCCCCACCCCTTCGACAACCCCCTCGGCAGCACTGGAGCACATTTTCCCCGTTCAGAGCCTCTTGTTGCTCAGCAAATTGTGCAGGGCTTTTATTTTCAGAGTGACTTCAGGCCGAAGGTCCCGTTTCTCGCAGCAGCGTTTGCTGCCCAGCGGCTCCGTCCCCCGGGACCCCGCAGCTCGCGGCGCTCGGCTCCTCTCCTGCCGAGCCGATAAGACTTTGCTTTCCCGTAGCGGGAAACAACCTGACTCTGCATATTTGAGCCGGTCAGGGGGGTTTTATGTTGGGCAAGGACTTCTTTTCGGAACATTCAGTCTCTGGCCTGCCGGTAACTAATCCCCGGCCGCCGGCAGGGAGCGGCTGCCCAGCTCGGTGCCGGCTGAGCGGGAGGGCTGGCGGCCGTGCCCCGCTCGGTGGATGTGAAGCCGGAGATCCCGGTGGATCACCGCTCGCTGGCAAGTCTCACCCGCCTTTTCGGGACCTTGAGGTAGCCGCAGCGTCGAGTTCATGCGCGGGTGCTGGGGGATGCCAGGCACTTGGTGTGGGGCTGAGCCGGTGCCGGGTGTGTGCGTGAGGTGGGCATGTCACCCGTGTCCCGGCTGGGGATGTCCCCAAGCCCTTTGGCAGAGGATTTGTGCCCTGACCCCTCTCCCTGCGGGGCGTCCTCTGCCCCGAGCAAGGTCAGCGTGGCGCAGCCTCCGCTGTGCACCCGGCGGTGCCCGGCATCGCGGTGACACCAGGTCTAATGCCGCCTCCCCGCCGGGGATGGCCTCGCTGCCCAGCCGCGGGGCTGCAGCACGTCCCCGTCCTGATGAAGCAGTGACAATCGACGGAGGGCTCTTCCCAGGCTGCGAAGTGTCGGTGGCCGACGTGCTGGGACCGGAGCTCTGCCCTCGCTGACCCTGTTAGCGTGCGGTGGAGCGGGGACGGGAGCTCGGCACCCCCGTCCTGCAAATCCCGCTGGATTTGGGGCAGGTGCTGGGTGGCAAAGGCTCGGGGTGGGGCGAGAACCCTGTTTTGGGGTGGAGGAGCTCCCTGCTGAGCAGGTGGGCTATGGTCCCACCAGGACGTGTGCCTGTGCCACGTCTCCTTGCAGGTGGCAATGGGACAAAGCCGGGGCTGAGGTCCTGCAAGATGGACCCGGGTGTGGGGAACCGGGATGGGGCTGGTGTCCACGCGGTGACGGCCCCGAGCGGCCCGTGCTGAAGCTCTCAGCGGTGCTGCGGTCCTACCGGTGCTGCACCAGCGCGCTTTGGGGACAGGGTGCTGCCCCGAGGGCTGGCTGTTGCTCCTCCGCTCCCCGCCGAGCCCATGTCCGTCTGTCCTGCTGGCCAGCAGTGCCGGGGACACGGGGGTGGCCATGCTGGCCGGGTGACTGCGTCACTGGGGGACGTGGGGAAGGTCATGGGGGCTGTTTCTGGGTGGCAGCTGCCAGTTTGAGTATGTCACGTTCCGGCTTTAATTACGGTAATTGGCTGTCGGAGGGCGCCTGCTCTGGCTCTGAGGGGGAGCGTGAGTGGCTCAGGTGTTTGATGCTCCACACGTGGAGGAGTCCCTGTCCCCACCTTGCCATTTGTCCCCAGCTGGAGGCATGTCCCCACGCGCCTGCAGGGACATGGCTCATGCGAGGTGCACACACACGTGGGCGCGTGCCTCTCTCCAACCCCAAACAATTTGGTGGTTACAGCAGCCAGCTGGGAGGGGAAAGGCACGCTCAGCCTCAGGCAGAGTCCGGCCCCGGCGGGGATGCTCTGGAGTCCCGCAGATTAAAGGGTGCCCTTGACCACAAGGCTCCGGCCCCGGGGTGGGCACGCTGGTATGCGAGCAATGCGGGCACTCCAGCAGGACAGAGGGATGGACGGAGCATCCCAGCACGGCCGGGCGCCTGGGTGGCTCCTCTGGCACAGCTCAGGCTGGCACGACCCCGGCCCGTCCCCACGGGTCAGGGTCTGCAGTGAGACCCGAGCATCCCCGAGTGCCTGGGCTCTACCCTGCCCAGTCCTGCCGCGCCGGGCGCCGGCATCCCCAGCCCAGGCGCTGTTGGCATCCTCATGGCGCTGCGGTGCACGGACCGCCCGGCTCGTCCCACCGCGCTAGGGCACGATGCCCGGGGACATCCCGCCGTGGGCAGCTCTAGAGCCCGTCCCACCGACCGACGAGCACTGGTGGCTGGATCGTGTCGGTAACCCCAGTGCTCAGGAAAACTAAGATAATCTCAGGCCCTCTTATCTTTTCCAGAGGCCTGGGAGTAAGCTGGGGTGGTGAAACGGTGCAATGTCCATCTGTCCGTCCCTGCGGCCTGTCTAGCCTCACGCTGTGCCTGTGCGGATGCTGGAGGGGCTTCTGAGGGCGCGGGGAGGGGATGTGTGTGGAGGGGCTTGTGGATTACAGGAGGAGAGGTCAGGCAGCACCCAAAGCATCGGCGTCGGTTTTGGCATCGGGACAGCCCGGCCAGCGGGTGTGGACGGTTGTACCAAAATGCACCACGGGCCTGGCACCCCGGTCCCCACCGGGGCAGCGGTGGCACTGGGACACCTCGAGGGCACCTCTGCCCCCCTCAGCCCTGACCCACCAAGCCTGGCTGGCAGCGCAGGCAGCGCAGGCAGCAGGATGCTGTCAGGTCTGGGACCGAGGGCTGCCGTGTGAACGCCAGCTCGGCGGTGGAGCACAAGGTGGAGTGGGTTTTGGGGTCTGTCCCCCTCCCTCGCCCCAGGCGGCACAGTCTCTCCTCCGCTGGGAGCGTGCAGCCGCTCCAACCGGTTTGTGGGTCTGGGCGGTGACACCTCCCGCCCGAGGCCCGATGGAGGGCTGGGAAGCGCTGGTACCGACGCCAAGGAACAAACAAGAGCCGCTTGTGTCCTGCCGGGCACGGAGCCCAGCAGCAGGGCAGGGACGGCGTGCTGCTCCCCTGGCACAGGGCTGGGGGGGCCGGAGGCTGGGCTGCTGCTGGAGCAGCCGCTGCATGAGCTGGGGGGAAACTGAGGCATGAAATCATGGAGGGACCCCATCTGGGTGATGGAGCAGGAGGTGCTGGCTGTGATGGCAGAGACAACCCGATGCCCAGACACTGACTTTTCCCCTTCAGCAGCCCAGGCTGAGCTCTGGCAGCTGCCCTTGGCATCTCCAACCTGCCCACGGGCAGCGGTGGGACGTGCTCCCATGCCTGGGTGGCCTGATCCCGGTCCCCTGCATCCTTCTCCGTGGGAGCAGCCGGGATATTAAGTGTCATTGCTGCGGGGAGAAATGCAAGCGGAGGAATCCCGGGAAACTGGTTTTACCCCTCCATCCGGTACCGGCGGCAGGACGGCGGCTGCGGCGGTGCTCCTCCCTCGGCGAAGGCATATAACGCCTGCCATGGACCCGGCGGCTGGCACTGCGCTGCGGGAGGTGGGCAGGGGTGCCGGCAGAGAGCGATGGCCTCCATGGGGCTGCAGGTGCTGGGCATTGCCCTCTCCGTCATCGGCTGGTTGGCCTCCATCCTCTGCTGCGCGTTGCCCATGTGGCGGGAGACGGCCTTCGTTGGCAACAACATCGTGGTGGCCCAGATTATCTGGGAAGGGCTGTGGATGAACTGCGTGGTGCAGAGCACGGGGCAGATGCAGTGCAAGGTCTACGACTCCATGCTGGCCCTGCCGCAGGACCTGCAAGCCGCCCGCGCCATGGTGGTGGTGGCCATCGTCCTGGCCATCCTGGGCACCCTGCTCGCCGTTGCTGGTGGCAAGTGCACCAACTGTGTGGAGGACGACACTGCCAAAGCCAAGGTCATGATCCTCTCTGGCGTCATCTTCATCGTTGCCGGCGTCCTCATCCTCATCCCTGTCTCTTGGTCGGCCAACACCATCATCCGGGATTTCTACAACCCACTGATCACTGACTCCCAGAAGCGGGACTTGGGGTCGTCCCTCTATGTGGGCTGGGCGGCCTCTGCGCTCCTGCTGCTGGGGGGGGGGATCCTCTGCTGCACCTGCCCCCCCCGGGGCGAGAAGCCCTACTCTGCCAAGTTCACGGCCGCTCGCTCGCTGCCAGCCAGCAACTACGTCTAGGAGCCGCTGCGCCCGACTGGACCCCCCTCAGCCGTTCCAGGGAGCCGGGACCTCCCGGAGTGCCCCTGGCCCCCTGACCCCCCCGACTGGGCTGGGGGCTGGCTGGGAGCCGGGGCAGGGAGGGCCGAGTGCCGGGGCGGTGCGAGGGAGGGCAGACAGAGCTGCCTTTGTTTGCCGGGGGATTGAAGCTGGTTCTTTAATCTCGGTTGAGACGGGGAACAGGGACCTCCTGACCTGGCTGCCCCCCGGCGGGGGTCCCGCTCCCCCCGGAGCGCCCGGCTGCAGCATCTTCTCTGAGGCACCACCCGATCCCCCCCTCGAGCATCTCCCGGCTCCCGGTGTCGGGGTGTGCCGCGCAGTGGCCCGGCTCCCCGGGGCCCGTCCCGCAGGCGGCTCAGGGCTCTCGCGGGGCGAATCCCCCCAGGGCCACGTCCCTTGGGGCCGGTGGGGACACCGGACCTGTCCCACACAGTCATGGGGACGCATGCGGTGGCTCTGCAAACCCCAGCAGGGTCTCGAGGGGTGGCGGGGGCTCTCCCCCGCCTGTACCCTAAATTTTGACTTTGACCTACTTTCAGGGCTTGCAGCGGCTCCACAGACGTGTGATTTCTCGCGGCAGCTCCCCGGGGCGGGGGCATCATTATCCTGGGAGTGGGAAGGCAGCGGCCAGGCTGGGAGAACCGGTCGGGGAGGCGGGAGCGGAGCAGGGCTGTTCACCCGCATGGAGGGGGGCGACTCCCAGGACCCGTCCCTGTCCCGTGGGGAGTGCCCAGCCCCATGGCCCCCCTCGGAATCCCCCGAGTGGGATGCCAGGGCTGGGGGCGGGGGGGGGTGTGGCTCGCGGTGCTCCCCCCGGCTGTGCTGCCATCCATCCCCGCATCGCAGCCATCCCACATTAAATGGCAGCTGCTCAGACCCCGCTGTGCTTCGTTTTCTTTACCCTCTCCGACACCCGCCTCGGTGGTAGGACATCCCGGTGTTTCTGTGCGGCAGACCCCTGTCTGCCGGAGATCCCCCAAATCTGCTCTCCGGAGCCTCTGCGACACCAGCCGCCTCCTGACCCCTGCTCCAGCTTCACCCATCACCCTCCTCCTCAGGCCACCCCGGGCACCCGCTCCCCAGGGAGGTGGCAATGGGTGCCGCCATGGCACGATGCCTGGGCAGCACCGGACGCGGCATTGGGGCTGCCCCACGTCTGTCCCGGCACGATCTTCCCACCCGAGCAGGAAGAAGGTGATGGGCGCCGGCGAGGGCGGGTCAGGGCACGCTGGCCCCGGGGCTACCAGACAGCCCCAGCTGGGAGCACCCCGGGGCCGGCGTGGGCAACGCCGGGTGTTTTGCCTATCTCGCTTCCGGCACGGCAAGCTGTGCCAGGCGCAGCCGGCGCTACACCGGCTTGGGAACGTCCTTCCCTGGCGCCCCGGGGTGTGCAGGGATGACGGGTGATGCCGGCTGCCTGGCGAGCACGAGGCTGTGGCTGTCTCATCTGGGTCTGGGGGCTTGAGGGCTCCCAGGTCCCCCATCCCTTTGCTGGCAGTGGAAGTGGTGCAAAACGCTCCTGCGGCCCCGTGGTGCCGGGGGCCAGGTGGAAACGTGAGCGCAATGCTCCAGCGAGGATCCCCGCCGGGATCCACGGGCCAACCACCCATCCCTGCTGCAGGCGGTCGTGCGCCGTTTTGGGTGTCTCTTGTGGTCCAGGTCCCGTTGGCCGGGGAAGGGTGCCTGGGATGGCTTCCACCACCCTGGCCCCTCGACCTCCCAGGAGGCTGGTCTCCATTTCTCTGGGAGAGAGGGACTTGATTTTTGGCCCAAAGGGGCTTTCATGGACCAGGCAAAGTCCCAGTGCCGGGTGTCCATCGGGATGCCAAGGGATGAAAGGTGCCGGGGAAGGTTCGGGAACGCCGTGAGGGCAGAGAGGCTGGAGAAACCGAAACCGGGACCGGAGAAACCACGGCAAAACCTCCTGCAGGTGCCGCAGGGCGTGCCGGGCACAGCTGATACTGCGCTGCCGCTAAGGGCTTGTAAAAACTCAGCTGGTCCCGGCCACCACGCGTGGGTGCAAGCACCCATGGGTGCTCTCTGCCCCATGGCAGCATGGGGGCTCTGCTCCGTGCGGGGCTGAGGAGCGATTTGGGCTGAGCCGGGGGCCACAGTGGCCGTGTGCGTCCATGGTGGAGCCGGGGATTTGCCCTCTCGGTGCTGCCGCCGGTGCAAAGGAAGAGTGGGTATCACTGAAAGTGCTGAGCACCACAGCCGCGTGGGAGGCAGACCTGAGCTCTGACCCCTTTCCAGCACCCCAGAGAGGAAATCCCGGGTCCAAAGGGCGCTGCAGCGCGGCTGCCGAGGGCAAAGCAAAGCCTGCCCTTGAACGGGGAGCAGCCGGTGCCGCGGTGAGGGCAGGGGCTGCCTCGCCTGCCTGTGCCCCCGGCGCCGCGCTCGCGGCTGGGGAGAGCAGGGAGGCTGAAGCACCAGCGATGGAGCGGGGTGCGGCGTTGGGCGCTGTGGGGTGAACGTGGGGTGGGGCAGGTCTGCGCTTCGGAGCACACCGGGATGGGCACAGCGAGCCCCTCATCCTGCTCCCCTTCCCCAGCGCGCAGCGCGGCTGGGATGGGGCGATGGCAGAGGACTGCCCTGTGCTGTGGGGATGCTGTACATGGCACGCGGGGGCTCCTGCACCTCGGTCTCCTCGGGACCCGGGTGCTCAGTGCCACACGTGTCCCCATATCAACCTGCAGCAATGCCACACATGTCCCCGGTGCGTTCCGCAGCAGTGCCCCGTGCCACACGTGTCCCCATGCAGCCGGTCCCCCCCGGGTGGGGAACAGGACACACCCAACACGAAGCCCATGATCTTCAGAAAGGGCCCCGGCCCGGGGCCGTGTCCCTGACGGCTGTGCCCTGTCCCCGCAGGTGCTGTCGATGGCGACGATGACGATGCAGCTGGGTGGGCTGATGCTGGCTGTGCTGGGCTGGCTGGGCTCCATCCTCACCTGCGCGTTGCCCATGTGGAAGGTGACTGCCTTCATCGGCTCCAACATTGTGGTGGCCCAGGTCTTCTGGGAAGGGCTGTGGATGAACTGTGTGTACGAAAGCACGGGGCAGATGCAGTGCAAGGTCTACGACTCCCTGCTGGAGCTCACCTCCGATCTCCAAGCGGCTCGTGCCTTGGTGGTCACCTCCATCATCGTGGCCTTCTTCGCCTTCCTCACCGCCGTCTCGGGTGCAGACTGCACCCGCTGTGTGGATGACAAGAACACCAAGACCAGGATCTCCATCGTGGCAGGTGCCATCTTCGTCCTGGCCAGCATCATGCTGCTCATCCCTGTCTCCTGGTCTGCTAACAGCATCGTCAGCAACTTCTACAACCCCATGGTGCCCGCGGCCCTCAAGAGAGAGCTGGGGGCTGCCCTCTACATTGGCTGGGCCTCCAGTGCCCTCCAGCTCTTTGGCGGGGGGATCCTGTGCTGCTCGGGACCCTCGTCCCAGCAGGACTCCTACCCCAAGAAGTACAGAGCGGTGAAAACCTGCAGCCCGATGGGCTACCCCATGAAAGACTATGTGTGAGCCCGGGTGCCAGCCCAAGTGAGAGCACCGCTACCCCCCCGCCCCCGCGCTCCGCGCTGCCTCCTCCTGCCCGTCCCCGCGCTGGCTGCACCCCCCAGCACGGTCCTCCCACGTGTGCCCTTCCCCGGCTTGCAGGGGCTGCGCCCGCGATGGACTATAAACATCTTGGTGCCACCGAGGCTGCCTGAGCTCATTTCGAAGGGGCGCGGCGGGGGGAGGACGGTGAGGTGTCCTGCGGGGGCTGCTGCCCCAGCGCCTGGCACGGCCCCACGGCCCCTCGAGGATGCGGCAGTAGCCATCCAGGGCGCTCCCTGCGTATCCCGCAGCAGGGAAACTGAGGCAGGGAGAGGGTGCTGAGTGCCAAGGAGGGACACGTGTGTCACCAGGCTCCCAGAGCTCGGTCCTTTGAGCCCCCAGGGACTGGGAGGGTACCACAGAGAAAAAAGGCCCAATCCCCCCTCCCTGGCTCCTGGCCGCCCTCCCCTGCCCACCCCAGAGGGGCCGCAGCCCCACTGCTCCAGGAACAACGCACGGCAGGCAGGCAGCAGAGGCAGGGGGTTTATTCAACAGCCAAGTGCAGGGATGGACCCCAACTGCCCAGGGGACAGTGCTGGGGACGAAGGAGGGGAGAGGGGAGTGGGGCAGCTACCCATGATGGGCACATGGACCCCAAGACCTGGGGGGGCAATGCGGAGGGGTGACAAGAGCCACGGGGAGGGCGAGTGTGGGAGATGTGGGGACAGACACAGCCACTGCCTCCCACCGGGGAAGAGGTCCCGAGAGGAGGGAAATAACCTGCTCCCCAGGGCCATGGGAACGGGACAAGCAGGAACAGGTCTGGGGGAAGAGAAAAGGAAAAAAGGAAATATCCCAGCAAGAGATTTGGGTAAAACACTTCCCAAGGAGCAGTGGAGGAAGAAGAGTGGAGGCAGCATGGCAAGGGGCTAGGGGAACAGGCTGGGCAGGCAACACTGGGCGGCTCCTGGGTGGGGAGCGGCCACCGGCTCCCGAAGTCCCTTCCAGCCTCACTTCTCACCCAGACCATTAACTACAAAGCTGTAGGAAAATGAGAGACTTAAGCAGCTGTTGTGGGATGAAAGGCCAATGTGGCACTTGGAAAGTTTCTCCGGCTGGGTGCCACATTGGCACAGCTGCTCCTGGTTTGGACGGGGAGGTCTCCTGCACCTCAGGGTGCACTGGGTTAACTCCTGGGGTGGGAGACCCCAGGACATGGCGATTGGGACCCATCTCCAACAGTCCTCAGGTGAAGACCACAGGGGTCTGGGGTGGGGAAGGTGAAGAAGGATCCAGATTGTGACCATGAGGGCTGATAGAGGGGAGAAGACATCCCAGACAGGAGATGGCTCCGAAGAGCCAGGTCGGTCTGCGAGATGTCACAGTGAGGGCCGATGTGTTGGGGACAGTACCTGCATGTCAGAGCTAATGGTGTTGCCCAGGAGACCCCAGTGAAACCAGGAGACCCTCCCCATGCTGAGGAGCAGGCAAGGTCCCCAGGGCCCAGACCTTGCGGGGGAAGAAGCTGGGGAACGGAATGGGGACACTCCCAAAAAACGTTGTCACCCCCAAGCAGCTGCCCCGCCCCGGGAGGGGGTTGCTGGGCTGGGTTCTACAAGGGGCCAAGTGCTCACTGCCCCCCTCCCCAGAATGGCATCGGCTCTCAGCCCTCCTCGAGGGGGGCACGGGGCATTTCCGATAGATGTAGACCACCCCAGAGATGTAGCCGGTTCCCTGGGTGCTCTCCTCCTCGGAGGTGGCCCTCTCCCAGTGCTCCACCTCCTGGGCCAGGACCTTCTGCCAGGCTCCCTGCTGCTCCAGCCTCTCCAGCGCTGCCTCCAGCTCCGCCTTGTACCGCAGGTTCGAGGGGTTGCTGCGCGTCGTCAGGCAGAGGAAGCCTCCTGCCGGGAGAGGGGACGGGTGACACCCATGCCGGGTACCCCCCAAGGATGGCACCCTGTGACCGGTGTCCCACAAGGGGTGAGGGGAGGCAGTGAGACCCTGCTGCGTGTCAGCTGACAGGCCAGTGGGCAGGCAATGGGTGGGCAAGGAGACCCGTGGGCAGGGGACGGGCAGGCCAGCAGGCAGGGGACGGGCAGGCCAGCAGGCCAGTGGGACAGCGGAAGCTGTCATGCATCGGGAGTGCCACGGCCACCTGCTGCCATGTCCCCCTGCCTGGACGCTGCCAGCAGGCAGGGCCAGGGACCGGGGTGCCATTGCCCGTCCCTGCCTGGACCTGGCAGCAAGGACAGGGCCACATCCTGGCTGTGCCACTGGGCCGGCGCCCAGCCGGAGCCCACGTCTGCCGCGTCTCGGCGTCCCCGGGGGTCCCGGCAGGGAGCGGATGGCGGGGACACCCCTCACCCGGCTTGGTGACGCGCAGCAGGTCCGGCACGGCCGCGCTCGGCACTTGCCCCTCGCCCAGGGCCCCCACCACCGTCACGGCGTCGTAGTGCTCTGTGGGGACACGCGTGGCATCACCGGGGGGGTCCCCCGGGGCAGCGTGCCTCCCCCCGGGGCCGGCCCGTTACCTGCGGGCGCGGGCAGTGGCTCCCGGCCCAGGACGCACCGCCGCAGCTGCCGGTAGAGGCCGGTGCTCCGCGCCCGCTCCAGCATCCCCGCGCTGCCGTCCACACCGTGCAGGCAGCGGAAGCCGTGGCGGTGGAGCTGCGGGGACAAACGGACACACGGCGCCGTTACCGCCCCACTCCGCCCCCCGCCCCGGCCCGCGCCCCGGCCCGCTCGGTACCTCCCGTGCTACCAGCCCGGTGCCACAGGCCACGTCGAGCAGCCGCGCCCCGGCGGGAGGGCCGGGGAAGGCGAAGGCGAGCGAAGCGGCAGCCAGGTGCGGTGCCCGGTACTCCAGCGCCGCCACATCCTGCGGGGACACGGCGGTCAGCGGCGCCGGGGAGCGGGGCGGGGCGGAACGGCCCCGGTCTCCCCGGCCCCGGCACCTGCTCGTAGCGGTCGGCCCAGCCGTCGTACAGCCGCAGGCGCTCGGGCAGCGCCGAGCCGCTGTGCACCGCCGCCACGCGCTCCCGCACCCCCGCCGGCAGCAGCATCGCCCGCCGCGCCGCGCCACGCCCCCCAGCGCCCTATTGGTTCCCCTTCCCCGCCCCGGATACGCCCCCAGCCCTCCATTGGCTCTGCGCCACCGCCCCGGATACGCCCCCCTGCGTTCTATTGGCTCCGTGCTCCCGCCTCGGATACGCCCCCCCGCCCTCTATTGGCCGCCGGACCTGCGCCGCCACCGCCTCCGTCTCGCTCCGGCGAGCCGGGCGCGACCAAGTGCGCCACGGGGTGGGGGGAGGATGAAGTGGGCCGGGTGTGACCAGGTGCACCGGAGGGGGCGACCATGTGCCGCAAGGGGCCACTGAGTGTCCCGAGGGGTGGCACCAAGTGCCGCGGGAGGGTGGCCAAGAGTGCTGGGGACACACCGAGTGCCCTAGTGGCGTGACCAAATATCCAGGGATGGTGACATCAGGCGCCCTGGGGGACACACACCAAGTGCCCACGGGGGTGACACCAAGTGCCCCGGCAGAGCGGGCACCGAGTCCTCCAGGGCCACCGCTCGCTCCCTGCAGCGTGCCCTGGCCCACCCCGCTGCCGCTGAGCAGGCAGTCCTCCCTGACCTCGTAGGGGTCAGTCCTCCCTCGCGTCACCCACATCCCAGGCGCGGTGACGGCTCCCTGGACAGGTCATCTCCTGCCCGGGCCCCTGTCGCGGCCCCACACGCCCTGATGCTGCGTCGTCACCTCCACGCCTGCATCCGCATCTTCTGCCACTCAGACCTGTCACCCAGTGGCGAGCGCGTGGTGACCACACTCCTCTGCCACCACCTGAACCCATCCTGTCCCACCACGCGCAAAGGTGACATCGGACATTCCGCACGGCCCCTTGCCCACGGACGAGCTGCGTCGCAGCAGGCAGAGCTCGGGGACAGAGGACGGGAGCGTGGCTGTGAAGGAGGAAGAACGTCTTGGCTATATCGTTTGGGTTTTGCTCACAGGAAGCAGGACGAGAAACACCACTGGGCGCCAAGACGGCGCGTAAGGAGAGGTGAGATGCCGTCTCCCTTGATCAAGGCGCCCAGCGTTTGTAATGTACCGTATCCAGCTGATTAACGAGAGACGTTCGTTAGCTCATGGGTAGGTAGGACCCCAACTGAAGGTGCTCTCCACGGGAGGTCGCATGCCTGTTGCTCGGCGAGTCTCCGCTGCGCCGGGAGTGACTCTTGCCTTCTGCTAAACCAGCCTTTGACGTTCGTAGTGGAGGATGTGGGACAAGCTCTGGCCTGTGGGGGTGTTGCGACCCACCACTTGGCTTCTGGCTTTTTCCAGGAGCGAGCCAGACAAATCCACCTGCTAATTAACAACGGAAAGAAAACGAGGGTGCCCGGAAGGAGCTGGCGGCTGCCCCAAGGCCGCGCTGGTGGCTCTCATCACCCCCTGCTCGGCAGCTTGGGCAGCTGGGTGATGCTCCTCCGTCGTCCCCGCGTCCTCCTGGCCACCACTCCGGTGGTGGCTGCTCCGCCTCCACCCGGCTGCTCCGGAAGCCCCGTGGGGACCCAGCCACGGTCACGCGTGGGGCTGGCCCTGCCCGTCGGCCGGGCAGTGCTGACTGGGGGCCTCGAGAGGGAGCCCTCCGCCCGCGGTCGGCCGCGGCCGGCGTGGCACGGCCCCACGCCCGCCGGGACCCCCGGCACCCCCGGCCGACACAGCCCCGGCCGCCGCGCTGGCTCCCGGCGAGCAGCAGCCTGGTGTCACCCGCGGTGACATCCTCGGGGCATCCCCCGGGGGGTGGCAGAGGGGACGCGTGGGGCTGGGGCCAGCGGCGAACGGTCAGACCCACGAGAGCAGGGCTCCTCCTCACCCATGCTGAGGGGACATGGACGGCTCCTGGAGGGGGTCCGCGGGGGGCTGCAGCCCTGCAACAGCTCCTGCCACCGCACACAGGCACTTTGTCCCCTCTGCAGCTGCCGGCGTGGGTCCAGTCCTGCCCCCGAGCTCTGCACCTCCTTCGCTGGCACTGCAGTGGCCACCGGACAGCTTTGTGGCCTGGCCTCCAAGAATGGCTTTCACACTCCCAACATAGTTTCCACCACTAATTAGAGCCTGACCTTCATTTGCAAGATAAACCAGAGGCAGGGTACGCTGCCAGCATCCCCGTGGCTCTGCTGCCCTCGCCCAGCCCCTCTGGGCAGCAGCTGGGTCATGCCTTCCCCGAGCCTCGACCTGCACAGATCCAGTCCCAAATTAGCCGGTGCTTTTCCAAACATCGCCTTCCCGGGGCTGGCTTGCTCCGCCGTGCCACGCACAGCTGTGCAAACAGCTTCGCTCGGCGTCACGGCGGCTTTGGGCTGGCTTGGACCCAGCGCCGGCCAGCCGGGGTTTGGACTGGACGCAATGCCAACATTGGAGGACCCGGGCTGTCCCCCAGGAGAGGGGCGGCGGGACAGTGGGGGCCCCCGCGAGGGGTGGCAGCAGGTTGTGGCAGATTGGAGCTTCCCCATGGCCGGTGCCAGTGCTGAGGCTGGACTTTGTCCTGGCACATGGCCTGGCGCCGGAGGGCTCCCACTTGGGCACGTGCTGTCCTGCTGCTGCGGTGCTGTTCCTTGGGGTGCTGTCCTTGTCCCCTGCCTGGGGACAGGGGATCTGGCTGTGCCCTGGCTGTGCTGGCTGCATGGGGTGCATCGCCCCGTCCTGCTGGGACCTTGGAGCTGGGGCTGGGCCAGCTCGGTGCAACCGCTGTGCTGGGGCGTCCCCATTGCCCCTCAACGGGGAGGCTGGGGGATGCGCATCCCCGAGGCAGGGGCTTGGCTGGCCATTCTGAGCCCACAGACTGCGAGCCCAGTCTTGCCCTTGAACCTGCCACCGAGCTGGAACAGGTGATGGGAAAGACCAAGTCTGAGCTGGGTTTGGATCCTCTGTGGGTCCAGGCACCTCCAGTCAGTGCTCTTCCAGTTCTAGCAATGTCGTCTGCTCCTAACCTGCCTGCAGGTCCCACATCTGAGCTGGTCCCGGACCCCTGGGTATTGTGTGTGGTGGCAGTTGATGCACCAAGCAGGTGGTCTTGCATTTCCAAAGACCAGTACAGGGTGTCCCTGGCATGGCCTTGGCCCTCAGGGTGGGACTAACGCTGTCCCCTGGAGAAACTGATGCTGGAGGAAAGTCCTGAAGCCTCTCCATCGTGGTGGAGCTGTGGGGTGCCCGGTGCCATGGCTGCACGTACCGCAGAGGCTGCTGGGTTGCCCATGTGGCCGTGCATGAGCCCCATGGCACCAATTAGTGATGGAGAGATGGTCCTCGGCAAGAGCACAGAGGAAGACATGTGCATGAGTCTTGTGCTTTTGTGGGCACCCCCACAGGCCCAGGTGGTTTGAGACAATACCCATCAGTGCTCAGCTTGAGGATGATGGGACTCGCATGGTGCTTTGGGCCCAGGGGTGGCCAAGGACCACTGCAGCAGAGGGGGTCCAGTCACACACGTGCCCCTGCGTCCTGGGCTATCCGCAGCCACGATGGCTGCGCTCATCAGGTGAGGGGTGGGACGTGGGCTGGAGGCTGCAGTGAGCATCCCTGTTAGAGCCCTACGCGTCCCGCTCTTGCTCCGAGCGGCTCCTGCCGGCACCGGCTGCTGGGGGCTCACAGGAGCCGCAGGCACGCCAGCCGGAGCACAGCCACCCCCCTGCCAGGGCTGCCTGGGCACCCGTGTCCGTCTCCAGTGTACGGAGCAATCAGACCCCTTCAGCTCATACTTTGCCAGCCCTCCTAGGTGCCTCCCCTCTGCTTTCCCCGCTCCAGCATCTCAGCCTGGTACGTCGCCCTGCCCTGGAGGTGCTCTGCCCCACACAGCCCCGTGGGACAAGGGCCCTGCAGGCTGTGCGTGCCAAAAGACGCGCCCCCCCCCCGGAGCTGCCTTCATCAGCAGCTGGGAGTCCAGCTTCAGACATGACGAATGGGCAGGAAGGATGTTCTGCAGGGGCTGGCTGGGCTGCGTGGGCTGGGTGGGCTGCGTGGGCTGCGTAGGTGGCTCTGTGCTGCGTGGGGGTTTGCACATGCATGTCTGGTCCAAAATACTGGTGCTCCTGAGTGCTCAGAGCCTGGCACGTGGGTGTTTTCCAGCCCCTAGGTCCAGCCGTGGGGTGGGTGTGTTCCCTGGGGTTGGGCAGCGGACAGATGCTCGATGGTGCCGGTTGGAGATGTGGCAGCTTCTGTCTGAGGGGCCTTTGGTGACAGTCACCATGCTCTCGGTGACTGTCAGTGAAGGGTGTCAGGGTCATGGGCTGCATGTTTCATCTCTGTACACCCTCCCTTCTCCAGGTCCTCCTTGGTGGTGTGAGGAGGATGCCAGCGCCAGGGAATGTCCTCAGGGCACCCCACGGCAGGCACAGCTCTGGGAAGGGACCCCTGATAGTGCTCTGAGCTCTCTGCTGCACAGCCTGTGGGGCACTTGAGCCCCACACGATGCAGGACTTGCCCTGCTGAAGTGGGGTGCTCTGTGGCTCACCCCGTGGTGCAGAGTTGGGCCATGAGCAGGGCAGGGTAGGAAAACCCCTTGGGGTGCCAGCCAGGTGGGACCTGGAGAGCCCCCGTGGGGAGGCAGAGGCAGGAGGGTGCATGTCCCCATGGCCGAGGCGGCGGCAGACAGCAGGACGGACGGGGTGGCTGGCGGGGTGTCGCACTGCAGCGCTGCCGCGGGCTGGGACGGCTCCCCGCTTGCATGCTTGCAGGACACGGCGTTTTCCTTTCCCAGCATCCAAACGTGGCCGGAGTCCATCAGCCCCTGAACTGTCCAGTCCTTCCCTAAAACCCATCCCGCCAGTGTCCAGGGACAACTGGATTTTGCCCCCACACACACACCACTCAGCACCATCACCCCCCCGCGTCGCTGGGCTCCTGCCCGGCTTCTCCGTTCGTAAATCCAAGCGTTGACGGCGGCCAGGGCTGCTGTCACTAAACCGTCCGCATCGGCCCCTAACGCCCGCACGGCTCACGACCAGGTAGCGAGCAGAGGCTGAGCTATAGATCAGCGTGGCACGGTGCAGAGCTGGCCGGAGACCGGGCCGGCGGAGCGGGCAGGCAGACGGGGGGAGCAGCTCGTGTAGCTGATTCATGACTGCTGGCGTGGCTGGGAAGGGTTGTCCTCCCGCCGGCGAGCCACGCTGCCCGTGCCACACGCAGCCCCTGGGGGCCTGATACGGCCCCCGGCTGCGGCCGGCCACCCTGCAGGGCTCCGGCCGCAGGGCTCCCCGGCGCCCGCACGCAGCAGGACTTCCCCACGCGCCGAGCGCGTCCCCCAGGCCACGTCCCGCGTCAGCCCCAGCCTCTGTACACGTGTCGCCTGCATCCCATCCTACCTGCACCCACGAGACCTGGTGCTCCCACCCCTCCCGCACCCCCAGCACACGGTGCTCCCGTCCCTCCCGCACCCCCGGGGCACAGCAATCCCACCTCAGGACATCACGGGGACACTGTTCCCATACCCGTCCCCATCCCAAATGCCAGCAGCCTTGCTCACAACGTGCATCCCCCTTCTGCAGCTCTCGCCTGAGCACCCGCTGCCTGGCTCAGCCGCCTCCTCGCCACGGAGCAGCCCCACACGGACCGTGTTCAGACCCCCAGGCCACAGACCTCGCTCCCATGCCTGCCCCAACTGCACTTTCCCCCTCTCCCCTTGCTCCCCATTGCCATCCCTCCTCTTCCCCTGACCAGGGGCTTCCACTTGCCGTCCTGGCCGTGTCCCACACACCTTGGGAGCTCGGCTCCCACGCACACCCACACAACCCCTGCCTGCTCTGTCACACCCCGTCACGCCCTGTGCCCGTTTCCCCTCTCGCAGCCCTTCCTGCAGCCAGGCACCCACAGCCAGGCACCCACAGCCAGGCACCCACAGCCGCCTCCCTGCTCCCACGCCCACAGGCAGTGCCGTCGCATGGTGAACACCCTGGCAGACCTCAGCCCCGTGACTCAGCGTCCCTCGTGGGACAGCACCCTCGTGACTCGCCGTCTCTCCCCAGGCGCACCCCAGGAGCTCCTCATTCCTGCCCCGAGACGCAGCGTGACTCGCTGATCACATCCCTGTGTAAACCCCAGAGCAGGGGGACCCTGGGACCCCTGGGTAGGGCTGTGGACCACCTCCCCATGGCTGGGTGCAAAGTCCCCTGACCACCTCCCCTGCCACCAGCCTGACTGCCCAGGTTGGACCCGGGAGACTCAGCCCAGCTCCAAAGACCTCATCCCTGTGACTCCCCAAGTCAAATCCCCTCTGGTTTGCCTGTGTATCCCGGGAAGTGACTGCCACCTCCTGGGAAGCATCAGGGACAGGCTGGATGAGATCCAGGGGGTGGAAGCTGGAGTCAATAAAGTTCAGCTCAAGGTGCAAACTTTCACTGGAGCAGGAATTAATGAGGGGATTAGTGGCCATAAATAAACAAAGGCTCTCTTGTGACTTGTGAGAGATGACTCAGTGCTTTCTGTGAGGCTGGTGTAGACCAAGCAGACAGCGTGTGAGCCCTGGGTAGTCTGGACCTTATCTGTTGTGGTCCTTCTTGATGATCCCAAAGCACTTCTGGACATTGGTGAGGTCAAGCCATCTCAACTCTGCCTACACCAGGACTTAGGTGGCATTTGGTTATCTATCTGAATCTTAAAAAGCAGTTTCTGATTCCCTCCACTAGCACCCAGCTCTACAGATATCCAGGAAGGAGGATGGGCTGCTGCGCCCAATTGCCCCTACATCCTCAGGCTCTTGCATTATCTCCTGGAGCCCAGGCCTTGCTTCCGCAGGAACATCCGTGAGTCCCAGCTCTGCTGCGAGCCCAGCAGCTCACCTTTGGTAGAAGGCACCTTTGGTTGCTTCACACCCTGCCTATCCTGCCCAAATGAGGATTATGGTGTTCCCTTGAGGAGTGGAGCCGAATAGGCCAAACCATTATTTTTTTCTTGAACTGAGCTGAACCTGAGCTGAGCTTTGCCAATTCCAACCGGAACCAAATCACCAGACATGGACCGTGTAACACATTCAAGGAGAGCATGCACAGAAGATAGAGAAAGTAGTGGCTTTGAGTCTGAGTTGACTGGCAGAGAGCAATGGGCTGAGAAGGTGACAATGGTTTGCGTGATGGTGACCATGGACTGAGAGTTCATCAGTCCTAGAGCTCAATGACATGTTCTCTTGTGCTTGAAATGATGTCAGCCACGCAATCCTGGCTGTTGAGTCTTGTCTCCCCTTTGCTAGGATCCTCTCCAGAGGATTTCAGCTTCGGAGGACTTTGCTACAGGATTGCATCTTTGGATTTCTTGGCTTGAGCTGTTTTTGTCTGAATGCTTGTCTCCAGCCCAGGTTGATCCAAATCTACCTGGTTAGGCAGTCTAGTGGTGGGTCTATCCCAACTGTGGTCGCAGCTGGGAGAGGATGTGCAATTAATGTCTCGGAAAAGGAAGGAGGGAGAGCAGCAAAACGAAGACTACGGCCTGAGAACTGCGGCGTAGTAACTCCCGGGAAGCATGTGTGAGGGAGGATATCTCAGGGCAGCTGCCTGGTCCTTCAGAAACAGCTTTCAGGGAGTAAGTTCAGAGAAAGGCTAAGGAATCTGGCAAAATGGAAATCTCTGCAATTATCTCAAGAATAAGGAGGAGGGGCCCAGACAGCGGAAACGACATTAAATCATTAGAGACAGGGTAACATGATTGCATGGGCAGATGCAGCATGACCTGCTGGAGACGGCGGTATATTTCCAAGGGTCTACAGGGAAGACGAAGGTGGTCCCTGGTGGTCCCTGTGGTCCTGGGGAGGTGTGACCACGGCTGGTTCTGGGATGGCTGGTTGGTTACTTTCATTTTCTGCTTTGGCATGGGGTGGGGGGCACAGCCAGTGTTCTCCTGGCAGGGCTGAGAGCTCAGCCTAGGGTGGGCTGGAGGTCTGGGTAAAGGGTGTTTGGATAATAAACCCCATATTTTCAAGAGCCTGATGATAGGCTTTTGTCTTATGGCACTTTGAAAACTGGCTGAAGAAATCTCGTCTGTGGATTATCTTTGAGATCAAGTAAACTAGGAGCTCATGTGGGTTCAAAGGGTGGGTTCAGCTCAAGTTCATGGAAGAAAAATCCACCAGGGATTATCACATAAAAAGTCTCAGCTCCGGCTCAGAAGGTCCATAAACTGCTGTAAACTGGGAAAGTATTTGAGGATGTGTCACCCCGTAAGCGTCCTGTGTTCCTGCTGTTCACCTCTGCTGGTGGCGATGCAGAGGGATGCACGGTGCCGTGGGGCACCGCGCCCATGCGTCAGCGCAGGGAGAAGGCAGCGAAACTCCTTCTGCAGCAAGGGAAAAGGCAGGTGGAAAGGGCGCGTGTCTGATCCTTGACTGAAGAAAGGCATTTGATGCCGTTTCACGCTGGTCTGCAGGGAGCAGGAATCGCTTGGGACTATCGTAACCTGCGTGCAAATGTTCTTCCCAAAGAGCGACCCTCAGCGCCCTTGAATGAAGGCGGTGCATGCTCTGTTGGTAGGACTGGGATTTGGGGGTCGAGATGGCAGCAAAGTATCAGTGTTGGAGGAGGCTTCTGTGCCCAAAGCCCTGGGAGATCCTCTCCAGGTTTATCCTATCCTTGCTTTTGAGGGTTGGTCTCTTACAGCCCACTTGACATCATATGCTTGGCCAAGCCAGGGACAGCTTTCCTCTTCCAGCCATGCTCACGTCTGCTCTCCGCTGGAGCTGTCCTGCCACGAGGCTGAGGCAGGGAGGTCACCCCTTGGTGCAGGTGACCTTCTCCAGGTCTGGTCTGCAAGCAGTGAGTCTCTGGCTGGCATGGTGGGCCTTGGAGGCAGACGTCTGGTCTGGGGTTCACCGTGGGGTGTCCAGGATGGACAGCAGAGCTTAACGTGTGTTGGCTCTGGGGCAGAAACAACAGCAGAGCTGGGTGGAAGAGACCTCAGGAGGTCCCTAGTCCATCCTCTGCTACTGCCAACACCAGAGACCAGCCCGACACCTGGTCCTGTGCTGGAGCTCCGCGGGCTGTGGGCAGCCCCCCGCCAGTGCAGGAGCAGTGAACCACTACGCCGGCGTCCCGGCTCCCGGCTGGGACGGGAGGAAGCACAAGGGCTCTGCAGCCCGTGCTTTGGACCTCTCCCTGACGGTCCCCGTGGGCTGCCGAGGAGCCTGGTCCCCTCCTGGGCTCTGGGTCAATGGATAAGCCAGGTGTTAGGGATGTGAGGGGGTGTCTGATCCTGCCCCAGGACGGGAAGGTGGCTGGGCTCTGTGTGCTTGCTTGCAGCTTGCTGGAGAGCCGTGCTTCACCGCCGGGGGGATGGAGCTCAGTGCTTCACCTCAGGACGCCCCACACATGCTGGCTGCTCCCCACCCGTTCCCAAAGCATTGGCCACACGTGGGGGTCCTCCCCGTGACCCACCACTCCCCTGTCAGGCACGCAGGTACACAGGCAGCCCCGGATGCTTGCAAGCTCTGTGCAGCACAGATGCTCTGGGTGGTGCCAGATCTTCTATGTTTCTTGGCCCCTGGTTCCTTGGCCATCTCGCCAGGTATGTAACTATCCCAGCTATTTCCTGCTGTACTGGAAAAAAAAAAAAAAAAAAAAATTTAAAAAATACAACCCTTCCCCCTATTTGATATAAATACACACGGCAGCTGCCCAGCCCCCTGGCTGGACAAGCCGCATTGCAGACGGATTGCGTCTCGCGACAGCACAGCCAGCACCCCCGTGCCCTGCTTGTTCCCTTTGGCAAGGGGAGCAGAAGGGGCTGCCACGGTCATGGCCCGGACCCAGCTCCCACCACAGCTGGAGTGATTTATGGTCTGCTTTCTTCCTCCTGACAAGCACATCCTGGGACAGCGTGCTTCTGCACCGCGCAAGGAGCAGGGAGCTTGCGGCCGCCCGGGGCTGACGGTGCCCCGTGGAGCTGCCCTGTCCCTCTGGAGGGGCTCTTGTGCCGAGTGGGAGCCTGGGGGGTCAGGGGTGATGAGACACCCCCCTCCCCAGTGTGTTTTCCCACTAGGGACTAGTTTACGTTTTCTGTCCCATGCAGAGTGCCAGGGGTCCGATGTCACAGGGTAACACGCCATAATCCCGCATTTTCAGCCCCGTCGCCGCCCTGTCCCCAGGATGGTGTGACGGGCGCTTCCCAGCCCAGAAACCTGCCCAGGCAGCGAAACCCACCATGGACATGCTGCTCTCTGCAGGGGTCTGTCACTGCCGGGACGGGGTGTCAGGCTGTGCGAGGGTGCACTTTGCTCCAGGACCTTTGCTGCGTGGGTGCTGTGCTGGGGTGTGGGACTGGCGAGCACGGGTGCACGGATCTGAGCGGTGTCGTGAAAACACCGGTGACGAACAGCTCAGGGCAACGCGTCCATGGCAGACGCTCTGTTCCTCTCGGGGCGGGTGGATTTGCTGTCCCTGGGCTCGTCCCTGGTTGCCCTCTGCAAGGGTGACGGGTCCTGGTGAGGGAATGGGTTAGTGATGGGACACAGCAGCGGCACTGCGGTGCAGAGCGAGACCTGGAGACCTGGTGGAGGGGTTCCTGGTATTTCGAGCTCTCTGACAGGTGGGAGCAACCTGTTTCCCCACAGCCCTGCCAGACATCCATCCCAGCTTGAGGCGACAGAAAGGTCAAGACAGGCTTGCACTCAGGGCCATGTCCCGGGGTGCCTGAGGTCAGGGTGGAGGACACGATGTCTCCTCCACGTGCCTCCAGGTCCCACTCCGCCAGCCCCCAGCCACTTGCCCCCTTGGTCCTGCTTGCTCCTTGCTGGCGGGGGGCTCAGCACCTTGGCTCTCCTCTGCTTGGCCCTCAACCTCCTGCTTGTGCAGAAGGAGGAGCAGCGATTTTTACAGTTATGGAGTGCAACCTGGAAGAGGGACTTGCCTCAGGTGACCTGCCATGGCCAGAGCTGTGAATCACCGGGGACGTGTCTTGTGAGGGCTCAGACCCACCCCAGAGTCCCAGCCATTAATTAAATAAGGGAGGTCCTGGGCACCATTTGCATCCCTGCTGGGAAAGTGTTCCCCCCCGGGCCCCTGCAGGCACCCTGCCCAGCTCTGCCCTGGCTGCCCACCTCCACGGGGTCTGTGGTGGGGGGGTAGGACTGGTGCTGGCCCCATGGCATCTCAGACCCCTCTTTTCCCACCCTAGGAGGGCCAGCAGGCTGGCAGTGCTCCGCAGGGGTTTCATACCGTAAGGAGCCCCATGAAAGCATCCCCGGGTGCCACCAGCCCCATCCGGCTGTGGGCACGACCCTCTGCCCTGGCTCCTGCCGAGGGCGAGCTCTCTGGGGCAGTGCCCAGCAGGCAGCGGCCGCTGCCCGGGGCCGTGTGCGGGTGGTAGGTCTTTCGTTATTTAGTCTGCTCTTTTCCTGCGCTGAGAGCAAGCAAGCCACGGTTTGAACTCCGGTTTCACTGTAATTATTCTGTTATCTCTCCACCAGGGTCTGGTTTCACTCATGCTTTGGGTCGCTGTCTGCTGTGAATGGGTGTCTCCGTTAGTAAGGGCTGTTCCAAAGCTTTCCCTGTCTCTGCCCTTTTCCACTTCCCGCACTGCCCTCGCAGACCTCTGTGCTCCCCTTGGCCCTGAGCCTGAAGCCCCCGCAGTGCCGGCAGGGCGGAGGCTCCTGGCAAGCATCGCACCTGCAAACCTGGACCCACCATGAGGGCAAGTGCTCCCACTGGCCACCCATCTCCTCAGCAAGGCACGGGTCCGTTTTGGCCAGGAGACTGGCTGGGGTGATGCAGCAGGACCACAGTGGCGAGGAGGATGAGGGGTGCAGCAGGGAAGGGGTGCCAGGGGCTGCACCGTTCCCTGCCCTGCATGGTCTGGTACCCTCAGCTTGCTGGGGTGCAGCAGGAGAACCAGAGGTGGTGGGTACCGGTTGCAATATGGGGCATCGTCGTTAGAATTTTTCCTGATGGAAATTTTTTCCCGATGGAAATTTTTTCCCTGTGAGGGTGGTCAAACATGGGAATGAGGGCCCAGAGAGGTGGTGGGACATCCGCTCTTGGAGATCATAGAATTGTAGAATTTTTGGGTTGGAAGGGACCTTTAAAGGCCATCTAGTCCAACCCTCCTGCAGGGACCTCTTCAACTATATCAAGTTCAGAACTTGACTGGACATGGCCCCAGCCAACCTGATCATGTTGGACCTGCTGTGTTGTGGGGAGTGGGGCTGGACTGGGTGCCCCCACAGGACACTTCTGACCTCGGTTACTCATTTATTTTCTGATAGCGGACAGGGATGCTTCCCCAGCGAGGTGACAGTCATTCCCGAGGGGCTGAAGGCACTGAGAGATGGCACCACCGGGGGCTCTCAGAGAAGGGGCAAACCACAAAGGAGGTTTGCAGAAAAGGGGTGGAGAAGATGTGGGATGGGGGCTGCTCCCCGAGCGCGTCCCAGGACCCCGCCCTCCTTACTGAGCCGGGGGCTGTTCATTGCAGCCTCTGGTTAAAGCTGATTTTCTGTACTGCAGAAAGTATTTTCTGTACTTTTGCTGAAGCACCCTGTGTGCTCGTCTGGGATGTGACCCTCGTCCTGGTGCCAGCACCCGACCCGGCACCAGGATGGTCCTGACCCACCAGTACTGCTGCGCGGGTGGTGCTGCCACGTCCCCACCCAGGTACCAGAGCCGGTTGTGATGGGCTGCTCCCGGACACGGTGCCTCTGAGCACCAGCCTGCACCCTGGGGATGGTCCTGCTGCCCCGTCACGGCGCAAACGCACCTTCCTCTCTGTCCTCCGCAGGGCCACATTCCACAGCTGAGTTTCCCGGAGCCTTCAGAGGATGTCGCCCATGGACCCGCTGTGGGATCCCGGGGTTCAGGGGCTTTGCTTTGCTGCAACACCACCGCTCTGGTCCCGGGGTCCCCGGGGCTCAGGAACGGACCCTGCACCTCCCCGCGGGGCAGCTGGTGACCACGTGAGCCGGGACACATCTCTGTGCCCCCCAGCAGTTCCCAGGCGCTGCTCCCGACGCTGGGCCAGAGCGGGTGTGACGCTGCTCGGGACACCGAGATGCGTGTGGGTGCTAATCTTTGGGGCCATCAGACCAGGCACCGAAGAAAAATCCGGCTCTAATTGGCCTCGTCCAGTAATTCTTCCTGACAAAACAATTAAGTTTCTCAGGCAAGAGATGTTCTTTGCAAACGGTCTGTGCCAGATGCTTTTGCTTTTTTTATCTGTGGTATTTAAGGATCTTTTCCTAATGCTCACTCATTATTTTATGAGGCACAGACCGGTTCTGCCTGCCCTTTTGAAGCTTTGTATCGCACTCATGTTCGTTTGTTGTCTCAGGGCTTCCCTAGCTCTACGTGAGGGTTGTTTTTTTTTTAAATTATTTTAAATAAACATTCTTGATTTGTAAAGGGCTGGGCCCTGCGAGACAGGGCAGGGAGCGGGACCGGCTCCAGCCCTCCCAGGCCTGCCGAGGCTGCGTGTACTGCAGCAGGGCTGAGGTCAAAGCTGGAAAAACTCGCAAGACCACATCGCGGAGAAGGCCCCCGGCCAGCGGGAGCCTGGCTCGCGGGCCGGCTTGTCCAGGGGCCGGCGGCGTACGGAAAACACGAGCTGGGGGGGCCGCAGTCGGCCTCTGTGGGCGAGCAGCGCCCGCAGTCCTTCCTCTCGCCGTCCTCGCCCACCGCTGGGAATCGCAAGGTGAGGTGCTGCTGGCGGGCTGGCCGTCCTCCGACGCCTCACCCGCGAGTTTGACGACTCCAGTCTGTTCCTCATCTTCCTGACGTTGACTTCTAGCGGCCCCAGCCCGCCCTTTGGGGCCGCCCGTCCGTCGTTGCCCCAGCCCGGGTGCCTGGTGAGGCTAATCCGCGTGCTGCCAACACCTCCCCTCCCCAGGGCCCGTCTCCCAGCAGCGTGCGCAGCCCATCCCCACGCTCACCCCGTTCGTACCGGTGTCGGCGCTGCTATTCCCCATCCTGGGAAAGGGAGGGTGCAGCTTTGGGCAACGGCACCCCAGGAAGGGGTGCAAAGGCTCGCGCCTCTTGGCAGCAGCGTGTTAGCAGAGCAAAAGACAACACCCGAACGGGATGTGGGTGTAGGGTGAGACCAGCTGGGTTTTGGGGCGAATCTCTGCTGCCTGTGGGGTGCCTGGGCATTAGCGCTGGATACGCCCTGGTCTTCCTTGTGATGTCTCTGAGGTTTTGCCCACTGGCTGCTCGTTGCAGAGGATCTGGGCTGGGGTGGGTGCCCTTTGACCAATGATGTCCCAAGCGTTTCCTTCCTGGGCCTTTCCTGGAGCCAGGAGGGGTGTCGGGGTGTGGGGAGGGGAAGCAGTGGGGCTGTGGGCTGCGAGGATGCCGAGGGGGGGTGCAGCCGGCGTGCAAGGTGCAAGCTGTGGACTCGACACAAGCATCCCCACTCAATGTGGTAGCCCCACAGCAGGTCCCAGCTCTCCCGTGCCACCAGCGCTGTCCCTCGATGAGAGGAGAAACAGCTCTGGGGAAGGGGTGATGGCATCCCTCGTCAATGCACATCCATCACTCCCAGCCTGGGGGCTGTACCAGAGGAAAAGAAAACCCAAGTAGACGCATCCATGGCAGGTGCTCCTGTGGCTTGGGGTGACCTTTCCCAGTGGGCTCCATCCCAGGGATTCAGTCACTCCATAAATCTCCCTTCCTCTGCGGCGCGGACCACGGAGAGGCAGCCCTGACTCAAGGCTGGGAGTGTCCAGCTGCGGACGCTATCTCAGCGGAGGAGCCGTGTGTGGGGATGCCAGCATTTCCAGGCGAGAGACAATCGTGCTTTATTTCCCTGCCACATAGGAAAAATAATAAACATTCCTTGGGTTTGTTTTCAGGCTGCCTTGTGGAATAAATCTCAGACTGTTGTTGTCTCCCCGGGCTCCCTGGTCCCGCAGAACTGCCTGTTCTCACTCCATGAGTCACCGACGCCCGCGCTGCCGCTGCCGGTGCCTCCAAAACCCCGTGCAGTGGCCCAGGGGCTGCTCCATGTTGGGTGTGCCGTGGACGCCTGGAGCAGAGCTGCTCCATGTCCTTGGGGAGCTCAGGTAGGCACTGGCATCTGTTGGGATCAATAAGCCCCCCTGGACATCTCTGTCAGCTACCAGCTGCAGCCCGGACAGACCTTGCCACCTGGTCCTCTGGACCTGGGTCTCCCTTCCAGGGTCTGACAGCATGACACGCTGCAGATCTTCAAGGTGAAGGGTCTGTCCCATGGGACAAGGGGGTCTCCTGGAGGAGACCGGCATTGGGCTGGAGCCAACGGCCTTTCGCATCCCCTCTGCCTGTGTGGGAAGGAGGTGCAAGGGATGCTATGGCCTCTGTCCTCCCACCTGTGGGAACATCTGTTAGCAGTGCCCATTTTGGTGTGGTGGGATCTGGCCCTCTCCCACGTGGTGCAGAAAGCTGGTCCTGATGTAGCCCTTCATGTGGGAGATGTGGCTCCATGGGGCCCAAATTCACCCCTGATCCCCACGGAGGCATCTGGATGCCACGGGAAGCGCATTGAGAGGGAACGGTCCATGCAACGTGCTTGGAGCCAGGTTCACACCGCTGCTGATGGACCAGTCACACGTGCTGTTGGGTGACATGGGGGTGGCAGACAGCTGGCAGCGCTGCGTGGGCACCTCCTGGAGCAGCGGTTCTTGGTGTGACCAACAAGCGAGCACTACCCACATCATCTCCAATGCCTGGCACAGTATGCCCAGTACCCAACCACATGTGGAGACCTCATAAACTTGGCATCCAAGCCTTGCCAACTTTCTTCTTGCAAGTAGTCCCGCTACCTGGGAGATCAAGGAGGCTCTAGGAGCTTGGTGTGGACCATATGTATGAGCCAGGGGAGCCTGGTGAGCACAGGACCCCGAGTCGACTGCTGCCGGATGGTCCCCACTGTGAGTGACCTTGTGCTGACGAGCTGAGCCCTTTGGCACAGGTTTGCGTGTCAGAGCATGTCCCATGAGGTGGGACAGGGTAGCGGAGTTTCCAGGAGGTCGGCGTGTGCACGTGGCTGGATGGCTGACCTCAGCCCCAGCATCGCTACGCACGTGTCCCAAAAATAGCCGGTTTTAGAATCATGAAGTCTCTTCACGCTATTGCCCAACACACGATACAAATATAGTGGCAGCAGTCAGTTGAGTGAAACTATCGCCAGAAATAGTGTGAGCTACGGCAAACAAACCGGCTCTTAGGAGCAAAGGCGGCTGGAAGGGACTCGGTCCCCGGGGTTGCCAAAAACGTGGCAAAGGACTAGTCTGAACTCAGGGTGTTTGCAGAGCTGTCTGTGGCGAACAATGAAAAAGAAAAACCCCGAAGGTAAAATACTTTCCTGCCTCACAGGGAGGGAAAAATGGGATGAGGAATGAATGAAGCGCTGCTGCCAGGAGGGGTTGTTCGAGCGCTGGAACGGCTGATAAAAAGGCTTGATGAGCACCGTGACCCCGGGCACGCCGCGGCTGCACCGACACGGGTCAGGAGAGGAACGGACACGGCTGCTGCCGCCGCGCTGATAGCTCCGGCGTCCGCGGGCAGCCCCACAGAGAGCCGAGCTTCTTTAATTAGAGACGGGGTCGTTTAGGGGAAGCGTGATTGCAGCTTATGGGAGAGGCTTGCGGAGGGAAAGCGCTCCTTCCCCGGAGATGCCTGGTAGAGGCTTAACGGATGTCTCGTGCAGCCAGCAACGTAACTGCTCGGGAGTTTCTGAAAATCGCAGATAAGAGACGGTCATTACGGAAAACTCTGGACGCTGTCAGGGTAACGAGCGAGCGGGCTCTGCTAACGACAAAGGCTAATTGCTGGGCTGCGGCGCGGGGGATCTGTAGGCACTGGAGGGCGGCGGGGCTGCACTCGCCTTGGACATCGATGAACGGAGTGTTTATTTGGACATCTGAAAGGTCAATTTTCCAAAATGCGAAACAATCGCTGGCGTGACTGGCTGGGACTGTAAATTTGGAGTGGGAGGTGTTAGCGAAAACTGGGACTTGTTCAAGGACATCCCAACAGTGCCCCAAAAGCCATGATTTCATAGACCAAAATAATTCTCCCAGGGAAGAAGCTGTCAGAGGTGGTTTGGCCGTGTAAGCGTGGTGGCCCACAGCCGGAGGGGGAGGACCACTCTGCCCCGAGTGATGCAGCAGGTGGGGACCAGGCGGGAGCCTGGCCAGCATCTGGGGTAGAGGGAAGGAAGCTGGATGAAGGCTGAAGTGTTCACTCTGTTTCGCTGCCTTGGAGAGGGCAGTGTGCCTTCCCTCTTCCTCATCCTCTTTCTTCTGCTTTGACCACGAATTTTGGAGGGGTGACTCATGCTGAGCAGGCAGAGCCAGATGATGGGAAGGCTGGTGGTGGTGTGGAGCAGAGTGGCCACTGGATGAGTAAAGAGAACCTTGGTGGCACCTTCTGGTACTGCAGGACGATGGCAGCTGGTGAAGACCTGGGGGAGGGTCTGCCCTTAGACTCAGCAGAGCAGCCAGCCTCCTGGCTGGGCTGCTCCATCCCACCAGAGAGGTGTGATCGGATGAGGAGAGCTGTGGCTCAAGCTCTTGTCCACCTTGGGCAGGGTCCTGGCAGGCTGGCTGCGGACAGACACCGGAGAGGGTTGGAGACGTGTGATGAAATACCCAGGGTTAGCATTGCAAGCAGAGTCCACCTGGTCCGTGGGATGCCCCCATCTGTCCTGCCACCTCTCGTGCAGAGCGGGCAGGAGACTTCTCCTGCTGCATGAAGAAGGCTTCCTGCCGAGAGCCTGGGATGTGTCAGAAACAAGCTCCATGGCCTGGAGAAGCTGGGAGGATGGGGAAAAGGGAGGGCTGCAGCAGTGTAAAGAACTGCTGGTTAAAGCATGCAGGTGGTAGAAGGGGAAGCCAAAGAAATCAACGAGCTGTCACTGGCTAATGGCAGCGAGAAGTCTTTGAGAATATTCATTTAGGATGACCAAATCAAGCCAACCCCCGATCCCAGCCCTGCAAAAAACAAATAATGGAGTCAAAGTGTGACAAGCGAAACCGTAAGTATTCAACAGATTACTCCAGCCTGCGCTTGGGTCAAAGCGTAGAGACATGATCAGTCCTGGGGGAGTTCAGAAATTAACATCTGTAATGGAGGAGGCTGTGCAACTGCGGACCAACAGACCGGTTCACTTACACCCTTGGGCTGGGAATGAGCTGCTGGAAGAGTCCCTGAAATGCCGACGCTGACATTGAACAAGCCTTGGAAAGACATGACAATACCGAGGGCTTGGAGACCTGCCAGGAGCCAGGGCTTGATGGCCCAGGGAGGGGGACGTGCAACCAGACGTGGTGTCCACTCATCATGGGCCCCTGGTCCCACGGGCTGGGAAATGAACTGCAGGATGCGAGGCTCGGTTTGTCCCGCTCACTCAGAGAAGCCTGGGAGGTGACGTGATCATTTTTATAGGTACTTGCACATAAAGATGTTTCCTGGTGGGGGAGGCTTTTGGGAGCGTTGGCAATCGCATGCTATGGTCCGCTGGCTGGAAACCTAACTTCGACAAATTCAGCCTTGAAACAAGCTGCAGTTTCCCCCTCCTGGAGGGTCACTGGGCACCGGAGGAGATTTTTGGATGCTGGGAGGATTCACCGTTGCCTGGAGCCTTGGCGCTGCAGCATAATGTCTTCCTGCAAGCCAGGCTTTGGGCCAGCTTGTAGGAGAAATTCCCCAGGTAACCTTTGCTGACGAGGAACAAATCATTGCGTTGACCCTGTTCCTTCACAGCCCCCGAGGGGAACTGGCTGGCGGGCTCAGGCTGTCCACAGCTTCTTCTTAAAGGGAGGTTTCTGATGACCTCAGGGCTCCCGGCAGCACCAGGGTGGAAGACGGTCTTGTGGTTGAACTGGAGGGCCTGGGACAACGTTGCAGCTCCCAGGGCTGGGAGGACACTACTGTGACCCGGGTCCCTGAGAGGGTAGGACATGGGTTGTCACCCCCCCACTGTCACGGTTGGCGGGCAAGGCAGCGCAGGCACGTGGGCTGAGGGGTGCCAGGTCTGGTACCTGAGCTGGAAGAGGACAGGAGTGTCTTGGCCAGGGAGTGCACGTCCGCAAGCTGCAGAGGAGAGGGAGGCATGGCGTCTGCTCACCAGCCACAGTGCTGACCCATCGCTGAGAACCACCCCGGGCCGTCCAACGGGACCGGCGAGACCAGGCACAGAGGTGATTCGCAGGGCAGGAGCAAGTGCCTGCTGGTGTCCTCGTCCTCCCCGGTGAGGACAGGCTGTCGAGAGGGGACAGAGCAGTTTTGATGGGGGGAAAAGGGCTTTACCCTTCGGTAGGGCGTATCTGGCTAGGCAGAGGGACAGGGCACTCGCAAGAGGGTGGGTCCGGGTCCGGGTCCAGGTCCAGCAGCAAAGAGCTGCTCAGGCCACCGGCCGCCCACAGAGGACCATGAGGCCGGGGTGGTGGTGGACGTTGGAAATGATACAGGAGACAGACAAGACACTGCAGAGGAATGGAGGACGCTACGGGATAGAGGGATGTGAGCCACCAGACATGACAATGCAGAGAAGCAGCAGACGAGGCTGGGGAGAAGTGGACGTTGAGATTTAATGTCGGAAACAGGCCCCTCGTGCCCCTGCCCCGCGGCTGGGAGCACAGAGCCTTCGGGCTACCGGTGTGCAACCACCTGGCTACTGGAGAAAATGGGGTTTCCCCTCTCTCCCGCCTTCTGAAGCAGCTTAGCCAAAAGCAGGAGCTGTGCTGGGGGTGGATGAGGCGTGCACCGTCGAGCTGGCCGGTGCTCGTGGGATGCGGGTGGTGCTGACACCCACCCGTCCGTCTGCACAAGGGTCTCGCTTAGTCTGAGAAACAGCCTCCCACCTGCCCATCATCACCCAGCAGAGATGCCAGGAAGGTGGCACGGGCAGGATCAGCGCTGGGTGCAGCTCTTTTCCCAGAGCAACCACTGAGATGCTCGGATGCTTGCTGCCATGTTGCCCACCTGCCTCGGGGGTACCCTTGCTGTCCCACCCCTGCCTGCTCCCTCCTCTGCCCCATCCTACAGTCCGACCTCAAAAAGCGAGGGGCGATTTGCTGGTTCTGTGCATCTGCTGTGGCTGGGGCACAATTTACCTCCACCCTGCGCGTGCCCCTTCCTGCAGGAGCTCTGGGGAAGGGGAGGGCTCTGGCCAGTCTCTAAAGAGCCGGTCCCAGTGCCAGAATAATACCGGGCATTTTGCCTGGTGCCATTTGCACAGCTCGTGCTTTGGCCAGTCCCCTGAGCCGCCCAGTGCTTTATTTCTGTGGCACTCGTTCAAGGGGCGGGAGGGAGCAACGAAAATAGATGCTGAGAGGAGAAGTAGATGAGAAACGACATCCTGAAGAGGAGGGGATGTGGTCGGAGCAGCACACCTGAGCCCCGCCGGGCACTGTTACGGGAAGCTCACAGCACTGGGTCGCTGGCTGGCACTGAATTGCCTTAGCAGTGGGGCGACGGGACCCATTCCCAGTCTCCCTTGGGGATGGGACCAGATGGGCTTCGACTGCCAGCAGATGGTACCGGCTGCTTTGAAGCTCTGCCCAGCTCCTGGGAAGCCGTCTTGGCAGCGCGGGAAGGGCTGGGAGCAGGGCTGTGACTCTGCAGAGCTGTCTCCCTCCAGCCAAGCTAGGTGGTGGTCCCAAGGGACGTGCATCTGGGAAGGTCTCCTTTCCCCCAGCACTGCCCAGGGTTGTGAAAGGGCTCCCGGGGTGCTGGGGTGGTGGCGGCAGCCGTAGCGGCTTGCCTGTGCGGACGCAGCCTCCCGCCGTGCCCGTGTCCCCGGATGAGCGGGCTGCGCTACCCGCGACCTGCCGCTCGGCCTGGGATGGGACCTGGGGTGGTCTCGGTGACCACCCTGCTGACATGTCCCCACGTGGCTCCCCGGGGCTCGGGCCAGGTGGCTCCCGTGGCCGGGCAGCCTGCCCAGCCGGGCTGCTCTCGGCTCCATCCCCTTGTGCCCCCCGGGGAGACAGCCCCACAGCTCCCACCCACCCCCGTCCAGCCCCGGGGAGAGGTGTCCACTGCCCACTCTATCTCACTGTCTGGGAATTTCTCCTGAGACTTTGCCTGCATTTTGCTGTCCTTATTTGCACCTCTTTAGGCTCATTTATACTCTTGTATCGTCTCCTCTCCCCCTCGGTGCATCTCCTTCCCTCCGCCAGCTGCCCTCGAGGCCCCTCTTGGTCCTGGACTTCTTTTGGTGGCCCTAGGGCCATTGTCCGGCACTGGTGAGAAGGACCGTCACCGCTCCCCGCCGACCGCCACCACCTCCAGGGCCGGTCCCGGAGCCCACGGAGCTGCCTGCACCCCCAGCCGGCTCCTCTCTGCCCTGCCGCAAGCCGGCCGCCGGGTCCCCCACCCTGCCAGCTCGCGCCTGGCCTGGCCCTGCTCGCAGCCCCCGGTTTTGAGGCTACTTTCTGCTTTTCGTCTGCCTCTGAGCTAAGGCTGGAGCCAGCTGGGAACCTGCGCTTTCAGGCTAGGTGCAGCCTGCATGTGTTTGCCTTTTCTCATCCCTCCCTGCAGCTCCGGGGTAATGCAGCACATCTGGATTCCTTGCACCCAGCCCCCATCTGATGTGCCGCATCTGGATTCCTTGCATACAATCCCTGTCTAACAGGCTGTGTCTGGCTTCCCAGCATGTGATTCCTAGATAACAAGTCACTCCTGGATTTCCTACATGTGATTCTTGGATAACATGGCATATCTGGATTCCTTACATTCAATTCCTGGACAATATGGCACATATGCTCTCTGGCCAAGGCTGGGGCTGGAACAGGACTTTCTCTTTACAGTTTAAGGGTTGTTTTTTTTTTTTTTTCTGGAGAAAATGAAGCTTTGACCTGAATTGCTGGCTGCCTCACAAAATCTCCCTTCTACCTCGGCTTTGGCTGCTCTTGGCTGGGAGCCTGGCTTGAAAACAAAGATCCTATCTCCCCCCACCCCCTGGGCTTTGGGATTGCTGGCGATGGACACGCTGCCCCTCGCCAATCACTGCTTACAATAATATTTTTCTCTAGGATTGAGCTTGGAATAACTTTGTTTTGACATAATCTGAACTAATGTCTCCCCGGCAATGACAGTAAACACTCGACAATAAGTCGCAGCGCAGCCCTGAAGCCCTGCAGAAGGGGCTCCAGCGACCGGACACGAGGGAGAGGGTACGGGGCACGGCTACAGGGAAGGACCTGGTGATGGCAGGGTGCACTGTAGCCCCAGAGGTCCGCTTTGCACCCTTTGCCCTCCGGCCACATCCCTCACTCGCTCCGCAGAGGGTGATGGAAAATGCAGCACGGGGCCATTGCTAATCAGTTCCTCGGGCACGAGGAGTTATTGTGTCTGCGGCGGTGGCAGCTCCAATTTAAACACCGTCACTGCACTATTAATGGTCCTGGCGCTCGCTGACTCGAGAGCTCAGCCCGGGACCTACGAGCAAAAATGTTTGTGCAGCCCAGAAAGAGCCGCTGAACTTCAGCCCGTGTCTTGTGCCGGCCGTGCCCTGCTTTCTCCCGGTGCCGTCCCCATAAGCTGCTGTGCTCAGGGTGCCTTGTGCCGGCGCTGGCCGATATTGTCATCGCAGACCACATCAGGGCGTGATTCCTCCCCAGAAGACCCCAGCAGGTCTCACCTTCATGAGGTCAAACAGCACCCAAAGAAACAGCTGCAAAAAGGCTTTGCAGCCACACAGCATCCTCTGGAGACCAGCTCACTGCTGGACCCGTTGGTCCAGCATCAGGGGAGACGGTCATGGCGGGAGAAAGACAAGGGGCAGGGGCTGGGTCCTGTGAGGGGTGGGCAGATAAGGACAGGAGCGCCTGAGGGATGCCCGTAGAGAGGACGCATGGGGAAGAAATGGTGGGGACAGGTTCCTTGCCAGGATCCTCCTCCTGTCCCCGTGTTAGCCAGCCCCCGAGGGCACGCTCTGCCCTGTGCTCCCTTTCGAGTGGCACCTGCTGTCCAGCTGTGCGCTGAGCAGTAGCTGGACCTGGTCCCGGACCCGAGCACGGACCTGGGCCTGGACCTGGTGTTGGCCCTGGGGTTGCACACAGGGCAGTGGAGAGCTGCCCATGTGCCCCTGAGCCTGCAGCTCCTGGGGACCAGGGAACGTCCTGCTGGTGCTGGTGCCTTCCCGGCTCCCTTCCCGTACCACGCAGATGCTGTGAGCCAGTCTCCCGTGGGATCTCCCAGGTAGCGCTGGTCCCCCACTGACAGCTCTCGTAAAGCCACTCTGATTTGTTTTGTGAGCCAGCAAAGTCTGTCAAAAGGCTGAAGACCCTGAGCGGGTCTGCCTGGAGAGCTCTGCTTCCCTGCTGCTCCCCACCCGTCCCACCGCCCTGCCTGGTCGCACTCGGCAGTGCGGGATGAAAACCCGCCCCGGCAGCAGACAGCTTCCTGCCGGTTCACCTCCCCGTTCCAGCTCCCATTGTTGGTATCGTTAAGACACCGACAGCACTTTACAGCAGCGTCCTTAATGCGGCAGAGGCCTGTGCGCTGCGGGGGAGCGGGCTGTGCCGTCTCTCCACCCGGCAGCGCTGGCTACGGGCAGTGCAGACCTGCCGCTGTCCCCGCGGTCGGCGCCCGGCTGCAGCGCTGCTGCTGCACGAGGACCGACGGGTAGCCCTCCCTCATCCCTCTTTTTCGTGAGCCAGACACCTCTCACGCTGGGCCTGATCCTCTGCGCTTCAAAGCAGTGCGGTGACTTCAAATCCCAGGGCTAAGGACAAGGGAGGGTGGGTGACACCAGGGAGACCCATCCCTGCCTCGGCAGCGTTTGGGCTCTGTGGGGAAAGGCAGAGCTGCAGATGGGAGGTCCACCAGGGCAAGCAGGTCTTCAGGCTGACGAAGACGGCTTTCCTGGAGATCTGCAGCCCCATTCCTGCTTCTTCCTGGGACCATGGGGGGTTCCACAGCACAGGAACTGGAGTGTCATCCTTGCCTGAGAACTCAGCACTGCAGCATGGAGTTTGTAGACCAGTTCTGAATGTCTTCTGAGGGATATGAACTGCTCTCAGCATCCTCCTCCAACGGGCTCCTTGGGTACAGCTAATGCTGTGGCTCCTCTGGTTATTCATAGGCTCATAGAACCATAGAAACATTCAGGTTGGAAAAGACCTTTAAGATCAAGTCCAACTGTCAACCCAACACCACTATGCCCCCTAAACCATGTCCCAAAATTCTGCAAGACCAGAGGTTGCCCTCATTTTTCTTTTTTTTGATGGATGAAACCATGTGCTTGATATTGGGGCAGGGAAAAGGAGCTCTTATGAGGCACGGCTGAGGGAACAGAGTTTGTTCAGTCTGGAGAAGAGGAGGCTGAGTGGAGACCTTATCACTCTCTACAACTACCTGAAAGGGGGTTGTGGTGAGGTGGGTGTTGGTCTCTTCTCTCAAGTAACTAGCGATAGAATGAAAGGAAACGGCCTCCAGTTGCATCAGGGGAAGTTTAGACTGGGTATTAGGAAAAAACTTCTTTACTGAGAGAATGGTCAAACGTTGGAACAGGTTGCCCAGGGAGATGGAGTCACCGTCACTGAAGGTGTTCAAAAAACTTGTGGACATGGCACTTTGGGACATGGTTTAGTGGGCATGGTGATGATGGGTTGATGGTTGGACTTGATGATCTTAAAGGTCTTTTCCAACCTTAATGATTCTGTGATTCTGTGAATATCTGGGAGACTTCGGAATGTCAGTGGAGAGAGCCCTGGAAGACTGGAAGGTGGATGGATGCATCTGATATGACTGGTGCCAAGGACAGTAAGAGAAGTCTGCCCTGGGCTGCCTATTTCATGCAAAGAAAGAAAAGAAGAGGTTCTTGGGGAGGATGCGAACGGGACAAGAGGTACATATAATAGCTGCAGAACCATTAGCTGCTCCACGTGGTCAGGGCAGAGGTTGGGGAGTTAAGGAGCAATGTCCCTGCTGGGCAGAGAGGAGCTCTTCACTGATGAAGTTGCACCAAATGGCTCGTCTGACCGCACGTTTCAGAGAGGAGGAACAGAGGGGACAGGCAGGCAGTGACGGTCTGCCCACAGAGCAGGTGCTGAGGTACTTCTCCTCAAGGGGATGGTGGGCTCCCAGAAAAGCCTGGGACCTGTCTGGGTGGCCTTATTCATCCCTGTCTCCTTTTCTTTCCTCTTTGTCATGTTCCAGGAATCCTTTCATCCGCATGTTTGTTTTTCTTTCCCTTTCCTTGCAGATGCTCAGTAATTCTTTGAACATATCAGACGGGTTTGTGTATCCCTGTATCTGAGCTGTTCCGTGGATTCCCCCCAGAGGAAAACAAAAGGCACCTCTGGAGCACGTTGCACACTGGCCTGAGGTCATGTCTAACGGCAGCCTGGCAAACTCTCGCTGGAATGCTTGCTCTGAGCAGAGGGCAGGCAGCGAACTTGAGGGGAGAGAGTGATGCTGCATATGGGAGCACTTTCCGAGGTGAGAAGAGATGGCGGGCGCTGATGGGAATAAACATTGCCATGCAGAAAGGATAAGGCAGCAGTGGCTTGTGAGTGGAAAAGCCCAGGGCCATGGTGGAGCCATGGACAAGTCTGGCATTTCCTTTGGAAAAGTGAATTTGCAGAGCTCCTTTCCCTGGAAGCTTCACGGAGCATCAGAGGGTGGCTGTGGGATGCGGTCTTTTCTGCAGGCACACCTCCCCTCCGAGGCCAGCCTGGCCCAGGAGTGTCAAGACCTTCTCTGCCCATGGCTGAGTGCCAGGACACCAAGTCCTGAGGGTCCCGCTTACTCGGTGTCTTGGCCATATTGGATGTTCCCCTTCAACGTCTGCATGAAGAGGTGTCCCAAAGCGAGACTCTGAGCCCTCGGAAAGCCACGGGCACACGAGCTCTCCAAACACTGTCCTCCACGTGCCACAAACCAGCCGCTGCATGCTGTGTGGATCCTGTGTCATGCCCCACTCCTTCATTTGCTTGGGCCCTCAAGCGCCGCGGCGACAGTGCGGCACCTGAGCAGCTTGGGGACCAGGGTCCTGGGGATGCGACGCTGAGGAGTTCAGAGCAAGATGCACAAGACAAACCACCAGCAGTTGGGAGAGCGATGCCGCTGAGCGAATGCCGTGTGATCCAGCGATAGGTGCTGCCCGCACGCTCCTACTGCCCTTCAGTGCGAGGCCTTAGGATGTCCACGAGCAGTGGGGTGGATGTAGGTCGGCAGCAGTCAGTCCCTTGCCACAACGCTGTTAGTGCCCCTAAAATACCATCTGCTTCCCAAGAAAGCTGATGGCCGAACATGTTGGGTGAATTTGGAGGCAAGGAAACCAGGAGCAAACTGATATGGAGACAGCTGCTAAATCCTAAGACCTGTTGGGTTGTGATAAAAGGGGCGAGACAGCGATGTGCACAAACATTTTGGGAGAGCTGTGGGTGACATAGCCAGACCCAGCACCCAGCGCGGTCCCTGAGCTCTGCACCCCCAGGCATGGGTGGGTTCAAATCACCCAGGTTGTCCCCAGGGGCAGTGGCTGAGCTCGCCATTGGGGTTTGGGGAGGGGAACAGGGTCCATCTCAGCACACGCAGGGATCCCTGTGCAGGTGCTGCCAGCCCTGCCTGCCTGGGAGATGCCTCATGGGACCCTCCACGCTTGGGGTTACCTCCCTTAGAGCAGCCTTGAGTGCTTCACAGGCGAGACCTGACATCTGCACAGACAAAGCAGACTCCTGTATCTTTATGGCATTGCAGGGGAGCAGGGCCCACCCAGATCCCTTTCAGGTGCCCAATTCTGGCCAACTGGGGCAGAGGGAGTCTTCCTTGGGACCCCCAGGGCAGCCTTGCTGTTATTGCACAAGAGCTTGGCCAGTGCAACCCAGTCCTTTCACACCCTCCCTCCCTCCTTCCCACGCCCCAGTTTAGCTCCCAACCCACCGGGGACCTTCCTTGTAGGTTGGTCCTGCATCACCCATCACCTGCAACGGGCAGGGACCTGTCCTGCACATGCACACCCAGCACCGCGTGGATGGAGGATGTGGCGGTCACTGTTAAAAGCGAGAGTAACCCTTAGGTCCTGCCGAGGAGCCTCTGGTGAGCCAGGAGGGACTCGAGGCTGTGCGGCCATGTGCTGGGGCTCGAAGGGATGTCAGAGCAGGGGGAGCATCAGCAAGTCACGAAGAGTGGGGTGGCTGAGCACGGTCCTGGAGGACAACGGCAGCTCTGGTCACAGGGTTTCTGGAGATGCTCTGCAGGAATGACTTCAGAGGGGCCCACGGGTGGACCCTGGGGGACATCTCCAGACTTTTGCATGTCCAGACCTGAGGGCTGCAGTGAGGAAGCAAAGGGAGCCTCATTGCAATCCTGGCAAATGCTGGTGCAAGGCAAGTCTCGGATAAATATCTACTCTGAAGACTTCCATCTTCAAGGACTTCCATATTCTTGGTGACAAAATGTAAAGGTCCTCCTGCCTGGCACGGTGAGCAGACAACACTGTCCTAAATAGGTGACCAAGAGGAGGATGAGGACAGAGCTACTGGCCTTGTCACTCCCCATCACTCCCAGGGACAGGATGTGCTTGTCAGGGCTGACCAGAGGCAGCCTGGAGCAGCTCTGCAGCCACCTCCTTCCCAGGGCCATGCGACAGCACAGGCAGAGCAGGGTCCGCTACCGCGGCCGGGGTCTCCCCTCGCACCCAGGCAGCCCTCCTGCAGGCTGCGGCTGCCCCTCCTGCCTCCCCGGCGGAACGGCGCTTGCAGCATCCAGGACCTTGCCTCTGCCCAAGTGCAAAGGAGGCCTGAGGACATGGATGGGGAGGGGGGAGCGGGGGGAGGCAGCACAGAGGAACAATTGAAAAGAGGAAAAAGGAAATCCTCCTGGAGCTGTGAAAGTGTTTTCCCAGACTGTCTGGCCGCTACGATGACCTCATTCTCCGAGGTGATGTTAATTGGGCTGAGAGACTGGAGAACAGGACGTCCAGCCCCACCAGCCCCACCGCCACAGTCACCTGCGCAGCCCCCCGTGCCCAGCAGCTCTCCCCAAAAACCCGACCCAGGCTACCCCCAGGGGGACGCCGCGTCCCCGGGCTCCTGCCAGCGGCTGTTAACGAGCGTTAACAAGCAACAGATTTCCGTGAGTTCATCTCAACTGTTTATCCCGGAAAATCCCCTTTGCAGGACCGGTGATGCACGCACAGAGCTGGCGGGGAGGGGGAGCGTCCGAGCCTGCGCAGGCTCCGCTCGTCCCCGGGGCGCGAGTGCCTCCCGCGCTAGTGAGGCTGAAGGCACCGGGCATGGAGGAGCAGGAGCCAAGCAGCCGGGGGCTTGGGCCACCAGGCTGGACGGGAGACGCTGGACGGTTCGTTCCCGTAGACGGGAGCTCGTGGGGTGGATGTCCTGTTCCACGCACGAGGTTGCCCAGGGGATGTCTCCTGGTGGGTCAATATTTTAACTGAGATGATGGAGGTCTGAGGAACGGATCCCCTCCCGGATCATCTACTCTATAACGAAGTGGACACCGATGAAAGCTTCTTCTACATTCTTCCCTGGAGGAATTTTATGGGGAGGGAGGGAAACCAGCAGAGCTTCTCTCCTCCCACACGTTTGCCCAGTTTTAAAAAATCCTTAAAAGGTACCTCCTGAGGCCACTAGTTGTCTGTCAAATTTGCCTGAATTTGCTTCACACATTAGGAGGGTGTGAGGAACCGACACATGATTGCGTAAGGCTTGCTTCCCTGCAAAATCAGAACACTGAGAACTTGGGAGCTGTTTTACTTAGCAGAGAAATTACTGTAATGAGACTCAAAGGCTGGGATTTAAAGCTAGACCTGCTCCAATGTGGACTAGCACATATTTCCACACTGACCATGACTGGAACTAATTGCAGAGGGCAGAGGCTGAATTCTCCTCAACGTCGTCACGTGCAAACCGGCTGCCGTTCCAGCAGAAGATCTTAAGCCAAAAGATAGTTCCTGATCTCAATGGTCACAGGGCGACACTGTCAGGCCTCTGATGTTCAAGTCATATTTATGGCCTCAAATGGCCTCATGGCCATAAATTCACAGAATTACAGAATCACTAAGGTTGGAAAGGACCTTCAAGATGATCAAGTCCAACCATTAATCCAGCGCCACCATGTTCCCTAAACCATGTCCTGAAGCGCCACATCCACACGTTTTTTGAACACTTCCAGAGATGGCGACTCCACCACCTCCCTGGGCAGCCTGTGCCAATGCCTGACCAAATTCGGTGCATGTGAAAGACCGTGAGCACAGCAGCACTGCTGCTGGTTCCCACTCAGTGATGGTGGTCACCAGCCACCTGGCTGCCTCCAGTCAAGCAACCACATCAGTGGCCATCTCACATCTTCTGTGCTCTCTTTCCCTCCCCAGGCAAAACGTGGGTATTTTTAAGGTGGGAAAAGGTTCCTATGGGCTTTATGTTCCTGTTAGATTGGGCACGGTCAGAGCCAAGACCCCGGCATGTGGGCTGGAAGTAGGAGAGCAGTGAATCCATAGTCCTGGACCTAGTCCTGAGAGACTGTGTCCCCAGTGAGATGAGCTCTTCCCGTATTGCTAAGCTCCAGGCACCACAGGAGAAGCCACAATATTTGCTAACCGCAGTCTTCACCTCTGTGCTCGAGTCACTCAGGCCAGGCCACCAGACCGGGACCAAGCCTCCACGGCAATTTGGTTTTACGTAGGAACCTGCAGTCACTCCTCTGGGGATCTGTGGGCAGCAAGAGCCGGGTCAGGGTCTCAGTGGGTCTGGACCCTCCTCCCTGCTCAGGGCTGCTGGAAGCTCCTGTCTGCAGACACGAGGGCCCACGACGAGAGAGGAAACCGAAACCACAGACCAAACCCACAATTAAGAGCATAACTCAGCAGGGAAAGGAGCCTGCCCTGTGGGTTGCACCACACATGCTTTCCTCTGGCCACCCTTGAAACGGTGGTGAGCAGGAGCCAGGAGACCATGAGCCACTGGAGCAGCAGCTTTTGGAGGACCAGTGGGCTCAAGCAGCATCTGCAGCAGCCCAGGGAGTGGACGGTGCAGGGTTTGAGCGGCTGAGGAGTTGAATGAATTCACTCCCAGGAGCTGAATGAGTGCAGACAGGCGGCCTTCAACTCCATGTCCTTCAGTTTCCTCTTCTTCTACTTTTCTGCTATCCACTCATCTGAGATCAGCCTTGTAGCTTCTCTGAGGGTCCCTAGACACAAAGACTTTAGTGCTTCTCTGTGCTTTACTTTCTGCAAGCCCCTGCCCTCAGGTCACGATGGCTTGTTTTGTGGTCATTGCATCCAACCATCTCAGTCATACATCTTCCCACACCGAGACCGTAAGACATGACTACAAGTACAAAGTGTCTGAAACATTTTTTTTTCACTGTTTGTCTTTCAAGAGCTAAAGAATCTTCCTTTTACCATCAGTGTTGCTGATAAACGTTCTCAAGTGCCAAACGCCATGTATTTGTAGCTTTCTTTAAAGACAAGAGAGGGTTCCCCCTGGTATTGGAGACTCCATTCCCACTCCCACTGGGCGCCTTTAAAATTGTTGCAGTACCATATTTGTCTGTTCCAAACTGCAAAAGGTCTTAATATCTTCTCCAATGCTGGCATATTGCTATGGGATCTTAAATGCCAGTAACGAGCAAGGACTGATAGTGGCATTTTTTGTGGTAGAGCCTCGTCAACTTTTCCTCCAGGACAGATAGCAGCAAGCAAAGCCAAGAAATCCTCTTGGGAGATTCTCTGCCAGACATGAGCCATGTCTAGATTACAGTTTTGGATTAGAGCTCTGGCTTGCTGAAAGGGAGCCGTGATACCACTGACAGCACTCGCAGTGCCTCTCGCATCCATAGGAGTGGAGCTGGAGGAGATACTCGTGTCATATCCAGGCAGAGCCGTTGCACTTGACGGGCAACAGGAAGTCGATCTACGGAGTGTCTCATTCACCTGTCTCCATTTTTGTTCCCATGGGACACCCCTGTGTCTGCCAAAGTGGTCATAGCTCTCATCATCTGATCAATCCTAACTTTTCAAATGGTTGGGAGACAGACAGCTAGTTAGCCAGACACTTCGCTGTCCAAACCTTCATTCTTCTTCGTTAGCTCTCACCTCCCTTATAGGACTGCTTGGAAAGTTTTACACACAAGCGAGTGCAATAAAGAAAAGATTTGAAGCCAAATGACAGATGCCATCTGGTCCCAGTGCCCCCAGTACTTGTTTTTGTTGCAAGATCTCGTAACCATTTCTGTGACAATCTTTAGGTTTTGTTTTTTGAATATTTTCTTTTAATGCAGGCAACACCTGTAGTCATGCCCAAATTATTCTCTGGAACCGGGTAGTCTCTTCCAAACCTGGAAAGTTGGGATCTACTCCTGCTGACCTTCAAGATATCTTTTCCTTGGTTGGTAGTGGAGAGTGTTTTGTCCACAGGACTGGAATCTGTTGCAAGAGTTTGTGGTTTGTTTTTTTTTTTTTGACATTTGTTTTAGTTCTATCGTGAACATTTCAAGTTGTATGACTTTCACATACTTTTTATTTCCTACTAGTTTTGCTGTTATTCCCTTTGGAAATAGCTTTAGGTTGATACTTCAAGCCCCCTTTTTTTCAGGATACCGCTGATTTTTCTTATGGGATGACTTTAGCTAATGAGTTATGACTTTATCTCCATTTTTCAAACTACTTGGGAAGCAGCTGATGTTAATTGTTGAGTCTTAGTGATGTCATGGGATTGCATTTGGAACAGAGCTTTCATTATGCTCTGTCTCAACTCACATTGCAGATTCTAATAGCAAAATCTTGCTGTCTTCTCTGCTGTCCAAATTTGTTTGAAAAGTGTCTTGCAATACCGATGAGTCCATCTCTTCCTTAAGGATGTCACTGAAAGCATTGTTATTAGGCATGAGAGTATTGACCTCTGCATCTGGTTTTGTGTTGTTTTGAGACATAACTTGAATCCAGATTCTTTGCTAATAAAATCATCATCTGAGGCAGAATTTAGAGCTGGCATATTTTGTCCTAGTACTTATGTTTTAATTTTCTCTATTTCTGAATAAACAAACCAGACCTGAATATGGTATTTCTTATTTGTCCTTTTTTTATTATTATTTTTTTTTTTAGTCTATTCGAGCCAATAACTTTACATGGGTCCAGCCCACGCTGTTACTCACCTCTCTTGCCTAATCTAGATCTGAACTAATTGAGAACAGCCTTGCTTTCCCCTGATGAGCTACTGATGCTTCGTTAATGATGTTTTCTACTCCGGCACTGGGACACCCCTCCCTCTCTCCCCTTCCCTTGCCAGCTTGTGGGGGGAAGCAGTGGGTCGCCCCTGGCTGGAGAAGGGCTGGTGCTCAGCAGATGCTCTGGAGGTGGTCCCGCGGCCGCAGCCGGCAGCGCAGACTCCACCACGTCTACGAGCAAGAGCCTCCCTGGGCTGGTAAGTTGGTAGCAATTGGCCAAACTGGCATGAAGGAACCATGAGGATGGATCCCCTTTGCTGTAAAGCGGGCAGCCGTGCCTCGGAGAGGCGGGGGGAATGTCTCTTCCACACCGGTGGCCGAGCTCTGCTGCGTTCACCAGAGCGGAGCGCTGGTGGACTGGCTGTACCGAGCTGTCCTCGGGGCCAGCGCTTGCTGGTGCCTGGTGTGGAAATGCCTGGGGGCACCACGGAGGCTTGGCTCATCGGCTCGGGAGGCAGAACAGGCTGATTTGGGCTTGCTTGGCAGCAAGGCCAGGAGAGAGGATGGGTTTCACCTCCGGATCTGTGCCCTGGTTCAGTGTAACCGGAGCTTGTGCCTGTTTTATGCAGAAGTGATGCTCGTGGCACTGTCAACTGGAGCTGCGGGACCCAGCCTCCAGCCCCGAGGAGGGCACCCAGGAACCCCGCTGCGGGGCTCCATCATCCCTTGGTGGAAGCTGGTATGAGAGGACCCTGACGGGCCTGGGGTTTTGGCCAGAGGGAGAGGCAGGTTGCCTAAAGGGGGGTGGTGGGGTAGGAGGGCTGTGCCGGGGGTCTCTGCTGGGCTACTGGTGGAGTTGTAGGGCAGAAGTGACTCTGGGACATGTTTTCCTTGTACTGGTGGCCCCACTCACCCATGTGCCCCCTCACTGTGGGGTGACCATCTCCAGGAGGTGCTCCAAAGCCTGCATGAGATCTTCCTGTCTCCTCGCTTGGGAGCACGCAGGAATGCCAGGCAAAGGACACAGGCTGCACGGGAGGAGGACCCCAAGGTCCATAGGGACAGCTGATACTAACGCCCAGGTCCAACAAGACAAGGGGCAGCTGGGCTGCTCTGCCTGACCCTCCCCAACCAGTCCTGCCCATGCCTCGCTGCCATCCTCCCTCTGTAGTTTGCTCGTGTCCTTTGTTCCTGTCCATCCATCCTGTCTGTCCCTCCAGGATACACCCGTGGGCAGCAGGTGGGTGCTGGCAGAGCAGCCTGTCCATCCTGGACGAGGCGGGGGGCACGGCAGCCGTGCAGCACCCTGCCCCAGCTCTGCCGTTCAGCCCTCGTGTGCCATCCCGGTGCCGGGGACAAGGGTCAAGACCCTCCAGGAATGAGGCAGGGGAGCGCGTGGGGACAGCAGGGTGCCCTGGTGTGGCTCTAGTGGGGTGCAGTAGCAGCCTCGTTGCCCCAAGCCTGGCCTGATTCCTGGCAGAGCGGCAACACGCAGCCCTGCCCGTGCTGCCGTGCACTCTGCGGGCAGCTGCCTGGACCTGCCTGAGAGGCTCCAGATGTGCTGGCGGCCAACGAGCCAGCTGTGCGCTGCTGCCGGGAGCCCTCAGACTGGCTGTGTCTGAGGGATGCTGCCAGCACACCCCCCTCCCCCAGCATGGGGCTGGGGGCACAGCCCCTGGGGGACCCCCCTGACCTCCAAGCGCTGCCTGTCTGCGGGGGGCCCCTCTGCACGGATGCAGGATGGACCGCGCCTCCCTCCAGATGTTTGTGCGGCCCTTGACCCCCTGTTCCCTCACAGCAGGGCCTGTCTGGGTCACACGAGGGGCTGGGGCTGGGCCGGCTGCGAGAGCACCGGCTGTTTTGGTCGCTGGAGCGGAGGTGAAGTGCAGCGGCAGGCATGTCCTGGCAGGCAGCGGCGGCCCGAGCAGCCCCCGCAGGGCAGCAGGGAGCCGGACCCCCAGGGCGCCATGGGGAGGGCACCCCTCGGAGATGGGCTATAGGGAAACGCAAGGACGTGGCAGGAGGAGCCAAGCAGCCCGCGGTCCCACCAGCGGATGGGAGCATGGAGAGCAGAGGGGCAGGACGGCAGCTGCCAGGGCCAGGCAGGGCACGGCAGCGGCACAGGCTGCCCTCTGCACTGCCCCCAGCTCTCCGACCCACGGCTTTGGCACCGCCGGCGTCATCCTGCTGGGAAGCCCCTGGGGTGAGCGCCAGCAGGGTCCCACCTTGGCTGCGGTCTCACGGTGGTGCCCTGTGGGACTCAGACCGCCATCCCCCCAAACCCTGCTCGGCTTGGGCCACACAAGCCATATGCACGCCCCAGCATCCCATCTGCCCACGACTAGGATGGCGGGGGAAACTGAGGCACACAGCACCACTGTGACGGTGCCAGACTATCCCCTTGCCTGCGGACTGAGGGGCTGAGCACACCCAGCTGTTGGTGGACTAGCTGGCCACGGGCAGCATGGTGCCAAGGTAGGGATGATCTTGCGGACAAGTTCAGAGGAGGCCAGGAGGAAGCCTTGGACCACTGAGCTGCAGCCAAAGGCCCTTGCAGCGCCAAAACACGGGGGTCCTGTGAGCAGGGAGGGAGGAGAGGCTCTCTCCTGGTACCCGCGTGTCTCTTGCGCACAGGATGCTCGGGGACCCGAGTGCTGGTGCTGCCCCAGCTCCCCGAGCGAGGCAGGTGCATCTGAGCCAGCCCAGGCTGCAGGGACCCCTTCCCTGCTTGGTGAGGATGCCACGGTCCCTCCCCACCAGGGCCAGACAGGCTTGTGCCTATTCCCATCCTTCACCCCGTGGTGCTTTGACCCCCCAGGCCAGCCTCCTCGTACCCCTCAGCATCCCTCAGCGGCTGCTGCCGACTCTGGGATCCCGGCTGCGACCACGGCTCTCCTTGGGCAGCCCGGAGCCAGCCCCGCGTCCCCACCCTCCACACCCGTTATCAAGTTCCTGCAGCCTTCCCCCCTTGCCCACCCGGGCCCTCCGCCAGGTCGCACCAGACGGAGAACGGCTCACCGCCGCCCACCCCGGCTTCTCCGGCAGCACGCAGCCCCACGGGACATGGATGCCCCGGGCGCGAGGGGGCCCGGGCATCGGAGCAATGCACAGCCATGCTCGGGCAACGTGGGAAATGCCTCCAAGCAGCTTCTCCCGGTGGTGTGATAAAGTGCCGGCACGATCCCTGTGCCTGCCAACGCTGTGGCCGCGCTGCGGGGGGCTGCCTTCAGCACAGGGGTCCCGCAGCACTGCCGGTGCCTGCTCCCCCTCGCAGGCGCCTGGTGGGGCGAAGCCAGCCCAGCGTGGGCTTTCCTGGGGGCCGCGGACACCTCGCACAAGCCCAGCCCCTCCGCCTCGCTCGTGCCCGCGCGGCCACCTCCAAGTGGCCTCGATGGGCTTGGCACCCTGAGCCCCGGCGAGCAGTGCCAGGAGAGGCAAGTGCCAATGTCCTGGAGGCCAAACAGCCCCGTGCCCCCACTGGGGACCCCCTGGCCTTCCCTCCTCCTTCCTGAGGCTCTTCTCCTTCCCCAGGTGGCCCTGCAGCCTGGGTCCAAGCCCTCCCCGCCCTGCTCCAGCTCTTTCCTTTGCATAAGGGCTGTTCGGCCGCCCTGCAGACACGTGACAGGCAGAACCATGGCCTTGACCCTCTCAACAAGTTTTTGGTGGTTTGGGGCAACAGGGCTGAGCAACAGGATGAAGAGGCCATTATCTGCATGAGGGGACCTTGGGGGACAGCAACCTTGGAGACACGACTGGAAGAGGACGGGTCTGTCCAGGCTTTCTGCCTTCCCACGGCCCTTTGGCCAAAATGCCTATCGAGGGCTGTGCAGGAAGCTCTCCCTGCCCAGGAGTCACCCCAGCTATCAGGAGCTGTTTCTGGATGAGAAATTGTCCAGGAGTAGCTGCCAGGCGGGATGGGATGGGCAGTGCTTAGAGGAAGTGGAGCCAGGATGGGATGGGGTGGGATGGGATGGGGCGGGATAGGATGCCCTAAGCACACCAGAGGGACCAAGCACTGTCAGGCCGCCTCCAGCCCCCTAAGATGCCCCTGGCAGCAAGCCGAGGCTGGGCTGAGGCAGGAACTAAAGGACATGTTCCTGATGCTGAAGAGGGCTGTGGGGAACGAGTGGCTGGAAAGGCTGGAAAATACTGTGTCAAGGCACCACGGGACGTGCCTGGATCCAGCTGCCCGAGGATGGGGCAGCACAGAGTTTGGATCCCTGGGCACTGCCAAATGGGTGCTGCAAGGCTGTACCCAGAGAGCTGCTGCTGCCCTTGGGCTTCTGCTCATGGTTGTGGAAAAGCCCAGCGGGAGACCCAGCAAGAGACCTCGCAGTGACTTCCACCAAACTGGTGTCAGCTGGAGAGAGTCACAAGTAAGTCTGAGGACCCAGATGCTCGGTTATAAGCAGTCACGCAAAATAAAGGGTCTTCAATGCAACAGTTTTCAGTAACTTTTTTCCTAACTGCTGATCAAAAACCGAAGTAGCCTCGAAAAATGCATAAGATGTGTGCTGAGAAACTAAACCTGGCACCTCACAGGTCACTTTTTCCATGAGATGTGCCTCTAAACAGGCATGGCCCTGGGGAAGATGTGGTCTGTGCTGGCTGGGTTCCCTGCACCTGGCCCTATCCCGGATTTTCCTCAGGGCTCCAGTGCTCGCAGTGGCTGGAGAGCACTCGGCCCACCCAGTGCTTTCTCCCTCCTCCAAATCCCCCTTGGTGCTGGGGGCTGCCCTGCAGCCGTGCGCCCAAGGTCCTCGCTCTGCTGGGATGGCGCGGAGCCACCCAGCCCGTGCTGCGCTCAGAGGGGTCCCGCGCTGCTGGCCAGGGGCTGAGCCTCCCCCCCAGGCACGGTGCCCGCTGCAAGCCCCAGGCAGCTCCGTTAGCACAGGAGGCTCCTGTCCAGCCGCAAAGCTCCTGCTCAAACTTCAGGTTACTCCAGGTGTCTTGCTGCAAGGAGCTGGGAGAGGTGGCCAAGCGCTGGGGTCTACGTCCGTGCCACAAGCGGGGAGGCAGAGGCCAGCACCGACGGCCTCTCCTCGCTTCTCAGCTCCACCGTCCTCTGCCACCCACTCACCCTGCCCTGCAGCCCGCAGCACTGGCAGGGCACAGGGACACAGCAGCAAGGTGCCCCCGTGTCTCCAACAGCACCAGGGCATGGGGCGGGACCTCCCCTGGCCATGACCTCCCTGTTAAGGACAAGGTGTCCCTCTGGAAGGTGCGTGTCTTGAAATCTCAAGTCCTGGTGCCTTGGCAGCCTCGGCTTTGCTGTTATGTGCGTCTGTGCCCCTTATCTCGCTGCCCCACCTAGCGCGGTGCTGGCCCTGGTGCCCCAGTGCCAAGGCCACGGGTAACCACAGCCCCGTGCCAGCCCGGCACCGCTGCTCGGGGGGACAATTGGAGGAAGCCGTGTCCCTCGGCGAGCCCTGAGCTTTCTTCTGGAAGTGGCAGCTGGGAGAGCTGGCAGGGGATGAGGCCGCACGCAGGGACCGGCACGGAGCTGCGGCCGCCCCTGCCCCACGTGCAGCCCCTGCTGGGACCCCCACACCTGCCGGGGGTTCGGGCACGGCGGCCAGGTGGGCACAGACACCGCGGGATCCCTGCCCAGGCTCCTTCCCACCCAGCAGTCCCCGCCGCTGCCTCTGAAGCCCGGGTGCCGCAGGGTCCCTGGCTCATCTGCCTGCGCCTGGCAGTGCAGGCAGCCGGTCCTCATGGCGGGGGCTGCGTGCTTGGCGGTGCACGGCGTGCCGGAGCGCAGCTGGCCATGCCTGCGCCGCGCCGCCCGGGATGCTCAGCGAAGGCGGGGGCAGTTCAGCTCTGGAGGACAAGCTCCTTAAAAGGCTGGAGACATGCAGGCGGCTGAGGCTTTCCCAGGCAGCCAGGAGTTCCTGGAAGTTGGCTCCCGGTGCCAGAGAGCGAGTCCTGGAGAGCTGCACGGGTGAGCCTTCCTGAAAGGAGTTGCCACGTGCCAGATCTTGGCCTGCCGTGGGCTGCCCTGGCGGGGATGGCTGCTCTCCCCACGAGCCCCCCGCTCGCTCCCGTGGGCGAGGGGTGTGCGCGCAGCCAGCGTCACGATCTCGTCCGCAAGCTCGCCTCCCAGAGGAAACCAGCCTTGTCCCCAGGCTTTGCCCTGGCAGACGTGTGGCCAAGAACCACCGTCATCACTGTCCCCATCCCCGTCCCCAGCCTCATGCCTCTGCTGGCCCCGTTCCCTGGCTGGGAGACTGTCCCAGGCACAGGCTCGGGTACCTGCCAGCCAGGTTGTCCTGCGGCTGATAACTCCCCTTAGCTTGTAGCCCTGTATCTCCTTCTCATGCCCTGCACCCTCTTGGGCTCCCAGCAGCAAGGTAGGTCCTCACAACCTTCCTTCTGAGTGCGACAAATGCAGGTGTCCTTCTGTTTCAGTCTCGCCATGACTTAGGAGTGGTCCAGCTTGTCTCAGCCCCACCACGTGCTTGGGACGCCCAACATGCATCCTTCAGGAGCACATCCCATGGGCCAGAGGCGCCTCCAGTCCCACACGGACGCCTGAAAGGCACCTGTTCTTCATCTGAGACATCCCTTGGCAGTGGCCAAGGTCTTCTTTCCTTGGAAGCTCTGATGAAACCCCAACCATCAGGTCCCTCCAGCGAGCTGAGGCCATGCAATACTTCTGTCCTGTCCTCCGAGTGGCCCAGATCTCCCTGCCCCCAGCATCAGCAGCCAGTCCAGCATGTGGCTGGACAGGAGATAGATAAACATTCATGAGACAGTGAGCAGCCTCCAGGACCTCGGGGAACTGCGTGGAGGCCTGTGCACAGCTCCATCGTGGGTCTGTGCTTCCCAGGAGAGGGAGAGGACAAGGGCACATGGCGGACAAGCAGCAGCACAGAGGTGGCAGATCCCATTCCCCAGAATCCCGTCTCCTTGATCCCAGGACCCCAGCCTTGGTGACCCCAGGATCCTTTTGACCCTTTGATCCTCTTGACAGAGCCACCTGACATTGCTGGCTTAGGGTTGACACCTGTAGCCTGGCTTTGCCGCAGGGGCTTCCACCGAAGTCACCTCTTAGGGCACAGCTCCCATGGATGGCTCTGAGCGCAAAACCTGCTTGCAGCATCACACCATGCCCATTGTCTCTTGCTCCAGTTCTCAACATCACCCATTCACTGCTCTCCTGAAGCCTCCTGACCCACCATATTCCTTGCTTTGCCTCTTGTTCTTCAGGAATATGGATGCCCTGGCCCCAAAAATGCATTGTAAGGAGCTCTGATAGCTGCTCTGCCTGGTCCGCCAGCACACCCCGTCCTCGCCCTTATAGCCCAAATGATCCTGTGTCACCATCCTTCTCCTCCAGCCTTCCTTGTAATTACCTCTTGTCAAAAAAAAACCCAAACGACCCACCCAAAAAAAGATCTTTATTTTATTTTTTAAAGATGCCAAGTCAATCTGGTACAGTCTATCCCTGATAAACAGCCCTCCCTCGGGGCCTCTTGGGATCAGAAATAGCGCAGGGGCTGGACCTGCTCGGAGCAAACATTCCTCCCCGCACACGCACGTCTGCTTCCCCTGGCCGCCGGCAGCCCGGTCGTCCCCCGGGAGCCGTGGGGCCTGGGGACCAGTGCCGCGATCACTTCCGGCAGGTCCCGGCGGTGCCCGGGGAGGGGGAGCCCTCCACCTCAGGCAGCTGAGCATCCCCCCGGGGCCTGCCCCCCGCCAGCCTTCCCCGCCGCGCGGCTTGGCCGAATGCGCCGTTTCTTGTAGGGAAAAATATTTATTTATTAAAGTGTGCCACTGAGTCATGATCATCTCGGAGGGGCAGCCGGTAAAGCCCCGCTGATCCACGCCGCGCTGACCCGGCGGTCGCTCACGGCTGGTATGTGCTGCTAATCCCCCCGGCTGCCTCCCGGGGGAACGGTCACCGCTGGCCTCGGGTGGACCTGAGATGGTCCCGTTCGCTCCCCAGGGAGCAAAGCCTGACCACGCGGTCGTGCCCCCCGCCCCATGGACCACAGCGCTCTCTGCTCCACAGAGAGATGCGGGGTCCTTCCCAGAGCCCAGGAACCTCCTCCGCCCTCGGCGCTGGGCCAGTTCCCTTGCTGGGACCACTTTGCAGGGCACCAGGACCTACCTGGCGCTACCTGGCTGCTGTTTCCCGCCCTCACAGCGCTGTCGGGTGAAAAGCTTTTGCCTTTCATACAACAGACTTGGCTCTCTGACGCCTTGTCCTGCTCACGCTTCTGAAGTTTTTCCATGATCTCCGTCGCCTTTACCTCGGGAGGGTTTCAGCACCGACAGCTGACCGCGATGAGCTGTCCCTTCCCAGCTCCCTGCTGGGACACCAGCTCCTGCCCTCCCTGCTGTACCTGGGACCTTCCCTCCCTGTCGCTCTCAGGGACAGGGTTTTGGGCTGCTTAACGCAATCAGTCTCTTAAGGGATTGCAAAGACCACTCTGTGAATAAAGACATGGAGCCCCCATATACCGCCCACCACAACGTCTTTGTGGATACCATGAAGTGTCCCCTGTAGCTCGGTGGCTCCTGATGTTGCCTGCTTTCTTCTCTATAATAATTTTTGCGACTCTTCCCTGACCAGCCAGCCTCCCCCGTGACGGGGGTGAGCTGAGCATGGCCCTCAGTGGGGGTACACCAAGGCACTCACAGCCTTCCCACCTCTGCTCCAGTTCCCCAGCGTCACTGCTTCGGGGAGCGCGACCACAAATTACCTGCCAGGCCCCCAAGCTGCACCCTGAGAGGGAGTCCACCCCCATGGGAATGGGGGTCAGGACCCTTGGTCTGCGGATACAGGGCCAGAGCCCCTGGTCCGTGCTCTGCTCCTGCCGGAGCGGCTTCAGACGCGGCTGGAAACGCACTGCTTCTCACCGGCCATGGTGGCTGCTCTCCCCACTGCAGCCCGTGCCATCTGCAGGCACTATTAATCACGTTTTTCGTCCGCTAATCACTTATAACATTAATCATGTTGTCTTCGTGTTAAATAGTGGAGGACTGGGACTGCAGGAATTTGCAGGTGATGGGCCTCAGCTCAAGCTGCTTCTGAGAGCTGACAGCCAGCCAGCGTTCAATTACACGTCACGTATGCCATGTGGCTTTTATATTGTTTAGTCTCTAATTGAAATCTGGGGCCGGATTGAATTACCTGTCCCACAACAGCGCGCTGCGTCGACACCACCACTGCCTCCAGAACCGAGCGCGGCAGAGCTCTCGCGTTGGCTGGGGGCGATCCCTCGCCCGAAACTGCGCGGTGGCTGCTGGGCTGTCAGCCGTCCACGTGCATCTCGTCACACACGGTCTCTTTGCCTGGTCTGTGCCTGCCCGAGACAGAAGTCAGGCTGGCAGGAGTGTGACTGTGGAGAAACGGCCCTATGAAACGTGGTCCTCAGCCTGCGTGCAGACCACCTGGAGCTCCGGGCAGGAAAGGTCTAGCCTTTGAAAGCATCCCCTTGGGGAGGTTCTCCCAGAAACCCCCAAGGTTTGGTGGGAACGGGTGGCTCTGGAGGCGTCGAATCCAGTCTCTGACTCACAGCAGGACTGTCCCCAACATGAGGTCAGGGTGGCTGTGGCTTTGTCTACTTGAGGCTTGAAAGCCTCCGTGGACGAAGATTTCCCACCTCTTTTGCTTGTCTCCACACTGGGATCTTTCCCAAGAGTCAATATTGCATCTCAGGCACAGGAACAAACATCCCAAATCTTGGACACAAAATGCATGGTCTCTGCTTTTCTACCAAGAGCAGAGGAATCTTTCTCCCATGCTGTGAAGTACTTTTGATCGGGGATCCAGTCCCTGTTTCACTGCCACAACAACGTACATACTTCACGTCTTCACGTCGGAAGGATTTAGGCGTGTAACTGACACTTAGCACAGCTTTTCCCCACCTTTTACCCAAAGCTTGCCTCTGAGTCCGCTTGGGGAGGACTCTCATTCCTTCAACAGACAGACACGGGGGCAGCTTTCTCCTGTCAGGTCCCTGCGCTTCTCCCCAGGGACTGAGCCCCTCACCACTGCTCCAGGCTCCTGGAGTGGCTGGAGCCTGGTACCAACGCAGCGCTGGCGGCAGCTGGGTCCGGGTAGAGCAGCAAGTCTGGTTTCCCCCAAAAATCTGACATTTGGAGATTTGGTTTTGTTTGGATGTAGAATGAACCCAAGACACAGAGCTTCTCTGGTTGACAGATTTTTTTTCGGGGGCGGGGGGCTTGGATCTGGCTGCCGTGACGCCCAGGCCCAGGGAATTCCTGGGAATGCTGACTTCACGCTACTCCTCTTGCTGCTCTGTCCTCCAGCCAAAGCCCAGGCCAGCTATGGGAGCTGAGCTTCTCATGGAGCAGTGAGTGGACACCTGGGGCTTGCAGATTCTCCAGGCTCCTGGGTTGCTGCCCGTGCCCCAGGCAGCTGCTCCGGAGCACGGGGAGGAGGAGGATTGCCAGGCAGCAGGTCTGGCAGTTTCTTGGCAGAGTTCGACTGCAATCAAACCGTCTCCGCAAAACATCGCGATGAGCCAGCACATTCCAATGGAGAAATGTCTTGTCTAAATGTTTCTGACCAACTCTCGTGCGGCGGTTTTCTCACTTTTCCTCCTGGCTGTGTTTCTGAAGGAAAAAACTCTCCAAGCACACAGCCCTGACTAGGGATGCTGTAGGTGTGACTGTGCCACCTCAGCCCAGGCTCAGACCCTCCACCTGGGGTCTGACGAGCCTCAGGAGAATTCCACCAGTGCTGGGCTGCCCGAGGAGCCCTAAATGGACACGCGAGGAGCCCGGCATGCGTGCTTTGTGGGTTGAGCAGCCCTTCTTGCAGTGGAGGGCTGCAGGGACTAAAGCGTGAGGAGCCCTGGGGTTGGGCTCAGTGTGTGTGTGCATATGACCCAAGAGAGCTGAGGTGATGCTCAGCAGCAGATGAGACCCAACCTTGGGGACAAGATGTCCTGTCCACAACGAGTGAAGCCTCAGCTCTCGGTGCCTGTGGTCTTCTCTGGTGGCGGGTGTAGACCTGCTCCCAACCTGCCACTGCAGAGTCAGCTCCTCTGCATCCACGTCAGAGGGACTTGGGGTTTTCTCCTCTCCTGAGAGCTTCTAATGGACCTCAAGCTGCTTCTTCAGAGATGTCCCTCACCCCTGTCGTCACTCCTGGCACGGGTGGCAGAGCGGGGCAAGGTGCCCTGATGCCTGGAGGCTGTCGTAGCAGGCGTCCTTCACCCCAAGAGGGGGTGACCGCTGCCACACCAGCTACACCGGGGAGCAGGAGATCTCCCAGCACTCTCTGAGGGCACCTCCCAGCCCCGGCCTTTGGCACTGCCATCACAGGGGAGCTGGACAGGACCGGAGCCGACGCTGTCCCCACGCAGAGGCCAGGTCCACCGTCAGCGTGGGGCTGGCTGGAGATGCGCACGCTTCCGAGGGGGGCGAGTTGCGCAGGGACACAGCCTGTGCTCGCGGGGAGCGCGTCGGGCGGCGCGCGCCTGGCGGGCTGCGCGCGCACATGCGTCGACGCGCGTCTCTGGCGGCGGGCGTTGTTGTGCTGGTCTGCGCGGGGAGGGCGTGCGCGCCGGCCAACATGTGGTTTGTGTTTAGAGTGTGTGTCTGGTGGTGTTTTGTAAATGAGGTGCATTCGGCAACGTGTGTGTTCATTCTGGCACACCGCGGCTGGTGGTGCAGCATTCCCTGGCTGGCCGCGCGCTGTTTGTGTAACGGGGCATGTGTTTAGCAACACGGGGTTGCTCGTGCACGCGCGCGCCGCCCGTGCGAGCGCGCGCTGTTGCGTGGCAGAACGCGCCTGCTGCGTGGCCAGCCCGCGGCGGGACCCGTTCTCGTTTTGGAGAGGCGTTTGGGGGCTGAAAACCGTTTTCCCCATGTGGCTGCCATTCCTGGGATGGTGGCCCCGGCTCCCTCCCTCCGCCGAGCTGACCCCGGCCGGGATGTGTGTGGGGGGGAGGCGCTCCCCTGCTGCCCCCCACCGCGCTGCGCTCCCTGGGGAGCTGATGAGGTGCGATGTTTTGCGGGCCGGGGGCCGTGGCCGAGCCCAGCAGACAGCCTCTCCCTCCGCAGCACCCTTTCCGCACGCGAGACCCGAGCGAAAACACCTGGAGCCAATTCCCAGCCCTGCCGAGCCGGCAGAGAAATGAGGCGTCCGAGGCCTCGCTTCGCAAACGTGCGGCGGCCGGGCCGTTGGCTTTCCCCCCGAGGAGGGAGGAAGGGCAGCCCGGTGGGCTGGCTGGCCGGTCCAGGGACGCTTGGAGCGCGGCGAAGGGCGGCGAGGAGACGCACAGGGCATCTCCGCACCGCGCCTCGGACGCATGGGTCCTGGATGGAAATGGGACCCGAGCGGCCGGCTCACGGCTGGCGTTACAGCACTTCAGAGAGGAGGAAACGCCGTCTCCGTGGCGGTGAAGCCGCTTTCCAGCGCTGGCGAAAGTTCAGGCGTCCCGAGCCCAGGCAGGGAGAGAGGCTGAGGGAAGGCAAGGGGAGAGAGTGGGAGAGGAGGCAGAAGTGCACCTGAATAACCTTGGAAAAAGCCCCCCCACCTCTGCTGCGTGCTGCAGGGAGGCAACAGGGCCAAAGCCTCCCTGCTCCCTGGGTTTGGGGCACGGTAAGCGAGTCCCGAAGTATTAGCAACCCATGGTGCAGCGCGGGGACCGCCAGCTTCTCCGGGACGAAGACAGGTTGACAGCAGGGGACACAGCAGGGGCTTGGCACCCAGTGTAGACAAGGAGGGGTGACTCCTCCGCAGGAGAAACCCTGCTTCAGCTGGAGCAATCGGGGGACCCACCCGCTCCTTGTGCCTGGCTCAGGAGGGGGAACAGGGCTGGTGCACAACGTGGCATCTCCTCTGCTTCCCGGCCAGGTCCGGGTGGCGTTGAGCTGTCCTCCTCCCGACTCGGACCGCGGGCAGGCTGCCGGGGAGCAAACCTGGCAGGCGGTGGACAAACCGTCCCGGTGCAGCACAGCAAGGCCAGGGACAGGCGTCGGAGGAGACCGAGACTGCCCGAGCAGCCGATCGCTGCGCGTGTGTAAAATCATGAACAATGGCGAAAGCGGCGGAACGTGGGAGGGACGCTGATGCAGAGCAGCTTCAGAAACAGCGAAGGATGGAGAGGGAGTCTGGCAATCAACATCCGACTTTTATTCCTAGTTAAGTAACAGAGCACGTCGTACAAGAGAAAGTCGTTAAGTGTCAAGAGCCAGATTTCAGAGGAGCTCAGTGCCAGGTTTCCCAGTGCTCGGCACCACAGCCGGGGCCAGGCTTGCCGAAAAGCCAGCTCCCATTCGGAGCCGCTGCCGCGGCCAGGCTTGCAGTGAGGCTGGTTGGGTCTCCCGGGGGACGTGTCTGGAGGGACTCGTGGTGGATCTGAGTGCCTGACCTGCTCGGTTCTTCCCCAAAATGCCTGACCGGTGCCTGGTGCTGAGGGGACGGTCCCCAGCACCGACCCTGCGAGGTTGTCCCTGCCAGGCGAGAGGAATCGTGTCACCTGGTGGGCCGGGAGGGTTTCAGCCCCTTGTCGGACTGGCTGAGACTCTTCAAGCAGGAGACTGACAAATTGTGGGTTGTCAGCTTCCTGTGGGAATTTCTAAGTGAATAATCATTGTGAACATCATGAAAAGCATTTTAATAGTCAGAGAATACCATCTGGATGTTCACAAACAAAGGCGATATAAATCCACGACTGACAGCGCACTGAGCTCGCTGCTTTTGTAAGTAAAAGTATTTCCAAATTGTTTCCCAAATTATTTAAGCAAGTCTTTCCTCTAATGAAATTCAGAAAAGATCCTAACATAGGCAAACAGTACAGACTGAGCACAACGGAGACGTTACACAGACGGCTTAGAGTGTGGGTCGGATGTAATCAAATGACATCCCCTGTGTACGAATGCAGTCCATGTTCAGAGATAAGAGGAATCCCAAACACTTCTGCAACGGGAGGAATAAATCTGGAGGTGCCAAAAGGGAACCGGGGGAGAGAGCGAGGAATAACTCGGTTGTTAATAAAGCAGTTTTTGTGGGCGTGAAGGCCTTGCACGACGGTGGCGAGCACCGCGGGGCTCGTTTGAGAGCACACCGGGAGGGATGTGCTCGGTCTGGCTGCAGCCACCACCGAGGTCCTCGCAGCGGGGGACCCTGGCAGGGGAGGGACGCTGCAGGTAAGGAGCGGAGAAGGTAGCCAGGCACAAGTCAGCTTTGCGGGGAGGAGAGAGGTGCGAACAGCCCTGCCGGCCGTTGGCTCCGAGGTGAAGAGTTACGTGCCGTGCTGGAGGGGAAATGGAGAGGAGGGGTCTCAGGAGGGAAGATGGCAGGGGTGGGCGCGGGGTTGCCTCCAGCAGCAGGCACGGACCTCGCCACCCACAGGTTTTGGGCCAGAGGTGCGCAAACCAGCAAGAGTTGGGCTGCACCGGGGGGATGTGGGACTCGTAGCTTGTCCCGGACGGTGACGTGCACGGGGCTACTGCTTTCTGGGACAAAACCCTCGCAAAGCAGGCAGCAGCGCAGATCCTGACCTCCGTGTCCTTACGTCCTGGAGCACACCTCTTGACAGCCAAAGTGGCCACTGAGCCAAGGGCTTTGTTCAGCGCGGGCCTCTGCGGAGAAGGAGCTGGGAATGGAAGCAGCAATCTGGAGCCAGTGGAGGCCACACCAACAGCAGAGCAACCTCAGACGCGCCGGAGGCAGAAGCTGGCCAAACCAGGCTGTGCGCTGGCCACTGGTGTGCTAGGACGGCCACCGGAGAGGTGATTTCGCCGGCAGCACCTGGCCGGCTGTGGGCTGTGATTGTAGCCGGAGGACAACTGTGCCTCTGTTGCTCTTGGACCTCTGGCCAGACTTCAGGATCCTGGCAGACGATACAGAAACATCTGCTCTTGCTGGCTTTTCCCAATCCAGCCCTTGCAGCAACGGTTGAGGGTCCTCCAGCCAGCAAGGGCCGGGGAAAGCTTCAGGCTGTGGATGAGGAGTCCCACAACACTCGTACCACGGCATTTGCTGGCAGACGTACCCTTGCAAAGAGGGGACGAATCTGGCTTGCTCTCCCATGCGGGAAGACCAAATCTCTCTGCCGGCTGGAGAGCCTTGGTTTGAAAGCAGGTCGTCCTCGACCCCACCAAGGCACCCCAGCACTCCTCCGCGTCACCTCGGAGCAGAGGACACCCCGCTGTCCAAGGGGAAAATGAACCCCGCTTCCCAGATTGCATCTGAATTCATCTTGGTGAATTCCTGTGGTGCTGGGCAGTCTTCTAAGTGAAAAAAAATCACGTTTTTTTGTCACTATTTCAGGCCAGGTTTTGAACGGGAATGGGTACAAGGTTTGGAAGTAAAAAAAGTTGCTTGCTGAAAGAAACAGGAAATAAAATCTGATCTCTCCACCGTGACGGGATGCCTGCTCATGACAGGACACCTGCTGACAACTGGGCACCCCCTTGGCCAGACCCCCTCTGCCGAGGTCAGCCTTTTCGCCTTGCCCCACACTCACCGCTCATTTTCAACGCGAGCTCGGCCAGGAGAGCAGGGCTCAGGGCAGGAAGAAGGAGGAGGACACGGCGTGGGGTCGCTCGGTCGTGCCGCCGCTTGGCTCCCCGTCCTCCCCACCTCTCCACCTCGTGCCAGGGTTTGCTGCCTCCACGGGGCCTGGAGGTGGCTCCGAGAGCTTTGCAGGTTTCCAGCGCCTCGAGTTTCTGCTTGGAAACATTCCGTGCCTTGTGTTCAGCCCGTGGGCTCCAGCGCGGTCTCAGCATTGGACTGAGACCACACTCGGTCTCTTTGGATGCATCGGAAAGATTCCAGATGCAGGAATAAAGCGTTTGCCCAGACGCACTGCCGAGGGCAGGCTGCCCCACACCGACTGGCTGCCAGCTCAGGGGGTGCCATGTCCCCAGCTGGCCCCAGAGCGCGGTTTCTGCCGGTCCCCGCAGTGAGGCCAACGACCGGACCATTCCTGCCTGATAAACGGGACAAGTGGTGTCGCCGGTGATGGGGGATCAGAGGAGCTGCCTCTTTCCTTGCAGTCGCTTTGCTAACATGCCCCTAAACCTTCTCCCAGCCAGAAAAAGCATTAGTCACTGTTACAAAGTCAGGATGAGCAGACAGAAATAACAAGCGCGTTCGTCTAGAGCACGTCCATGCCAGGCAAAATATTGTGGCCGGGACCGTTCTGCGCTTGTTCTAGGGAAGGGGCAGAGGAACCTGCTCGGCTGGGGTGGAGGGCAGGGCTTGTGGTACATCACCCCAACACCTGGCCAGCTGTATGGGCCGCTGGCGACTGCTGGAGTTAGCCCTGCCCAGGATCTTCACGGTCTGCAGAGATGGACCAACCTGGCAGAGGTTGACATGGTTTGGCTCCCAGGAGTGCAGCGAGATGAAGAAAGGCTTAGGAAGGCAATGCTGTGACCTGCTGGCCATCAGAGGCTCTCTGGGCTAGCTCATGGCCAACCATGAGCTGGTGAACATTTCAGCGGGGACCGCAGCTTGGGACCTCCTCCATCCCACAACAGCCCTGTCCATGATACCAACAGCCTCTCCCCGCACTGGTGCTGAGGGCAGGAGGGCAGCAGGGCAGCAGGCTGGCTGCGAGGAACCAGGCAGCCCACCTCCCCGGGAGACTCTTGTCCCTCTAACATGGCCAGTCCACCCGCTTCAGCATCACCACAGAGGAGCAGAGACTCTGGGAGCGGGACGAGCCAGGATCTGGACACCGGCCGATGAGGGGAGAGGATGAAGGGAGATCTGAAGCCGGTGCGCAAAAAAGGAGAGCAGCGAGGATGCGGCTGGGCGCTGATGACGGGGGTGGCTGCAGACAGCATCGCAGCAACGTGCTGGCATGGAGCAGGGGCCAGTCTGAAGTCAAACATAGGGAACATTTCTACCAGACGGGACAATTACACACTGGAGCTGCTTGCCAGTGAGGCCCCATCACGAGTGGAACAGATCCCATAAGATACTTCTAAGTTTAGAGTGAAGGAGCCCTCTCCAATAGGGGAGGATGCAAGACTGGAGAGCTAAATCCCGCACGTCGCCGCCAAACCACACTCCCCGGAGAAGCACACATGAACCGCTCTTGCAACACTCGAGTTACGGCTGAGACACACATTCCAGCCGAAACCCCTATTTTCAGTTGTTTATACATTGCTCAAAAAATATCCTTTTGGATTGAATTTGTTCATGCTTGATCTCAGCCCAAAAAACCGAAGAATTATTTGGGGATGGTTTGAACAAAATCTGTTCAGCTGTTTCTGTGTTATGTAAGCATCAGAATAAATATGTTTTCCTCTTTTCAAACGTTTTTCTCATCCTCTCTAGCTGTCAGATAGCTCAAAATCAGCTTCACGATTTGGAAGTGTTGTACTTAGCCCATGCCTGGCTCTCAGTGAGGGACCAGCCCGTTCATCAGCTGGACATGACCTCCTCAGGGAGAGAGGAAACCAGAAGGGACAACAGCTCTTAACTGTGGTGGTTGACATCTTTAAAAGCGATCTCCAGGGGCATTGGATCACAGCTGGGCACCTTCCGAGAGCCAGTGCCAGCTGAGGGTTAAATAAACAGATACTGAGCAAGGATGTGGAAAAGAGGCATGAGCATTTGCGCGAAGCGGAGGTAAGCACTGTGCTGCTGCACAGGCCAGGCATTAAGAGGAGGGCTCTTGGGCCAGTGGTCTAACAGGGGCTGTGTATGTCTGACTGCCCACCTACCAGCTCCATGGGAGCTCACACCATGCAGGTTGTGCTGGAGCGGCTCCCTGCTTTTTTCTGTGCTGTGGCCATGCCTGTTGGTTGGTGGATTGTGTTCTTGGGAGAGGAGAAGGGAGAAGAACTCACAAACTTGGAGAGACTCTTTCACCTCAGGATCACACCCAGGTGCAGAAAGATGGTTGGTGATGGGCATTGCAGAAGGAAGCCCAGTCCTTGGTGAGGTGGGTGAGGCAGATGTGGGGAAGACTTTGTGCCAGTGTCTCTGGGGTGGGGCAGAGCTGTTGGAGGTCAATACAGAAATATCCTTGAAATGCAGCTCTGAGGCTGGAGATACCATTGTCCAAATTTTAGGGGTTCACACCAAGTCAGCGCAGAGGTGATGCCTTCACCCAGCAGATCCATGCGCTTGCAGGACTTACTCTTGGATGAAGGGATGAAGAGGCAATGTTCAACCCCATGATGTGCTCCACAGGAGCAAGGGTCTCCAAGACCCTCGGGTGCTCGCCTCTTCCCATTCTAAATACCTGAATGCCTGGCAGTGGCTGGGACATCATTCCTGATCCAGCACCTACAGAAACCAAGTGAAGTCTATCCAAGTGTTGATTCTTAACTACGGGGCATTTGTTCAAGGAATGACATTCAAGTAACTACAAAGTGCTATAGCAACGACAACTGAGCTACCAGTAACAGAGACTCCAACACAGTGTCAATGTTTTGTGGAGAAACCATGGGAAAAATGAGAAGGATCATTCTGAGCTGGAGATGGGGAATTTTCAAGAGAATCAGGAAGCTGATAAAAATGCCCTAAGCACAAAAGGAATTAAATTCAAGTCTTTCAGCCGAATGTTTCAGCATCTGTACAAGCCACTAAGGGCTCACAAAATCTGAGTGAAGAAAGAAGGCAGGAACAAGAATGTCTTTTAAGTCTGTCAGGAGGGAAAAGGCTGTGAAACCATGAGCAGGTGAAAGGAAAAAAATATATCGGGGGAAATCCAGAAACATCTTGACTTTGACTGAAGTCCCCAATCCAGGGACTAGAGGAGCAGGGAAAGGCACTAGCAGTCAAGAGGAGTCCTCAGTGCCTCCAAGGGGAGACCACAAGCCTCCTGGAGCTAAGTGTAAGCCCGAGATACCTCCGCTAGAGCAGTGGATCCTCTTGGATCCACAAGAGGGTCTGATCCCTTCTGAAAGCTCCCAGCACCTGCAGGCAGGCTGCACTGGTGAGAAACCAGCATCTCCAGGGTCCTGGGACAGGCGGAATGATTTAACTCGAGAGGGAGTGTTGAACAGTTGCCAGGACTGAAATGAAATCATAGCCAGAGCTAGGTGAAATCTGCCTCTGCCTCCTTCCTCGCTCCACTGGAGGATGCTGTCAATGGCTTCAGCAGTAGGATAGGACGTGTGAACACCCCCAGAATTGCTTCAGGGCAACAAGAGCATCTAGAAGTCCAACTATTTCCTTTTGACAGTTCGACTTAACTTGGGTGACTTTGCACTGAAACAGATAGAGTGCTTCCATGATCCATCCTATGAGCAGGGAGAAATATGTTCTTAACCCACATGCCAGGTGTTTGCAAAGCAGACGTATATCTTAGTCCTGCGCTAGCAGAAGAAAAAGTGCTGGAACAAAATGATACCTTAAAAAAGAAAACACCAGATCCACATGGTAGAGCTGAGAGTGCTCAGGGAGACCAAGAATGTAGCAGCTGCTCTGTCAACTGAAGCAGGCAATTTAACATTAAAGCTACTGCTTTCCAGAGGTCTGGAGTGAAGCAAATGTTGTATTGGTCTGCAAAAACGGCAGCAGCGATGCTCCTGGGAACAGTCCGGCAGCTCTTTGTTCAGGAAAACGCACTGGAAGGAAGCAATCATTGAGGTTCAGATAACACCAGTCGGAGGGACCTTGAGGTCCCTCTGTCTTGTTGACAAGCTGGATGGATAGGAACCTTGTGAAGTTCCCTACAGAGGCAAATACTGTGTCCTGCGTCTGGGATGGAGCAACCCCATGTGCCAGTACAGGCTGGGGACCCACCAGCTTGGGTGCATTAGCTCTGCAGCAAAGGACATGTGGACCGGGTGAACAAGCTGATCGTGAATCAGCAGCGCACTTCTCCAGCGATGAAAGCCAACTGGTGTGCTGTGTTAGCAAGAGCATAGCTGACATCTGGAGGGAAGATGTATGAGAAGAGGCTGCGGGAGCTGGGGTCATTCAGCCTGGAGAAGAGAGGTCAAAAGGGGGGTCTGACTGCAACTTCCTCTGCCTAAAGGAGAGCTGCAGAGAAGACAGAGCCAGGCTGTTCTTAGAGGCGAACAACAAAAGGAAAACGGGCACAAGCAGAAGTTGCAAGCAAGTAAGGCACCACTGGACACCAGAAAACTGTGTTGCGCAGCCCTGGCACGGGGGCCAGATCAGGTTGCTCATGGACAAGGCCCTGAGCAAATGGCTTTGGCTTTGGAGTTAGTCAGCACAACTGGACTAAAGATGTTTCTCCCAAATGAAGTATATGGTTTTCTGATAGAGGGAGATCAAGGAAAATCCCATTTCTCAGCCTATACCACAGCCTTGAAAAGGTTGGCAGAGCCATGGATGGAGAAAGACTGCTGTTTATTCCCTATGCTTTAGGGTGTGATTGTGCCAGCACCGGAGAACACCTGAAACTGCTGTGAGATTCTGTAGAAGTGTCTCTGTCTTGGGTGGGGCCAGGACAGCAAGGGGTCTGCTCCCTCTGCAGCTGCTTGGGAGGAGCATCAGAGCCCCTGGCTCTAGGATGTCTGGAGTGTCATCTTCTTTTTAAGTTCCCCCAGCCTGCAGCCTGAAGACAGAGTTTCTGAAGAAGCTCCAGCCTTAGAAGAAGAAGGAAAGAAATGGTCATCAGGCTTGCTTTGCTCAATGCCTGTTCAATTTATGGACAGAGGCTCTGAAAGAGAGCTCTGGCATTGCCAGAGGAGAGCTTGGCACCTCCTGGTAGCACAGAACAAACTCTCCACTGAGAGACACTTTCAGGCTTCTTCTCCATATTCAAATTTTTCTACTTCTTGAAGAAGGCTGCCACCCCACCACCTTTCCATTGCAACCCTGGAGAGGAGCAGATGCCGCCCTGAGCACCCGTCACAGCATCTGAGCTGGCGGTCGATCTGCACAGGTTGTGTTAGCAACATCCTCACCCCCCTTCAGCAACCGGGATGGCACAAAATCCTTGCAGACATCTGACATGTTGACTGTTGCTGGCCTTATCTCCAGGATCAAGACCATATTTTTCTTCTCATTCCAGGAAGGACAAGTTTTAAGAGGCCTAGAATTGGAAACAGCTCCCCTCTCTTCCCATGCTTCCCACACATTTTTTCATGTGGGGGGTTGTTTACCGCAGTTATGCAAGTGGAGGAAGAGGGCTGGGTAGAGAGCGGAGTCCTGGCCGCCGGGCACGGCGTGGCTCCCGCTGCCCTGCACGCCTTTCCCGGCCCCGGCATCCCACGCGTCGCGATGCTGCGCCGCGCCGGAGAGGCATGGGTGAGCAGAGGGAGAAGGAAATGTCCTGCTTCCCTGGTCAGAAGGGACAGCCCTCTGGGACTGGAGGGGACTGGAGGGGACTGGATCCCAAGGTGACACTCTGGGGTGTGTCTGGACTCTGTGGAGTGGACACCCAGAGGTGGCTGAGCTCCCCAGCTCCTTTCCTTGGATGCCGGTTGCAAGCCAGTGGCAGCCACCATGCCTGGACAGCACGACACCCCGGTTCCCCTGCGAGAGTCCCATGCCGAGAGTGGTGAAGGACCAGGGAAGGCGGAGGGGACGCAACACCCCTGCTGTGCGTGGGTGGCCGGGTGAAGGACTGTGCCGTGGGGCTGGGCACGGGCAGTGGAAAGGGGTCAGGGACATGGTGGCAGGAGTGGTGGCACGCTCTGAGGTGTCCTCTACACAGAGTCCTACACGCTGTGGGGTGGATAGGGCAGCGAGAGGCGCGGGGAGCGCTCATGGACCCCCACTGCCATGCGGGAACACGGCAGCCGTGTGTCCCACTCCCCACATGCCTGGGGCACCGGAGGAGGAGAGGGACAGCCCACTGTGGGGCTGGAGCCGAGAGCCCTGCCGTGGGGCTGGGGAAGGGCAGATCTGGAGCAGGGCTGGGGGCACGCGGTGGGCGGCTGGGCTGTTGCAGAAGGCACCTCCTCAGGCGCATCCATGGCTTCACACCCCCGCGGGCTCAGCCAGTGCAAGCTCCTGCTGCTGGGGCCAAAGTCCCGTTGGCCGTGAATCTGGGAGGCTTGGCAGGAGTCGGCCTCTGGCCTCAAACAACTGACCAGGAAACACGGACTCATCCTCCTCCAAGAGCGGGTGGACTGGGGAGATGGACTCATGGTCTCCATTCAGCGCGGGGACGCGAGGCCTGCGGTGGGGGAGAGCAGAGGCAGGATGAGGCGGGGTCCTGCGGGGCCGGGCAGGGAAGACGCGCTCCACGCAGGACCACTGGGAGCAAAGGGGCTGGCAGGACCAGGAAGGGCACCCAGGAGCGGGTGGCAGCCCGGAGGACGGGGCTCAGGAACGGGGGACAATGCCTGGATCCATTGCACCCCTGGGGTTTTGGGTAGCCCGCGGAAGGGTGGGCTCAGCCTTGCAGTCCCCTCTGGATGCCGAGGCATGACGCAGCGCACGCCGGGGAAGCGCTGGTACCTCTGCTGCGGTCGGGACGACGCGCTCGGCCCGCTCGCAGGGCCGCGTGGCACAGGGCCCTCTCGAGCGAGGGTGCGGAGAGCCTCCAACTCGGTGTGTCGCTGCCAGCCGGCCTCCCGCGCGCTCCCACCACGCTGCTCCCCGCAGCCGAGCCCTCTCCCCACCGCCCCCAGCACCCACGGCCGGCGTGCCCAGTGACGATGCTGGCTCTGGCGTCTTAAACAGGACCGCTGCTTCCTCACCATCTCCCGGAGGTGAAAGCGCTTGGCTTTACTCCTTCCACCAAGGGATTTATGGCCCTGACAAAGGTGACGTCCAATTAACGGTGCCCGCCTGCACATGCAGATGTCCGAGCACCTTGGGTTACTCCTTGAGCCCTGCGGAGGGGGTGCGTGCAGCATTTCTCCTGCAGCCCGAGGCAAGCCAACAGACGGCTTGTCCTGCACGGCGTGGATGAAGCCCTCACACCACGCCCTGGTGCAAACAGCACGGGGAGTCCAACCTCCCAGGCCAAGAAGCAGCTTTGCAAATGCAGATGCTGCCTGAGGTCTCCTTCAGCCGCCATTTGTGCGCCCCGCTCAGAGCAACGTTCTCCTACTACCACCACACCTGGTTGTGTCTGGAGGCTGTCAGGGCCCTGAGGGCACTAATAGGCCTTAATTGGCCTGAACAGCCTCACCTGGGTACCATCCACACCCCTGCCTGTGGCCCAGGAGCACCGTTTAAGCTCAGCCCTGGGCATTCAGGCTTTTCAGAGTAATGTTGTTGGTGTGACTTTGTCCTGCTCTACCTCCTGCACGGACCCTGGACCTGTGTTGTAGATAGCTTACCTCCAGGATGGACCTTGGCACTGTGCTGTAGGTATCCTGTCTCTTAGGTGGACTCCTTGGGTGTGTTGTTGTAGACATGTCTCCAGCCCCGTCTCCTTTTGCACTTGATGGGATCCCTTGGATGGGCCTCAGACCTGGTTCATTACTTATGTCATGTTCCCACTGCACCAGGGAAGTGATGACTGCTGAAGTCCAGGGCGTTTCCCCATGCTTGCTAGAAGAGTGTGAAACCCAAAGATTAGGACTGAGAGGCACACATTGCTCATAGGGTGATCACAGGGTGCCTCTTGTAGAGGCACAAGTAATCCCAAATTGTGTGTAGGAAGAGCTTCCAGCAGATGCAGCACTGTTAATGCCACTGTGCCTGGCTCTGAGACCTCTGTAAGGCAGGGCACAGCCTAATTAAGGATGCACGGAGATGATGATGTTGAGAGAGGCTTTGGGGATGAGACATGAGGGAAGAGATTTATCTAAGCAATGGAAACTAGAGTCTGACTTCCTTGGGCTGGGGAGGCTGCCATGGCGTGACCACTAGATTGACCACAGACAGAGCTACCATGTGCAGTGAGACTGGGTCTCCTAAAGGAGTTGTGGAGATAAAGCCAGACTCTCCTCAGAGGTGCACAGCAAAAGAAAAAGAAATGATGGTGACAAGCTGTGACACAAAGCAGCTCCTACTACACTTAAAGATGACAGTTCCCATCCTGAGAGCGATGCAGGAGGACAGGGGCTGCGTGGCGTGGCCGCAGGTGGAAGGGGCAGTGGAGCGGCAGCTAGGGAAGATGGTCTGGCTTTAGAGGGAGAGAAGGTGGCTGTGGATGCAAGCTGTCTGAGCCCATGGCTGGTCTTGGCACAAGAAGAAACGAATGTTAACTGGCCATGAATAATCTGATGTGGAAAAGGAAGTCCCAAATACTCCAGTGTCCTGGAGCTTTTCCTTGGGGAAAATGCTCAGGTGAGAGGAGGTGGCACTCATGAAGGTTGCCAAGCAGTGAGGTGGTGTGGCGCTCAGGACCACCCCAGTCCTGTGTTCCCATGAGCGTGGGACTGTGCTGGATGCAATCAAAGGGCACGCTGACCCCTGCCCCAGCCATGGAGCTGGCCTTGAGGCATCCAGAGGTGGCCTCCCTGGTGATGAGGACCTCCTCTGATGTGCTGGCCATACTCCTCCTCATGCAGCCCAGCCTGTGGCTCTCTCACTCGCAGGAGGAGAGCCGTGCTGGCCCGTATTCAGGGCTGCAACTTGGCTTTTCTATTTACAGATCTGCTGCGTGCGTCTCTCTGCCTGTCCTCTGCCCTGGTCCAGAGGGTGGCACAGTGTCCCAGCTGTGGAAGGCACATCATCCCTTCTGACACCCTATCCACCTCTCAGCTTTGAGGAGCTCCACAGACAGAGGTCTCTGCATCAACACCCCCCCCCCTCCGGCAGGTTTTGGGGGCTTCAGGCTTGCTAAGGGGCTGAAGGATGCACACAGGGATGTTGGCAGTGAAAAGACCTGCCATAGTGGGGTAATGTTGGTGGATCAAATGAAGCCATGGGCTGATGACTGCACGACAATGCCTGTAGGTCTTGGCCTCTGAGCCCTGCAGGGGCCAGAAGAAGGGGTGACCCTAACCGATGGGTCTCATGTCCATAGTCCTGTACTGGGAAGGCGAGCAGAGCTTGGACGATGCTTGAGAAAAGGCCAGAGCTTTTGGCAGCCCTTCCTGCAGCCAGAACAATGGCTGACATCATGTTTTATTTAAGACAGAGAAGGAAAAAAAAATTGCGACCAGAAGGACCGTGGCTCTGAGAGACAGAGTTTATTTTTCCTGCCTGCTGGTTCCTCTCGCGCTCCCCCAGCCCTGGCCGTGGCACAGCACATTCCTTTGCTGTGATCTCCTCCCTCCCATGCAACAGCACATTCCTCCTGCGCCGGCTGTTCCTTTCTGCCGCGACCGTGTCGTAGCCCTGCTCTGGACACCCTGGCACGGCTGGGGTGGAGGGGACGGCGACCACCTCTCCTCGGTGCCTGGGCAGAGCCGGAAGCATTTTGCTTTCCACCGTCTCTGGAGCTCAGGCTCGGCCACGGTGCACGTGGCCACGCGTGGTCCCTCTCATGGCCCAGGTCCTGCATGCAGGTGTCTGTCCTGGTGCTGGCCTCTCCATCCCTGGAGAGTGTCCTGGAGAGGTGGGTTGAGCCTCACCACCTGCGTGGTCCCCTCTGCTGTTGTGGCCCATGGTGGGCATGCTGGTCTGGGGAGGGTCCCAGGGCTATGGGTCAGCCTTCCAGGTGGGGATTCCCACGCGCCCCATCCCGATGGGGCCAGGGGAGCGCGGGGTGCCAAGTGCAGCTCGCTGTCTTCCCACGCTGGGTGGAACGAGAGCAGCCTGGGCTTGGGGTCATCCGTTTGGATCCCAAACAGGCGAGAGCACAGGAAGGTGCCTGCCAAGTCCTGCGCGCAGCAGGGCGATGAGCTAACGCCTCACAGGGCTGAGTTCGCAGGGCTGTCCGCAGCTCCCAGCACAGGGCAGGTCACCCAGGAGGGTCTGGCCGGACGCGGGTGCTGCGGTGGATCACCCTGGCACTGTGGTCCCCTCCCCGCCGGTGTGGGGTCGAGGAGGCAGGGCTGTGGGTGCTGGTGCACCCGCGTCAGAGCAGCATGCCCAGTGCCTCCAGCACCCCTGGCCCTTGTGCTCCTGCTGGCCTCACTGGGTTTTGTTGGCAACGCACTGCCGTGTCCCTGTCCCTGTGCTCACCCCAAAGCCCCTTCCCAGGCCTTTTGCCCTATACCCAGCCATAGAGGTGACCAGCAATGTCCTCATGCAGCCCACCAGGACGTCCCAGTGGTGGGAAAGTCGCTTTCTCTTGTTTTTTCCACCTGTACCGGCTCTGCCTTGCTCCTGCTCACGCTGGGGGATGCGTAGGAGAGAGCTGGGGGTGCTGGTGCGGGTTTATGGGGGGCATTGCAGGGCTGTGGGGTCAGGGCCAGACCCCGAGGGGCTGAACGGGGCCACGTGTGCCCCATCTCCTGCCAGGCTGGGCTAAACCAGGGTTAACCATCGGGGCGGCTGGGACCTGCCACGTGCCAAGAATGTTTCCAGGCTGGGGAAGGGCTGGACATGAATCACCCGTTCCCTCCACCAGACGCTGCAGGCTGGGTTCCACACTGTGCCGTGCCGTGGCAGGTCCTGCAGCCAGCCGGGGACCGCTGTGCAGATGAAGGGGGACCCTTCCTCCAGCTCTGCCAGCATCACACTCCCAGGTGGCTCCAGCCCGATTTTGTGGCTCCTGAGGGGTCCCAGCTGATCCAGGACTCAGCACCCACCTCTCTGCTTCAGGCACTGCTTGTCAGGGAGGCCCACGTGCGGACATACGTTGCAGCCCTGTGTCAGGCAGCTGTGGGACATGGGCCTCCTGCGCTGGCTCAGCTCTTTGCCTCCGCCACTTGCGTTTACGCTCCTGATGCTGCAATTCTGGGAGTGGTAGATCAGTCTCTGGAGACCTCCCGCTTTTGCTGGTTGGTACTGTGGCCTTCCTCAGCCCAGTGCCGACTCTCTTGCTTCTCGTCTTGCTGCCTGCCCCAGCATCTGTCAGCATGGGCGATGCTCTCCCTTCACCTCTGACTGACACCAGCCGGGTCCTGCTGTGACCCCAGGGAATCCCAGCAGCTCAGGATGGGGGGACCTGCAGCTTTCCCACAGCCAGTGGGCTCCTGGAGAGCCAGCGCTGGGGAAAGATTTTGCACCCTGGGGTGCTCCTGTCCATGCCCAGCACTGCTGGCCTCCTGTGCTGGCTGGTCCCACTGCAGGCTTCAAAGATGCCCGCAGTGCATCCCATCCCCAAAACAGTGCTGTAGCTTCGAGAAGGCAGGCAGTCCCATGCCTGCTGACGTCCAGCTGACGGTGCTGGGGGAGACGGACTCTCCCCACAACCTCTGTCCTGTGCCCTGAGCAGCAACCAGTGCTGCAGACAGAGCTTCTCCTCCCCGTGCCCCCTTGCCTTCCCCGGGGTTGCAGGAGGAGCGGGCAGAGCTCGCTGCGCGGCAGGGACGCGGTGCCTGCCCGGCTCTGGCAGGCAGGGACGTTGGTTGCCATTAGCTGATGGTCCTGGAGCAACTGGCTGCAGCCTCCAGCTGGTGGCACGGGCTTCCGCCAGGCCACGTAAGCGCTGTCCGTCATTTATATTTCCAAGTACGTTTACCAGCAGGGGTCTGGAGGAATGCCACTGCCTGGTGCGCACCAGCCGTGTTTCAGCGGCACGGCTCTGGGGAGCAGGTTGGACGTGGCAGCTGGGAGAGGTCTTGCTTAGTGACAGACCCTCTCATTGCATGCTCCCCACACGTGACAGGCGCGGGGACAGTGGCTGTTTGCTCCTCCACCTGGCGTCATTGCAGGGCTCTGGGTGGCATAATGGCCTGGACAGACACAGAGGGATGATCGTGGCTCCTTTTCCTGGCTGAACAGGAGAAACCAGGAGCATGGCTGCCTGAGGGGTGCGTGAGGATGCTGCAGCCACTTCTGTGAGCCTCAGGTGGGGTGAGGCACCTGCAGAAGACAAATGAGTGTGAAGCGGATAAATGTAGTGTTCCTGGGGACCTGCACTCTTTGCTGCAGCCTGAGCCCTCCCCACACTGTTTGTGCTGCCTGTGCACACCGGGGGGGGTTGCCAGAAGCGGGGAGTGCTTCTGGGACTCCACGAGCTTTTGCCCTTGAAAGCCTTCAGGGAGCTAATCTGCCGGGATGATTCATGCTCCCTGCGGTTTGGAAGCGGTGGTGATGCAGGTCGGAAAATTTCACACTTGCGGTCTGCGTGTGATGTGGCGCCTGGCCCTGTGTGCCACGTGTTTTGCTCCCCACCTTCCTGAGGCAGGGAGAGGGGTCTCTCCTCCTCGTGGGCAGGTCGGGGTCTCGTGCTGTGTGCATCAGCTCGCCAGCACCAGCCCAGAGGTGATGCCCCCTCTCCCCATCCCCTGCCATTTCCATGTGGCCTCCCGCGTTTATCCTGCGGCTAAACCTGCAGATCCTTCAGAGCAACCTCGGGAGGGGATTAGGGGCAAGAATGAGGCTACCTTGGACTTCTTGGCAACCAGAAGTCCTCTGGCACGGTCCCTGCAGCTCCTGGTGCACAGATGTCTCTAAGTCACCGGTTCCTCATGCACCGTGAGGCGGTGAGGGGGTCTGAGCACCAGATCAGCTGCGGGGACGTCCGCGAGGCAGTGGCTGAATGAAGGGAGCAGGAAAACCATGGGGAAGAAGGGCTGCTGCTGCCCGGCGCCAGGCTCCTCTCCTCACCAGCACGCTGAACCGCTTAGGGCTAATGTCATGCTAACTCCTTTAATTCAGAACATCTCCATTTTAATAAAAAAAAAACCAAAACACAACACAAAAACCCAAGAGGTTTCCATGTTTGCTTCAGCCTTGCCGAAGCTAGCTGGAAACGCTCTCCCTGTGGACACTGCTGGGGAGCGGGTCCCTGCCCAGGGATGCAGGGATGCTTCCCATCGGATGTGGCGTCACTTCCTTCGCTGCAGCAAGAGCAAAACCGCGCCGTGTTTCTGCAGCAAGACGTGTGCTCAAAGCATTGTGCAAACACAACAATCGGCCCTATTTATTGCGCCTGGTGACCTCGCTCCAAGGTTTCTGGCAAAGGATGTAATCTCTAGGACAGTATTTTTTCCCTTGCTTTCCTAACACTTTCCAAACAAGCTCATCTGAAAGCATCGACTCAAGGGTTTCAAGAAGCTGTGCTGAGCATAAAGACACGCGTCCAGAGACTGGTGCCTGCAGACTCGTCTGCTCATAGGCTCAAGATATAAACAATAAATGAAGCAGACCTCTAAACATCTGGTGGAAAGTAGGAGCATGCTCCACAATCTGAGTGTCTGAAGGATAAATGGGGCTGGACCAAGTCGCAGCTCCTTTCTTGTCCGCGTTGCTAACAGGGCAAGCGTGATATTTATGGGCTTCAGTGATGCTGTGACTACAGCATCTTGGCACCTCTCTTTCACCAGCTTCTAGGGGAATAGTGACACGTGTGAAAAACATGCTGCTGGGGCACAACGTCCCGGGTCCAAATGGCAGCAGAGTCGGGGAGGGAGAAGCTCTGGGGACAAGCTGAGCTCTCACCCTCAAACGTGATCAGGCAGGGTACGCTGTGCTGGGAGATGAAGAGATGCTATGAGTCTTGGAGAGCTGCAGCCACCTGGAGAAGATAGAAACCAAGCAGAAAGTAGCCTTGCAAGTAAGCTGGCTTGCTTGCCTGGTGCTATTGCTGGGGGAGACTTCCCTAGAGGTGGATATAGAATATATGGGCCTGACCAGGAGCAAGTGAGGGAAGCTGTAGTGAGCTTCTCAATACTCAGCCCCATAGCTGGGTCCTGGACCTTCCTTGTTTTCATGGGTCTGGCCAAAACAAAAATAATAAAAAGACCAGGACCTTGAAGATCATGTAGCCAAGGAGCGGGACTTGGAGTCTGGCATGGAAATACATAAACCAGTGACCCCTGCCTCAAAGTTAAGTGCATGAGTGGTCCCACTGATTTCACTTAGGGAGGAGTGCGCACTTAAGTGCTCTGCTGGATGAAGGCCTAGGAGATGGGAGGGCTGAACTCCAAGTGGAGCTGGGCAGGAAAGAGCCTACGCACTTTGCTGCAATGGTTGGGATTTCCAGCCTGGAGACAGACAAGCAGGGCAGGCAGTGTGTGGAAATCCTGCCTCAGAGCCCCAGGCAGGGCAGGGGCTGGAGCCAGCATCTCGGAGAGCCCAGACGGTGGTTCCCAGCGTGTCTGGGATGGGGTGGGGAGCTCTGGGGTGCTGTGCTGTCCCCCAGGAGGCACAAATATGGTCAGGCAGGTCAGGCATTTCTCTGTCCTGAGAAATATCTCATTTCTCATTCCAGAAGCTCCAGCAAAACTGATGTAACAGGTTGGGCACGGGTGACTTTTCTGAAAAGCTCTAGATTAAGGATGGCAGAGTGATGCAGAGACCGTGCCTACCTGCAGCAGAGCAGGGACTACTGAGGTGAGCATGAGGAGGGATGAGAGAGCATGACTCAGGAGAGCCACAGTTAGCCAGGACGCTGGCAGAAAGACCCCAGCAAGGAGACTGATGGCCAGATGGTCTTGACATGGTGCCATGTTTAGATCCCCACATCTATGAGTGCCGTACTGTGCATCTGGGAAACTGTGAGTGCCCTTGGCCTTAGACTGTGGCGCCAACTCATGCCCAGCAGTGGGCATCTCCAGGCGACCATGGTCTTGAGGTGGTCCTGGGAAGCTGAACAAGTGAAAAGGAGGAGGAGGAGGCACCACTGGCCTGGGGAAAGGACAATGTAAATTGGCGGAGGGTGAAAGGAGATGATCTGATGTTTGCTGAGGTGGAGCCAGGCCGTCCTCACTTTCCTTCGAGGTCACCCATTCCCTGCACCTGGAGTTTTCCTGGGGCCTTCAGGAAATGGTCCTGGAGCAACACACCTTGCTTACAATCCCAGGTCTGGGGCAGGGGTCTTACATCCCTCCCACAGAGACCAAGGGGACAGCCTTGTCTAGGGGACCAAGGACAGCCTCTGCCGTGAGCCTGTGCTGGCAAGAGCGCCAGCCCCTTCCCTTTGCCCCCCTTCCCGGATCCCACCAGACCTCCAGCTGCCCCAAGGCCTTGGACCCTGACTGTTTCCCCCACAGCACCGTCATGCCAGGCAGGAGATGCCATGAGTGGCTCCATCCTGTGCCTGCATCTTCTTGGGGGGTTTTGGGGAGCATGGCCCATGACATCGTGCAATCCTCCTCCTGAACCACATCTCTGCTCATGTAGGCCAGGAGAGGCCAACCCACCGCCACCGCCAAGGCTGTGGACGTGCAGGTCATGGAGCGTGCCCATTTGTTGGGTTGTGCTCTTCAGTATCAGCATGCATCCCAGTGGTGCATGCTCCTGGCGAGGGTGGCCAGGGTTGTCCCTGCTGAAGTGCAGCAAGTGCCTGAGACCATGGAGAGCTCTTCCACGGGAGGTTCGGACCTCTTCAGGGGGTATGTTACACCATGGGGAGCTGGACAACAGCTCCACCAACCCATCCACTGGTGCCTTGTCAGGCGCTGGGGCTGCAGTTCCCCGGACATCCAGACGGCCAAGGGATGCTTGCACGTACAGGGGGGAGGGAACAGCTTCCTTGCAGCTGGGACTTGGCAGCGGTGCAATCTCATGCATGGTGATGATACTCAGATATCATCTCTGGTGATTTACGGCTGGAGCACGCAAGCGCTGGTTTGGGAAGATCCTCATAAATAGCTCCGGTGTGACAGCGGGCCTGCTGGATAATGGAAAATTGAGGGATCATCCCTCGCCACGGCTCTGTGCAGTATCTGGTGGTTAACCCTGCTGTGACAGCGAGAGGGGCACACAGCTCTGGCTCCAACCCTCCCCGATGGCAGCCAGGTCCTTCGGGCCCCCCGATGCCAGGCGGGAGGCCATGGACCACCCCGCACTGTGACAGGCATCACGCCATGCCGGGAGGCAGACCACGGGCACGCTGTGCCACGGCAGGGCGAGACTGCTGACCAGGCAGCGGGCTGTAGGTTGTGCCCCACCAGACCGGGCGCTAGTGGTCATGCCGTGCTGCGTTGCATTCCTCAGGCTGCTCTGCTTGTGCCCCTCCACACCTTTCCAGCCTCCTCCTGCTCCCACACAGATTTTGCGGCATCGAAGCGGAGCAGTTTCTGTCTGGAGGCTTGGCCACCTGCTAGCAAGGATTGGATTTTGGACTTTCTCTCTAAAGCCAGACTTGCATTTGCCCCCTTATGTCCTTCTTGACGGCTTTCTGCTCCGAAGCTCACCTCCTGCTCCCTCCTGCTGCTGAGGAGGTCTCATCCCTCACAGCCCTTGCACAGGACCTTAGGAGGTCTCCCTGACCGGCTCCCCACCGACCTGCCTGCACATTCACAGCAGAGCCACCTTCCCAGGTTGGTCCCATCCCTGCACACCCTGGCCGGGACCCATCCAGGTGTTCACAGCGGGCGCTGGACCATCACCCAAGTTCCCATTCTTGCTGATGAGCCCTGGAGAGATGCTACCATGGCTAAGACAGAGCAAAAAAGAGAAATCGTGGTCGCACAGTAATGGAGCAACCGGCAGCCTCCCCACAGCCCTGGGCAGCAGCGCTGCTCACCCCTTGGCACGGCACTCTTCCCAGGTGTCCTCCCTCCCAGCACGGACCTGGGGCTGGTGCCGCTGTCCAGGCTCTACTGTGAGGATGAGGAAGGGCAGGGAGGGGGCACATGGCAGATCTCCTCTCCGACAAGGAGTACCCGCTGGGCAGGTGCCCAGGCAGCTGGACCGCGCTTGACGGTGTCGGCTCTGGTGCTTGGGGAAGAACAGATGGGATCCATTAGCGGAGATTATTTAGATATCTCCAAAGGACTCTGTCACAACCCATTAAGCTTAGACAAGCAGACATAATGAGGGCTTAACACGGCCAACTCGGCACCACGCCTGGCACAGCTCGGCACCGTCGGAGCCGCGCGAGGACGGTGGCGTGCACAGAGAGCCCCATCAGGCCACGGGCTCTCGGCATGTCTGGGCAGTGGTGAGAGGCTGCCCCGGCCCTGGGGTGCATGTCTTGTCCGGCCCCCAACACGCACCGCCGCTCCCGCGCAGCTCGGGTGCCTGGCAGCCCTCGGGATGCGGGATGCCAGCTCTAGATGTGCTCCCCTGCCCCTGCCTCCACCTCCCTCCCCTCCGGCATCGCCCTTCTGCAGAGAAACGGGAGGACAGCGCCGTCCCAGTGCTCCGGCACTGGTCGCGCTCTTGGCCCCATACTGGGCTAACGCATGCAGGACGTGCGTGATCCCTGCGCTGAACCTGAGGTCTGCCAGCCGTCCCGGTAGCTCAGCCCCTGGCTGGCCCAGGCTGGCTCTCAGAAACACAGCGGCTGGGCAGGATCCCTCCGCCCTCCGCCACGGCCCCCCCCATCGCCTCCCCAAAAAGCCCAGACGCCTTTGATTGACGGGCGGAGGATGTCGCAGCCAGGAAAGGCAGCTGCCTCCGGCACCTTGCCACGCGGTGCCATTTCGCAATGCCGCTACCCTGGAGCCTGTGCTGCTCCGGCCGGGCTTCCCAGCAGAGCCGCGATGGTGCCGCGGCTCACCAAGCCCTCGCAGCCCCGGTGCTGCTCAGCTGCGTCCTCACTGCGTCCCCACTGCCACTGTCCCTGTTTAAGGGACTAATTTTTGCTACTCTCTGCTGTCTCGCAGCGTGCCCCGTGCCCCGTGAACGCCCTACTTCAGAGGGAAGTCTCCCATGGCAGAGAGGGCTCATTGCCCTCTTTGGTGGAGGGTTTGGAGGCCAGGTTGTCACAGGAGGTGGAAGGAGGGCAGGACATTACCCAGGGCTCCCTGCAGAGGAGTGGACGTGTCTTCATTAACAGCTGCCCTGCACTGGATCTTAGAGCAGTCTTTAATCTAACAGCAGTTAGCAAACATTAGAGGGAAAAGGCTGGGAGGGATTGGATGGAGATCCACCATGCCACCAGGACAATTTCTGATGGGCGATGTGTCCCTTGGACCAGGAGCTGGTGCGTGTTTGGTCCATTCTCCCAGCCATCCTACCCACAGGGGTGCAGCAGAAAGTCCTGGGCTACCCCGACCTGTGAGGACCACGGAGCACGTCTCAAGGGCACTGCAGGGAGTCACCTCGGCAGTACCGGTAGCCTGGTCCTTCCCATATACGATGTCGGCAGAGCCTGGGGGAACTGTCTCCCACCAGAGCGTGCCTTCTGCTGGCTTTCCCCGTGGGGTTCGTGAGGCTTCCCATGTTTCAGCCGTGGTGGTTTTGTAACCAGATCATCTGTTTCTCAGCCTCTGTGGGTGACGGCTGCAGTTTCGAGGCAGTTCTCCAGCAATTTAGCAACACTGAATGGGATCCGGATGGGATGGCTCAGGTATCTGAAGGTATGTCAAGCCTCCACTCAACCATTTGACAGTTTTCCGTGACCTCATTAGGCTGAGGATCGTTAGCCTGGTCTCTACAGAAACTCGAGCTCCTAACAGGGAATTATGGTTCATTATTTGTCGCCAGCACAGTAGGTATGTCATGTCTAGCGAGTGCAGCTTTTATATATGCCATTACATGACTGGGCGTCGTAGTCTCTAACAATGCTATTTCTGGATTGCAGTAATGATAATTGAGAACTAGTGTGTCATTAATTATACAAACGACTTGATGCCAGCACTGGAATGTTTCTCTAATTTCTGGAACTACCGCCCTCATTTGTTTTGTTTGACAGCTTCTCGCATTTGATGTCTTGCATTATTTGACGTTTTATTCTACAGCCCAGGCCAGCGCAATGCACGTCCCTGTACATGCCTGTCCTTCTCGAAGCTCATCCCGCTTCCAAACAGAGGCAGCCTGGGCCCTCCGCGAGAACTCCCGCCTGTAAGCGCTCTCTTCCCCAGCTGCTGCCCGGTCGTGCAGCGGGAACAGGCTGGAGTTCCACCTCGCGCGTGGTCTTCACAGCGACCGGGCACCTCTGCCCATGCCAGGGAGCGTCTCCTCCTCCATGTTTACCGTTCTCTTCTCCCGCGCTTCTCCTCACAGCTCTGAAGAGAGGGTCAGCCAGCACAGAGACTTTACCAGGTTTCTGTCTTTTAGCCTGAAAGGACAGCCTGTGCCCTCTGGCTGGTTTAAGTAGCCCAAATCTTGAAGGTCCCAGCGTGGCTCCAGGTGGAAGAGGTGGGAAGGACGGCTGTGCTGTGCACAGACCCCTGGCTTTCTTGCAGGGATGCACCCCAGAACGGTGCTGGGGCCTGTCCCAGTGAGTGACATTATCCATTTTTGTACATTTCCCTACGGGAATGAGATGAATTTTGCCTGGGACTAACCGTCTGGTTCAGAAAGCACTGCTGGCTTGGACTGGTGCACGGGTGGGAGACCAAGCGATGTCACGTGCGTGAACGCTGGGCCAGCAGGCATGGTCTGTGCGGGCAGCTCCGGCAGCTCCTGGGGTGACTGAGGCTTAACCTTTGTTCAGACACTTTTTTTCTCATAGGTTATTTCTTTAACCTGGAGTATTTTCCTGTTCTAAGTCCCTCCCAGAGCTTTTCAGGACTCTGGTTCTGTTCTTCTGGCGTTTTTCCCTGTAGTATAATACGATCCCTGTGAACTCCACTGCCTTCAGTATCTCAAATATTTGCAGTATCTTTTTGTGAAGTATTTTGGATGCACAGCATAGCCCCAGGGAGTCCCAGGAAGCACCTCCCAGATAAGGCATTAGGAGCACACATGCAGGAAGGCTTGGGCTTTGTCCAGGGGAACCGGTGAGGATCCAGATGAAACATCCTACATGAGAACATCTGACCCCTGCCACTTGCTCCAAACCACTTGCTCCCCTGCCAGGCACAGCAGAGCATGTCGTTTTCACACCAAATTTAATCGCAAACTGAAGAGCTTCTTCTCGTCCATGTTGCTCAGACCCGCTCTGCAGGGCTTTGCTATCTATCCAGCGTCTCCCTCGTGCCGGCTGGTTCCTCTGTTGGATCTGCCGAAGTGCCAAAGGGACATTTTTAGCTGCTCTTGTGAAAGGGCAACGTTATTTTCTAAAATTACATGTTACTGATAATTTCCTAACGTTCTACAGCCCTGTCCCTCTCCTCCCAAAGAGGGCACTGAAGACAGCTCCAGGCATCACCCCCAACCCTCCTCTCTCCCCAGGGGCCAGCAGGGAGGCTGGGTGCCCGGCGCCGATGCGCGGAGCCCTGCTGTACCCCTCTGAAGGTCAGCGCAGTCCCACGCTGCCATATGGCATATTCTCCCCCGAAACGTTTCCCAAAACAGCCTCCAACATGATCTTTTCCGTGCTGCCTCTGTCTCCCAGGCAGCTGCTGCAGGATCACCCCCCCATCCAGTGTGACGTCGTTGTGCTCAGAATGATGCGTTTTTTCCAGCGAGCTCCTTTCCGCAGTTTTACAAAACCTGCACTCCAGGGTCTGGCTTACAGGCAGGCGGCCCAACGGTGACCGAGGGGGTTTTCCAGTCTCCACACGTACCGTTGCTCAACAGTGCCCACAACAAATCCCTCGCTGCAAGACTGTCCTCTCTTCAAGGAGCCCTTCCCTTTCCCCTTCTCTTCCCCCTTCCCTCCCCCTCCCCCTCCCCCTCCCCCTCCCCCTTCCCCCTTCTCTTCCCCCTTCCCTCCCCCTCCCCCTCCCCCTTCCCCCTTCCCTTCCCCTTCCCCTTCCCCTTCCCCTTCCCCTTCCTCTTCCCCTTCCCCTTCCCCTTCCCCATCCCCTTCCCTTCCCTTCCCTTCCCTTCCCTTCCCTTCCCTTCCCTTCCCTTCCCTTCCCTTCCCTTCCCTTCCCTTCCCTTTTTCCCCTTTTCCCCCTTTTCCCCCTTTTTTCCCTTTTCTATCACTTGACCTCGAGAGGTGGCTGTCTCTCCCGCCGGCAGAGCAGCTCTGGCCCAGATCGTGGCAGTGCCTTTAGGTTCACACAGGCTGCCAGATACAGGCGCTGCTTCGCGCTGCATCCCGCCCGTCACACACCCGCGCTCCTGGTGCCGCCACCTGACGTTCGCCGTCCTGCTCCGCTGTGCCACAGTCGTGTTGTACCTGGGACTGGCGGTGCCGTCCAGGTAGGAGCCCCAGGCTGGGAAAATCAGATTGGTTTTGTAAGCGTAAGCTAGGACTCCCCAGCTGGCGCTCTCAGCTTTGGTTTTGGGTTCCTCATTAATTTCTGGGCTCAGCTGCAGACCCGAATACCCTCCAGTACTCCCTTTGATCACTCAACAGCTGCCAGTTTGCTGTACATGTCTCTGAAGTTTCATCCTCTTGGGGCTGCTTCTCCCTCCTGGCAGTCCAGAGCTCTCCCGATTTCCGCGGCGCTGCCTCAGCCTCTTCCTTCCCCTTCCAGCAGCGAAGAAGGATGGAGCAGGAGCTTCTAACACCAGTCTGTAACAAAACACCGACAAAGCTGAGAAATGCTGGTGCGGAGGGTTGAGGAGGGAGCTAGCGCTCGCTCTGCCCACAGCTGATCCCAAACCTCTGGCCCAAGCCCAATCCTCAGAGGTCTGTGTCATTGGGCATCTCTCCGGGAAGGGACAGTCCCCTTTCCTGAGAGGGAAAGCCGCTTCTGTGCTTTCCCTCTGGGAAGCACATCAGGATGCTGGCAGGGTCTGTAGGGACATTACTGAGCTCTCACTCACAGGTTAGTAAGCTCTTACAAAGTCCAGCGTAAAGATCAGCATGAAGATTACCCACGCTTGAGACTTCTGTCCATTAGAGAGTTTCAAAGTCCAAATATTGTGAACACCTCAGTCTTGCTGAGAAACTTTAAGGCCATGGGCTGAAGACAGGGGTGGAGCTGAACAAGGTGCTCGGAAATCGTGGGCTCTCTTCTTGTTGGATGTCTCCTTACGGGCAACGTCCCTTCTGAATCAGGGACCCTCAGCAAACAGCTCCAAGTGCCATGATGTTTGGCGACAACTCTGCAGGCATCCAGGAAAAAGTAAGGTCAGGGAGGCAAGTGGTTTCTTGGGATATGGACTATGAACTAGAAATTACTGTGCTGATCCTCAGCCTGTTGCATTTCTGTACTCCAGGTCTTTGGTGGCTAGTGATGTCCTCAGAGGGTTGTATTGTGTCCTCATTTCAGATGGACGATCCCAAAGGTATCACCCACCTCTCCAACCTCTCCACCTTTCTGTAACCTATATGTAACTAAGCCCGTGCTCCCGTTTTTACTGTGAAGTGCTTTCTCTTACTGCATTGACACGAATACATGGCCTTATCAGCACTGCCTTCATGGATTTGGGGCAATGTGACTCAAAATCCTTAGCCTGAGACATCTGTATGCTGTCCCAGCGGGATACCCAGAATCCAACAGTATTAAGCTCTGGGCCAGTCATGATCAGGACCACCACTGTTTTGAAACCAGTTTGTGCAACATCTGTCCAGAATAGTTTGAGATTGCACTGAAATATTCTCAAGAGCCCTACAGCTGAGGCTTAAGCAGGAATAAAATGTGCATGCCCGTGATGCAAGATGAAAAAGAAAGCACTTCGTCTATGGAAGGGAGGTGTGTAATTGCGGAGACGTGAACTGGATCTGGTTTTAATCCCATTGGACAGATTGAACACTGTCAAGTGCAATTTCTAATCTCAGTCCCGCTCTGCTGCGTTGGAGTACGGCTGAAGGTGTTTTTCAAGTGTTTAGGAGCCTTTCCAAAGACAACAGTATCATCTGGATAACATCAGCCTCCAGGCTGGTTACTGCGAACTGGACGCTCTTTAAAAAGCCCTCAGTGCTGATGCAAGCCCATACGGCGCATGTTTAACCTGGGACGGGTCCATCTGTGATACATGCCATGAGGTTCCTGTGGCTCTCGCGCCCTGGCTCGACCACACTCGGCCCGTAAGCACGGCGCAGAAGTGCCGACCCCTCTCCCAAGTCCCACAGGACTCCTCCGACCCACAGAAGGGGGTCAGATGGGTCGCGGAGGGCTCCTGCCGTGCTGAGCGTCCCGGCGCAGCCCGCACCCCTCCAGGTCTCCCCAGCTCTGTGTGCAGGAGCCCACCCAGCCTTCCCGCGCATGCGGCTCTGAGCCGGTCGCTGCCCCGGTGCCCCCAGCAGAGCAGGAGTGCGGCGGCAAGGACCAGCGCTGGCTCGGCACGGGCGCGGGCTCTTGGGATGCCCTTGGTGGAGCCCGGCCTTGAGCGGTGGCAGAGCGTGGATTCGGGGGGCAGCTCAGGGCCCAGGGAAGACGGGCCGTGCTCCCTCTCCGCTTCACCTTTTCAGTCCCCCGTTTCAGGCACCTGGAGGCTCTCCCTGCCTCTCCCGCCACCTTCATCCCCACGACGCCCCGGTGCCAGCCTGGGGGGGATCTCCTCCGTCCCCAAGCAACTCCTCCTCCACAGGCAGCGCTGCTCCTGCCCATACAAGTCCTGGTGGGGACACCGCTGGGAATCTCTGCCCTGGGATGGAGTCAGCAGCCACCCCTTCATCCTCCAAAAAACAGTGGGTGATGCCACTGTGGGGGATACCACACCTTCTGCTGCCCCAAGCAAAGGCACGCAGCGGGTCAGCATCCTCAAACTGCAGGGACAAGGGCTTGGTCTGGCTGCAAGTCAGGGTCACACAGCTGATTCTTGCAGGGAAGAGTATCTGCTTCTCTCCAAACAACTCCAAAGGGTCTTTTTCCTCTGTCCCGCTGACACTTCGAAAGTCCTCGCACTTGGCATGGCCACGCAGCGATGCGTTCCTGGGTTTCAGTTTTCCTTTTGCTGCTTCTGTAGCTCTTCCAGAGGTGAAGAGGTTTGGAAAAGCTGCGGGTGGAAATGGAAAAGTGCAATGAATACAGATGCTAGACACTCTTGATTTTTATGGCCACGAGCAGTGGAGGGGAAGAAAAAAGGGTGTATGTTCCTGGCTGGAAACTTCCAAGCTTCAAGTAACGAGAAGGTGTTTGAGGAGATCAGGAAAACCACCACAGCGGTTTGCAAAGTTGTTTTCTGACTTGCTTTAGAGCACAGCCTGTCACTTCAGACAGCTCAGACTCTGGGTCTCGCCAAAAGCAGGGGGGATCGGCTATACAACGCCTGGCATTGGACCGCAGAGGAGCAGAGTTTTGCTTTCCAACCGAGAACGAGGGTTCAAAGCGCGGCATGCTGAGGGAGGTATAGAGAAGGGCTTAGATCAAACGTTCAGACTTCCCTGCGCTGTGTTGGGTGGATATTGGCACAGCTGCGTCCGTCTGCTGGGACACCAGCAACACTTGGCACCAATGCAACCAGCCTCGGGCTGGGATTAACCTAGTGTCACCAGAATGTCAACCTGCATTTAGGTACCTGAAATAAATCACGTCCCTATAGCGCAGCTGAGTGAGAGACGGGTCTTTGCAGCTTTTCTCCCTGTTTATGCTTGTTCTGGTGTCTCTCCCCTACAAGTGTCTGATCCACGTTGGCAGAGGGAGGACAAGCCTTGGCGGAGCACACATGGGCAGCAAATGCTGCAGCTGCGCAACCGATGGTCAAGCTCCTGTGGAAAGAGATTTCCACACACAGGTGCCAGCGCTGCCGTCCCCATGGGAAGGCAGAAAGAGGGTGCCCTGGCGCCTTTGACCTCTCTGCTTTACCCAGGCTGTGTGCACAAAGCTGGGCTGGGACCCCCAGCACTCCTCCCTGAACCCCATCAGCTTCAGGAAAGGTTTCCCTTGGGGCCTCCTGGGAGCAGCACCGGGCAGGGACCATTGCCGATGGCTGGCCGGGAAGCACTCCCCATCCCAGAGCGGCTCCCGTGCCCGGGTGGTGGGACGGCTGGCAGCGTCGCGGTGCTGGCAGCCACCACCCGCTGCCCCCGCGCAGCACCCGAGCTCCCTGCGCCCATCCTCGTGCCACGGCACCCCCGCTGGGAGGGAAGCGCTTGGCCGTCACCATTGCACCTCGGGTTCCTCCAGCTCCCTCTCCCCATGGAGGAGATCAGGCTGTATCTAAATCCAGCCGCTCCCGTGGGCTTGCAGCAGCAGTGAGTGGAGGAGCTGGATGCGAAGATGTGGCCACTGCCTCGAATTTGTTGTTTGAGTCTGGCCTGCAACAAACGGATTCTGCTTTTGGAGAAATCAAAGTCTGAGAGCATCTCTTTAGGGATCTGAATTCTCCTCAGCTCCTTCCTTTCATTCTAGTAGAAATTAATTCAATTTTATGAGCAAAAACCTTACATTGTCTTGGTAAAGTTAAGACATTCTGGCTTTTTCTTAACAAAACAAAAAATTTTGGAAAAGTAATCTTTGCTTTTCTGCCTAAGCCTGCAACAGGCTCTGCCTGACATAGCCCCTGTCCATGGCGGCTGCAGCCAAATGCCCACCGGCATCACGCTGCCGCTGCCTTGAGCAGGCGCTGGATAACCCAGAGCTGTCCCATACAGGTAGCAGGGGTAGAAATGAAGTGCAGAGCAGTTTCGTCTTCCCCAGTGCCCACCACGGTCTCTCCATGGTGGGACCCAAGTGCTGCTCCCATGGCCCAGCTGGGTCTGGGTGAATGGTCTTCCTGCCATTGTCCACGAGGCTGGTGTCTTTGCTTGTTTTCCTTCCAGAACAGGGCGCCGAGAGCTAAAAATTTATCTATCTTTTCTCCTCTGCTGCAGGACCTCTGTTTGCTGTGTTTGTGTCTGCAGCTCACAGATTAGCCCGCTCCTGTTGGGTTGATGCTGCATCTGCACGTCCATCCCGCTCAGTGTCTGGGGTCATCCTGCGGTGGTGGGACCGGGTTGTCTGCAAGCAAAGGTGACATCGGGTGGCTGCCAAGTGTCCCTGGGGACAGGTCAGCTCCCGCTGGGAACCGCTTGGCTAGGTGGGACACCCTGGGCAGCCCTGGTCTGCCTTGCTATCCCAGACCTGTCCCTGCTTGAGCTGCCTGTGGGGCACACATCTCTCAGGGCTCCCCAAGCGGGAGCTCAGACAGACCCCAGGGCTGAGAAAAAGGATGGCAAAACACAAGGGAAAACACGTCCCCTGCTGCGGCTGTTTCTCCTAACGAAGAGCAGGGCTTTGCCCAAACCTCAGGGCACAGAGGAAGGGCTGAGCAAAACTCCGCTGGGGAAGCGCTCGGCGTGGAGGCAGCGGGGAGGGGGGGGATCAAGCTGACAACATCGGTGAGCCCTGGGGGCAAAGATCTGCTGGCTGCTGCTCCTCTGAGCCGCTTCTCCTACAAAGCAGACAGTGATCCGGATGGGCACGTCCGAGGAGAGCTGCCGAGGTCTCTGGCCATGGTGGGGTGGAGAGGGATGTGCTGCCAGTCCAGGGAGGTCTGATGGGTCTCGTTCAAGCTCTGCACCGCTACCTTCGGCCAACGCTCGGGCTCTTCGGAAAGTATTTCCGAATGATTCCCAGCCATCGTTCCCATTTTGTTCTGTTTAAATTTTTCCTCTAAGACAATCATCTCGCTCGTAATTGTTCTCAGATTTAGGAAACTGGCTCTTCCTGAGACCCAGAAAACATCTTGTTGGGAGAGTATCCCTCTCGCTCACAGTGAGCTCCCTTCAACCACGTTTGCCCCTCGGGCTGCTGCAGCGTCCCAGGCCAGAGAGCTTTTGCTGTCGGTGGGAAGTCCACACTACCACCACCCTGTGCGGGGCAGAAACGTTTTGGCTTCAGAAATCGACTTTGGCTTTTGGAGAGCCACAGGCATTTCGTGGTGGCGGGGAGACCCTCCGGTGCACTTCTGAGCGTCTGCAGCACGAGGGTGCTCCCGCGGGTGCTCTGGGGCTGTCCGTCCCTCTCCCCAGGGACAAACAGACCTCTGCCGTGTGGCTTCCCTGGCAGGACAGTGGTGCAGCAGCGTGCGATACCCTGAGCAGCCCTGAACTGAGCTTCCCAGTCTCTGATTACATCAGGAGCGGCTTTCCTTTAAAAATGCATCCCGCCGGTATTTGGCTGGAGGGTCTGGACTACAACAGCTGATAAATGCACTGCCTAAGCCTGCCCTGGGTCTCCTCTTCACCACACTAAACCAGCCCAGGTCCCTGCTCCTCCCTCGGTGGCTCCCATGCTCCAGGATGGGGACCACTGCGAGGGGAGGTTGGACCAGCGGCATCAGTCTCCTTCCAGACAACACTCGCCACTGGATACCAGGAATCAGTCCTCCACTGTTGGGAGCCCGGTGTCTGGGAGTTAGTGGCTGGGAGCTAGACCTCCTCCATCAGAGCGTCTCTGAGGCGAGGCACAGAGCTGCCCGCTCTCCCTTTGAGCCTCCAGGACAGCCCGACCCAGGAGGCTGCCCATGCTCCCCTGCAGTGCCACAGCCATGTGCTCGTTGCATCTGCCTGGGGTTGTTGCCAGGATTTGTCCATCTGCCCTTCATTTGGCAAAGTGCATGAGAAAGGGCTGCATGGAAATAGAGCGGAAAGGTGGGGAAATGGGGACAGCGGTTGGACTCTTGGATGGGGAGGAACTGAACAAGGGAGGGCAGCAAGAGGGTGTGCTGAAAGATGAGCTATGGCTTGAAGCCAGCTGGAGCTGGCCCTGAAACCATGGCCTTCCTAATGGAATTTACTGGAGTGCCAAACAGGAGAGCATTGTGGACACAGAGAATCACAGAATGACAGAATCATTTAGGTTGGAAAAGACCTTTAAGATCATCGAGTCCAACCACCAACCCAACACCACCATGCCCACTAAACCATGTCCTGAAGTACCACGTCTACACGTTTTTTGAACACTTACAGTGATGGTGACTCCATGACCTCCCTGGGCAGCCTGTTCCAATCCTTGACTGAAAGGAAGAAGCAAGAAGGAGCAAAACAGCCTTCTGGAAAGGCTGGGCTGGGAGAAATGTTAGGGCAAGGTCAGATGTCTGCACAGCACCCTCAAAGGTGTCCATGAAAGTCGAAACAGAAACGGAAGAGCAGTCTGGGAACACAGGAGCTGCCAACATGGCCTTGGAAAGGACAAACCCTGCTGGCAGAGTGCTCGCAGCGGGGACCAGCTGGTACCCACGCCATCGAGCGGGAGCTGCCGAGAGCTGCCCCGGTCCCGGTACCCGGCTCTGTTAGCCCACAGGCGCGATGAAGTGCTCAGCACGGGAAGAGGCGGGATGGGCTGATGGAAGGAGATCTGGTTTTATGAGAGGAGCCTGAAAGCGCTTGGCTTGTTTAGTCTAGGAAAATGAAGGCAGGGAGAGAGTTGGTCTATAAATACATCTGGGAGTAAACAGCAGGAGGGAGAAGAGCTATTTAGGCTAGAGGACAGTGCTGGCAGAGAAATAGATGGCCATCAGCTGGCCGTGAACATGGTTTTGCTGCAAGCGAGAGGAAAGATCCCCTCCTTGTGAAAGGCGACCCTCAGACAGCCTCTCCGGGGGTCAAGTAGGGGCAAAACCCACAGCTCAGCGGAAACCTTCAGCCCAACAGCCTTGTCGAAGACCGTGCTGCATCTTCGTAGCCCTGAATGCCTCTGTGCTTTCAGGACGGTGGTGGATGGGAAGACCCTCAGCGGGGCCAGCCCGGGTGGGCACCTGGCAGGGTCACCTGGGAGCATCACTGGGATGATGCTCGGAGCCCCATGTGCCATCCCGGCTGAGATTCCACCACGCTCGTCACTGGTGTGAGCCGTGAAGCTGACAGGCACGTCAATTTGCCGAGCAGCTGTGGGGCTGGGAAGCTTGTGGTTCACCGGAAACTTAAAAAAAAAAAAAAAAAGTTGGTGCAGATCCAGTTTGGCCCTGGCCCAGATTAAAAAAACAAACAAACACGACATTTCTGGTGAACTAGAAACCCTGGCTCCTGTCCAGTGCTGCAAATAGCCCAACTGGTTTCAAGATGGAGCTTGAAAAATTTATGAGGAGGATTACCCGAGCGGTTGCCTGTGGTAGCAGGGGATGGGAATGGGTCCCTCAGGAGTGCTTCCCGGGCCAGCATTCGACCTGCGGCCGCAGCCCGGCGCATGAGGACACAACCGCCCTGCTGCGGCCGGGCTGGGAGTGGTGGCCTGGCCACCCTCCCGCGGGACCGCTCTCCTCCCTCCTGCGCCGCCCAGCCCTGCTCCATGGCCGCAGAGACCACCCTGGGGAAATCATCCTTCGGAAAGCAGAGAGGGAAAGAACAAGGTGTGTGAGTCCCGACCATGCTGCCCGGGAAGGTGATGCTGCAGGCAGAGCTTGCAGCTGATGCAGCTGATGCTCAGGAGGGGCTGAGGGCTGGTCTCCGCGCAGCCATGCTAAGGTGATGCTCGAGGGCACCTTGCGCATGGCTCCCACGCCCCTTGGTCCCGTTTTGTCCTCCAGCTCCCTTCCCCTCATCACCGCTTTGCTGTGCCCGGAGCCTCTGCTATGCTGTTCCCTTCCCCACGTGGTCTGGGATCAAATCCCCCTTCACCCTCCCTCGACGCGCTGACTCAGGGGGCTCCCGCAGCCTTTCGCCACCTAGTACCCCCTCACCACAGCACTGCCAGCACGCTGGGGGTGCACGGTGCTGCCCAGTCACCTCCGCCCTGAATCCCCCTCCAAGCCCTTTTCCCAGGGCTGATGTTCCCCGTCCCACAGGCTGCTTTCCTTTCCTTCCACCACAGCCGCGTCCTGGGGGGGCATTGCTAAAAGCCTCGGTGAGGGCAGCTCCCCGTGAGACCCGCTGCCCCCACGCTGGGCTGCCTCGTGGCTGTTCCCTGCCTGCGGCGAGGTTTGGGGGTGAGGCTGTTGTGCTGCATGTGTGGTTCCCAGCAGGTTTTTGTCCGGGATGCCACAGTCCCAGGTACTGATGTGTCCTCAAGCACTGATGACGTTCTCGGCCGTCACCAGGGATGCAGAGGTGGGGCGAGAGCCGTGCACGCTGGCAGAGGGACCCTGCACCCAGTCCTCACCCTGCCTGTGTTGGGCCAGGCTCCCGGAACTACCACTTGCTTTTTCTGGGCCACCATTACCCCTTCCAGCTTTTTGATGTTTCTCAGGCTTCCCGGTGTCACCCTTCCCCATTGCAGGAGCTCCCTGGATGCTGTGGGAAGAGGTCCCGCTTTGGTCCTCGCTGCTCAACCCCTCCAGATGCGCGTGGGAGTGGGGAGCCGGTCGTTACCCCCCATGGCGGCTGATGCGCGATGCGTAACACAACGTGCGCACCCGGCGCGAGTGCAGCCAGCTTTGCCCCAGGGAAGGAGCTGCGCACCCCCAGGTGCTCCGGGTCGCACCCTCTCATGACATGTCACCGGGGGACTCCCACCCAGTGTTGCCAGTCGTGGCTTTCTCCATGTGACCCTATTGTTTCGTATTTCTTATCAACTTCCTCTTCCCTCCCAGCTGATTGGGATGCTTTACTTCATTTTAAGGGCTTGGCCGTTCCCCATCCCTCAAAGCCCAGGGGAAGCGGGAATGAGCTCCACCGACGCTCTCAGCTGGGCAGTTGCGATGGTAAGTAAAGTGTTTTAGAAGAGATGTGCAGTATTGCTCACGCTCGGGGGGCTCAGGGCCTCCTTCCAGCTGGTTGGACTTAAAGCAGGTTACAGCTCTGGGAAATGAAGACCTTTTAAAGTGTCAAATACACGGTGCTTCAGCGTTCCCAAAGCACATAAGATGTAAACCTGCTGCCCGAGCATGGCACACCCCCATCCCCATAACGTCATCGTTTGCAGACCCCTGAGAGACCCCTCTTTATGATGGGCCCTGCTGGTCCTGGATTCGCCGCTCCGCAGAGTTCCCAGGCACAGGCATCCACAGAAAGATTTTATCTCCCGTGTGGAAAGAAAGAAAGATTTTGTCTCCCGCTAGTGCTCAAGCTGCCAGCAGCCTGTGGCCATGTCCCTCATTCCCTGGGGGACCTTCAGACGTCCCTGTCCCGTGCCTGCGTGCCGGACTTCAGCTAATATCCAGCCCAGGCAGCAGAGAGTAGGGTGGGAAAGGATCACAGGTGGGTTTTTGAGTCACCAGCCACTCCTGCCCCTTGCACCAGCCTGTGGGTGGGCTCCATGAGCCCTGACAGGGTGCAGGAGTCCTGACCCTCCACGTTAGGGGACACAGCCACCCTTGGGGGGCATGCAGGCACCCGGCCACCCTGCCCCAGGCTGCTCGGGCACCCTCAGCTTCACAGCCCTGCGTCGAGCCTGCTCTGGCTTTGTGCAGCGCCGTGCACCACGGGGCTACGGCAATACCAGCAGCACTGGTGGGTGTCTTGCTCCGCAGCACCCATCACCCAAGAGTCCTCAGCACCCCCAGCTCCTCGGGGCTCCTGCACACCCAAGGCAGGACAGCCCAGGCTCGGGCCATGTCCTAACACTTCTTGTACACGGGGATCCCTCTCCTGCGCAGCCTGGGGGCCCATGGGGCGGTATGGCCGTGCTGGGCTGGGTGAACCCCCCCACCCCAGGGTGCTGGGGTCCCTGGGCACTGGGACCGTTGTGTCTGCTCTGCCCGCCACCGAGCCCCTGCTCTGTTTTGTCTGTCGAGGCAGCTCTGCTGGATTCAATTAGGGGCTGTGCAGCATCTTGCCTGCTTGTGAAAGCAACCGGGGCTTGGCCCACTTGGTGTCTGCTGCTTCGCCTCGGTGCTTTGCTGCCAGGGTTTCTGCACCGGGGCCGGGCAAGGTGGCTTAAACCGCCCTTGAAGCCACGCAGCTGCGGCGAGCACCAGCCAGGGCACCGCCGGGGAAGCTCGCAGCGCTGCGGCCGAGCGTGCGATGGGCTACCTCGGGTGGTGGCGAGGGCACAGCCCTGCCCCTACCCCCCTCTCCTGCAAAGGCTTCAGCCTTGCCCCTGGGTCTACACCGCGCCCCGCGCACAGCTGCCGGCTCGTCCTGCTGCCCCCCACGCCGGTGGGCTGCGCAGCGGGGACGGCAAAGGCAGCGCCCGCCCCTCGCGTGCTCGAGGCCCCGTGCGCCCCGCGGTCGGGCACGGGTGCCACGAGGCGCTGGCGGCACCCGAACCTGCCGGTGCCTGGGCTCTGCGCGCGACACCTCTCCGCTCGGGGAAGTTGCCGGACTGCCGAGTGCCAGCCCCGCTTTGTTATGTGCTAAGATGCAAAGTATTTTAATCCACGATTCTCTTTCGTGTTTCTTTTCTTTCCCATGCTAGATTCCTAGAAGACAGGGAATTTATGGTGTGAGTCCGCTCCAGCCGCAGAGAAAGCCCGGCCAAGGTCAACACCACGAGACAGGCAGCTCCTGCCAAGGGGGGAAAGAGCGATCGCTTAGTGCTTGGCAGAGGAGGAAATCAAACCAAAACCCTTCCAAAAAAATCTAGATATAAAACACCCCCCGCCCCAAAACCCTTCGGTGGAAAAGGACCAAAAGCCGTAAGGACCGTGCCTGCACGGTTCCCCCCGCCCGGCCCCAGCCCGGCCCCGCTTCGCCTCTGCCCCGGCCCTCTCCACGGCACTGCGGCAGGGAGGCCAGCGACCGGGGATGCAGTCGGTGGCACGGGGACGTCTCTGCCACCCTGCCCAGCTCCGTCACTTGCCCGGAGGTCAGGCAGCTAGGCCAGCTTTTGACACCCAGTTTCCAGGCTACCTTTTTTATTTAGGGGCCGTTCCTGCGTGGCTGCTGGGTCTAGCATCAGTCCCCAGCATCCTTCCCCGCATCCCACTGCAGTGCCTCAGCCTGGCACCGCCGGACGCCGCTCTGAGACCCGCCGTGCGTGCGGCGGCCAGAGATTTCAGCCTCTTGTGGCGCGCACGCTGCCGGCCCGGTCTTGGCAGCCGTGGGGAATCCAAGCCCGTCACGGTAACGTGCTTTGGGGTGTTCTCCAGCGAATGCCTTCTGTGCCCTTCCTGGCCCACGCGTGCGTCTGCCAGCGCCCGTGCCAGGCTCTGCCGCACGGACTCGCGCGTGTCGGTGAGGCTGCGCGGCAGGACGGATGCCAAAGTGCTGCCCGCGCTGCCCGCGCCCGCTGCTCGCGGCGCGGCGAGGAAGAGAGGGGGGAGAGCGTCCGTCCGTGGGGTGAGGGGCTCTGGGGATCGGGATGGGGCTCACAGAGCCTTGGCAAGGGCAGATGTGCTGGTCCTTTCGAAGCCATAAAACCGCTACGGAGGGGAAGGGAACAGTCCGTTCTCCCCGCTTGCGGCAGACAGGATGTCAAACGGGCTTAAGCCGTAGCGGGGGAAAGTCAGGCTGAACGCTGGGAAGAGCTCTCTGAGCAACGTGGCGGGCGCAGCTCTGCCGCTGTGGAGGTGCCTGGCGCCGGGCCTGGGGGCTGGTGGGGCAGCAGAGCAGCCAGGAGCCCCCTCGGACCCCACGCCACCCCTCTCGGATCCTGTGGGCATCCGTGGGCATCAGCGTGGGCACCGGGCTCTGCCCCCTCCCAGTCTGGGCCAGGCTGCCTGTCCGCCCTCCGTCTCCTCTGCTCTGCCCAAATTTCCCTTCCGCGGGGAGCATCACCCCTTCCCCTCATCCGGGGAGCTGGGACGGGGTCCCTGCCCCGGCGAGGGAGCTGCTGGAGATGGCAGGAGGAGGTGACGGGGGATGGGGACGCAGAGAGGTTCCACAGCCCGACAAGCGGCGTGCGATCCCACGTGGCGAGGGTGGCTGCGCCGGCATCACGCGCCGTGCCTGGCTCCCCTTTGCCAGTGTCAAAGCCTGGGTCTCCATCCAGCCCCAGGCACGGCCTGTGCAGTGGCCCGAGGACACTCTCCAGCTCATGGGAGCTGTCAGGAAGGCGAAGCCCCCCATGCGCGGTGGTGTCTGGGACGTTTCTGTGCCTCCCACATCTGCTTGCTCAGGGCCCTTGTCACCACCAGGAGGGACGTGGTTAGGCAGTGCTCACGGCTTGCGGGCCCTCGGTGTGCCCCAGACCTTGGCGGAGATGCCTGTCCAGGACAGAGGGGATGAAGACCCCAGCGTGTCCTGCTCTCCTTCCACATCAGGACCACCCATGTGCTGTTCTCCAGGGCTTCTCTGGGGACAAGCCTGAGGTGACCCACTTGGCAGGATTTCCACAGCCTGCCTTGGAACACCAGCTCCATCATTTCCTAGGAGGTATTTTCTGGAAGCCAGAAGACACTGTCCTTTCTCCAACTCTACTGGGTCATCACCATAGCCTTCCTGCCTGCTCAAACCACGTCCCAGCAGCACACGCAGGAAAAGCCCCGGGTTGCCCAGACTCCTGGTGTGCAAGGTCCACTGGGGCAAAGACCAGTGCTGGAAGTGTCCTCTGGCCATGGATCTGCTGGGGGGCACGAGGGACGCTGCAGGGACATCTGTGCACATCTAGGCAGATGAAGTTGCAGGAGATGAGCAAAGCCATGATCTGGGCCAGCGCTCAGGGTGCTGGTGGTACTGGCTGACCAGCTGTGATATATTCCTTCCAGCATGGGCAGCTGAGCAGTCTCAGAGCGGGGCACCAAACCTCGCCCCGTGCAAGACATCTGTAAGGGGGTCCCATGGCACAGGGGAGCCCGCCGCCCCCAGCGCAGCACATCAGGACCAACAGCGCTGGGCAAAAATCTGCCGCCTTCTCCAGCTGGCTCTGCCGCTTGTACGAGTGCCCTGCATCCAGCAGCGCTTGGGACAACCTGTGCCCACGGGCTGGTGCCAGCTCGTCCTCTGCACCTTATCCAGGGGAAACGGCGTTTCCTGCGGGTGTCCTGCCCATCGGCTGCCGGCCGCCGCCGTGACTCACGCAGCTGGTTTCCTCTCCCAGCCCCTTGCACCTCCCGGCCTCTCCTGCCCACTCCCACCCTTCCTTGGCAGGGAAGGGTGTGAAATACCCAGCTTATCGCAGCCCTGCTCTCCAGCGATTGCTGTGCTCCTCGTGTGCAGGCACCTCCCTGCTCCACACCACCCGGACCACGGAGCTGGGGGGACCAGAGGAGGCGATGGGTCTCCAGCCTGGCCACAGCCCTCCTGCTGCTCCCTGAGCACCCTGGGCACCCTGGGCACCCTGGGCACAGGCACCTGCCTCCAGAGGATGGCCTCTTGGGAGGTCGTTGAACTTAGAGTCTCCTGTGTCCTTGGCCACCTCCTTAGAGAAAGATCCCTGGCGCAGCCCCACACCTGGAGGTGCCCCATGCCCGAAGGCTGGGGAAGGAGACTGACCCCCCCCCAGCTGACAGCTCGGGCACAATAGGGCAGGTCTGGTGGAAGCCATGTGCCACCACCCATCAGGACAAGTGTGGTCCCTTGTCCCAGCAGCTACCTTTGGTGTCTCGTGGTGACTGCTCATCCCATGCATGCCCAGCAACTGCCTTGGGGAGCTGAGGAGGGGAAGGCAGAAATTTCCACCAGCAGCGTTCGTGTGGTCTTCCCACAATTCATTAAGGGAAGAAAGAAGGCTTTTGTGGTTAAAAATTTGGTGTCTAAGACATTGGATTCCGTTGCTGCCTCTGCCATGCTTCACGGCAAGTCACGCGAAACCCTTGGGGCTGCTCTGGAGCAAACATCATGGAGCAAACTGCTCCCTACCGCCTTGGCCAACGCTGCCCAAGCTGCTCGGCTGTTTGGGGTGACAGTCCCCTGCATTTGTCCTAGACCGGGAAGGGGACTATCGCCTGTGTTTACACCATTTGACTTCCGAAGCTGACTGATGCCTCCCTGTGCGAGGCCCCCTCCGCTCGGCTCCATTTAAGGGGCTTAGGAAGAATTGAACATTGCTGGAATTCTTCTCTTGCTAACTTTAAACATTCATTACTTTAAATGCTAATCCCCTGGGATTATCCCATTGGAGAAAGCAATGTAAAGCAACGGGGGACAGAACAGCGTGTCTTCTCGCCCCTTGCACACCAGTCGACGGCTCTTTTGGGGAGGGAAGTGTGAAAATGCCAAATATGAGCTTCTTCCAAACCTGGCTTGATTTTTACACCTCGGTGTGGATTCTCAAACAAGCCAAGTCTGAAGTCTCTTGCTCCAGCTGGTTCTGAGTTGTACATGTCCAAAGTGTCTCCGTGGAGCATGAGGGGGAAATGTGTATTTTTCCATGTGTGTGACTCAGAAATGACTGAACCCCATCAGTTCCAATTTCTTGAAAAATCTGCTTTTGGCTTGAGCCCAAGAGTGGAAATTTTCAACCAAAAAAGAGTTTATTTAAGCTTTAAATTAACATTAAAAAAGGCTTAGAAGGGAAACTGGATTTCAACCATCATTATGGCAATCACTTCTCATGGCCCTCTGACAGCAACAGCAGAGCAAGTAGTGAAAGTAATTCCCAAGGAAAATTCACTTGGATTCCACGGGCAGATCGGGATTCGGCTGCAGACGCTTTGTACCGGCCGTTCGCGAGCAGGACAGAGATCGGCCCTTGGAACAGCAAAGGAAGAGGAGTGCTCGGCTCCAAAACGCGCGGGGGATGGAGGTCAGCCCCAGGCCCTGGCACCCACCGACAGCAGGGCAAGTGCTTTCGGACGAAGACACAACCCTGCCCGGTGAGACGTTTCTCTCTCCCGCTCTGGGCTGTGCCTCCCCTGCAATACGCCCTGTTGAGTCGGGGAAGATTTATTCCCTGAGAAGTGCCTGAATAATTTCAAGCCACAATTAATTAAAGACTGCTGCAATCTGCTTGCAAACAGGAAGCGAGGCAGAGAAAAAGACACAATCTCTAGAAAACCGACTTGTTGTGAATTAGCTCTAATCAGACTAACAGTGACGGATGCACTCCCCCAGTGGCTTTCATCTGCAAGCTTATTACACTGATCATTGCGAAGGTCCTGCGCTGGATTAGGATGAGATGGACCAGCTGATAGACCGGGTTTCTCCTGCATTTCGAGGATGCTGGATCTCGGCATGGAGATGCTGTCCAACTTGGCCGTAGTCACACCAGTAAATCAATGGCCGGGCTATAAGCAGTAATGTGGCTCCCTGGCTCTGAAGAGAGACCGGCAGATTTTCCTGAAAAGAGCAGACTGTTTATATTTGGGGAAAAAGGCTCCATTAATTGGAATGAAAGCCGAGACTGTGCGTTGCTCACCAAAGTACGCAGGACGTCGGAGTATGGCACAGAGCTGCAGACTGGGAGGGATCTCTGGTGCCTCCCGTTCAACCTCCTCCTCAGAGCAGGACTAGCTCCAAGGAGAGACCAGGTGGCTTTGGGCTTTGTCCAGGCCAGTTGTGAACATCTCCAAGGAGGATTTTCACCCTAGCTGTGAAAATCTTTTTCTTCATGTCTTGCTGGATTTTCCCTTGCCGCAACTTGTTCCGGTTGCCCCTGGATCCTTCGCCGCACACCCCTGAGAAGAGTCTGGCTCTGCCTTCATAACTCCTTAGGCAGTTGAAGACAGCAGTTAGTGTCCTAGCTGAAGAAACCCACTTCCCTCAGCCTCCCCTCGTGCATCGCGTGCTCCAGCCCCTTACAGTCTTGGTGAGAACTGGACTCCCTCCAACATGTCACTTTTTTATAGTCATCCCAACCCAAATACAATGCTAAGTTGCACCAAGATCTAATCTGGGCATGGCACAAATTAGTGAAGGTACAAATTGCCGTGACTCTGCCCCACTGGTGTCACCACCTGATGCACATAGGTTTCTGCTCAACAGCAAGCACGGCCAACCAAGCGCCCAGCTCAAGGGGATGAGAGGTTGGGCAGGTTGCTTGAGTTAAGGGGAGGACAATGCTGGGCTCATCAAGTGATATGACTGAGGCCAAAACCACGGAGAGATGTGTCTGCTGTAGCAGGAGCCCATGTAGCTCATCACAGGACAGCTGGTGTGGGACACGGCTATGGTGAAGGGAGATGCCCTGCCTGTGAAGGGATGAGTGAGGGGCACGGGAAGACCCCCGTGATGGGGAGTGCCATGCAGAAACATAATACATCAGTGTGGATATGCCAGAAACCTGCTCAGATGAAAGGGCTTTGACGGTTCATGTGGTTGAGGTTTGACTGATTTTGGCTGCAGCCTCTGCTTTGGGAGAAGGAGAAATATCTCCAGGGCTTTGTAGAGAAACAGGCACCTCCAGAGCACTGTGGCTGCCTCCGGATTGGGATCTGCAGCTCATAAAAAGGAGATTGTGGACTGAGGTATTGCATGAACATGGTGGTGCTCAAGAATTTCTGGGTCAACTCAGAGGCTTCCTATGTTGGAGCTGCTGCAGCCACTGTGGAGGAAACGTCATGGGTAGGCTGGGGTCCTCTTCTCCCTTCCCTGGGGAGGGATGCACGGGCCCGTGGAGCAGGAGCCCAGCACGGCCTGGGGGGCTGTTCATGTTGGTTGTGCTCAAATCCTTTTTAGGCACCAGAGCAAGCAGTCTGGATATGCCCCTTAATCATGACTGCTCATAAATCTTGCTGTCACAGTGGGAGCCTTTCACTTCCAGATATAGATTGGAGAGCAAATGCTACTGACTATTCTGGGACGTGGCAGCTGATAAATGGCTCCAGAATTTACTATTTTAGACTTGGTCTTTGCTGTTGGGGAGAAATGATAGAAAAGTCGGTTGCAGAATGTGCACATTGGCCGCCTGAGTTTCACCTAAAACAAGCTGAAGAATAACCTCCGCCAGATTAGCAGCTCAGGTAGGGTATTTCTCTTTCCCATATTGGAAGTAGTTTCGGGACCCAGCCACTGAAGTCAACCGAAATGAAGAGCTCAGACGCTGAATCTGCCAGAGGACCACAGGGTTTTTAAGACAAAATTATAAACCTGTTCAGTACCCCTTGCAGGACGAGTGGCTGGCCCACCAAAAATGACAGTGAGAATGAACAGAGCTTAAGGACACCGGGCAGATCTGCAGGGTAAAGTGGGTCTGAGGACCTGGAAGTGCCCAGCCTAAACGAGGATTGCCAGAAGTCAAGCTGAGCTGGACCTTGCAAAGGCAGTTCAAACAAATAGCAGAAGACTCTCTAGCTAAGTCAATAAAGAGAAGGGGTCGGTATGCGGGGAGAAGAGGGCAGATTAAAGCTAGTCTCAGGATGGCCCCCATCCTAAATGGACTGCATTTCTTGTGAGGTCAATGATGCACCCACGCCATAGGGTGGCTCATGGCGATGTCCCCAGGAAACCAAACTCAGTGGTGGTCTCAGCCCAGAGGAGCCCGCCTACCCCAGTCCTACACGAAGGATGGGCTCCAGCTCAACACAGCACCCGTGGGAATAGGTCAGTCTGGGCTGGAGAGGGCCAGCAAGGGCGGGGGGCTCATCAGCTACCCCCAGCCCTGAGACGGGTCTCCTTAGAGTCCTGGGAGCCTCCCAGCCCTGTCCCTGTGAGGAGGCTTTCTCAGGACAGCAGCTTCTGGAGGAGGGGTGGCACTGCGCAGCGCGAAGGACAAAATCCTGCACTGTGGGATTTTGAGTATAGGCTATTTCCTTGGTTGTAAAATCAATTAAGGGAATGGCTGTGGTACGGCAGCAGCGTAACGGGATGATGGCTAATTGCACACAACTGTGAGACACCAACAGGTACAGGAAGAGTGAGGACAGAAGGAAACAGCTATGAATTGTACCAGGGGTTTGTGCGAGCTCATCGGGGAAGCTGTGACTTAAGACAACAGACCTGCAATCCAGCAGACATGGATGGGGCCACCAGGAAAGAGATCGCTCCTCGCCAGGACTCAGGGGACTGGCAGAGTGTGACTTGTTGCAGAGGCTGGTGGGGATCTGACCATGCGTGGCAGGAGGCAGGTGGGTTCTGCTGTGGCTGGAGGATGCTGCTGGAGGGGGCACAGAAGGGTCCAAAGCAGGTGGAGGACACCCCTCTGCTGCCTCAGGGCGAGGAGAAGGTGAGGGCTGGAACAGACCTTCCAGGAGAGCGGGAGGACCGTAAGATGGAGTGTGCTTGGTTTATGAGATACTGACGCTGCCGGGAAGCAGCAAGGTCTGGCCCATGAGCTGGTGGTCTTTATAGTGTGGCTACTAAATCAATAGATACTATAGATTTTAGTAGTGTGGATTTTCCCCATGGGGCTCATGGAGGACACGGAAACGCTGACCTGGAGGAACCGTTCTGAAGGAGCCAGCTGGTAATGAATTTTAACTGCTAAGGCAATAAACAGGGATACTTGCACGTCGTCGGGAAATACAGGCACTGCCAGCAGTGAGTATTTTGTAGATGTTGGGAGGAGGAAATCTCTTTTCAGCGTGCAACAGGAGGCAGAATCCTCGCTCTGGTTGTAAGGCAGGAGGACCAGGTGGTGCGGTCTGCCCTCTCTCCCCTTGGACCAGGCTCAGCTCAGCTCTGTCCCCTGTGCTCGGCTCTGTCCCCTGTGCTCGGCTCTGTCCCTTCCAGCATCCCAGCAGGGCTTGTCAGTTTAGCAAGACCCTCACTGCTCTCCCACCACACCTCTGCTGTGGGACTTGGCCCCACGGCCTCCACCCCATCGCGAAGCAGAGCTTGCACCAGGGTCCAGGCTTGGTCCCGTGTGGCCCCCGTGCACACGCACATCGCCTCCAAGGAATGTGCTTTCTGGGTGGAATCTGTGTCATCGGAGAAATATTTCATATTTTCACTCGTTCGCATTCCCCAAATGAAAAATGAATCGCGAAGTCTCATAAATAAAGAGCCGAGTTTCTCATTTACATATTTCTGTGGATGTTGGAGCAGGGGCAGACGTGGCCCTGCCAGCCGTGTCCTAAGCCTTCCCCTCGTGCACCTTCGCTCCTGCTGGCAGCTCCCCGGGACGCGCTGCCCCGAGACCCGCGCGCTCGGACGGGCTCCGCGTCTCTGAGGTCACCCCACATCTCGCCAAGCGTCTCGTGCAGCCACGGGCTGCTGGCATGAGCGTGGCGGGGCAGGCGTGGGTAGCTGGGAGTCTCGGAGAAATCCCAGCCCTAGGAAGGTTGTTGGGATTCAAAGGGTGGTTTGCACAGACCAGGAGGCTGTGCCGGAAAGGCGAGATGTGGCCCCGACTTGGCTCTGGCGGCGGGGTGGCAAGAGGCGGCGGCCGGGAAAGGGGCGGCGGAAGAAGTGCATGAGAGACGGAGCAAGTGGAAGAGGAGAGGGCAGGGAACCATGGGGCGGGAGGAGGCCAGGGAAGGGGGTAGGGAAGGAGGGACTGGGGCTGGCACAGCCCAAGGCAGCAGGCGGATGAGCACAGGCTGAGCGGCTCTGCCTTCACGCTGGAAACACGCGCTTGTCCCAGGGCTCCCTCCTCGGGCACAGCCAGCTGCTCTGCCCTCGCTCACCACGGCCCGGCTGCACCACCTCCCCTCCTCAGCCCAACCCTCGCCCCTTGCGCCGTGGCCAGGGCCGCTGTGCAATCTGCCTCGTCCGTCCCGCTCAACCCGCCCGTGGGGACTCTGCGCCCTCGGGGTCGGATGCGGCGCAGCGGCCGAGCGCCTCCTCTGAGGCCCAGCGCGATGGAGAGAGGAGCGGGGTCTCTGGGCATCCCCTGCGGATCCCCCAAAGGTGTTTGTAGCAAGGTGTGTCGGGCCTCCTGTTCTACCTGGGGCGTACGTTTTCTTCCCAGAGCCTCCGAAGAGGTCTGCGGGTCCCCAAGGGGCTCCAGTGGGTGCAGGGCAGCAGGGAGCCCTTCTGGGTGCAGGGTGAGACCATCCCAGGTCGGGCCCGGGCCCGGGAGCCCTCCTGGGCTGGGAGAGGCATCTCCCCTTTGGGGTGCTGCTGACCCCGCCAGTGGCCTGACCTCGTCCTGGTGCACGCCTGGGCGCGGGCACAGGGCTCGGCAGGTGGAGATGCAGCACAGACACCAGCTGTGGCCACAGCTGTCCTCCGGACCGCCTTCTCCCCCCACCATGCGTGGGGTGTCAGGTGGCCCACCTTCTCCTGGCACCGCAAGGGGAGGCCAGTTCGTGTCACCCAAGGGTTAAGGGCTATAAACTGTGCTGCTAAAGCCATCTTCTGGTTCCAATTTAACTTTGCATTTGCGTGTGGATTAGACTCAAGGATGTTCACATTCACTTAATAATCCCCCCACTTAGGCACCGCAGAGATGAGCGCTCAGCTGCCAGAGCCAGGGGAGGAAGGGGAACGTTTAACGCTTGTCTCCCTGAAAGGTGACCCCACTTTCCCAGGCCTCAGCAAACAAGGAGAGCCAGGCACCTGGCCGTGAAGCTGCAATGACGTTCGAGGGGCAGACGTGAGCTCGGCAGAGACCCCGTGCAAGGGCTTGGGAGAGATGCGTCCCGGCGTTCTCGACCTCGCTCTTCCGAGGCTGCGTGAAGAGCAAGGGTCGTGGGCTGGCCATGGTCTCCCTGTCCTCCTGCAGAGCTCCATCCAGCAGATCACAATAGGATGCCCCGAGCCCCGGCAACGCTGTGTGAGAGACAGAGATTATCCACGCAAATCCACCAAGAGAGGATCAAGCCGACCCTGCTAAGCCCGGGGAAGCCCAATGCCAACATTGCTTGCGCCGTCCGCCTGGCCCAGGCACACGGACCCCGGGACCTTGCCTTGGCTTTCACCTGCCCCTCTCTTGTCAGGCTTCAGAGTCGTGCAGAAAAAAGATGTGTTTGGAGCGGGAGCAAGTGTGTCCTGCAAAGCTGTCTAAACACAGCACAAGGAAACAGGGCAAGGCTCTGAGCACAGCAAAAATAACACGGGGCTTGCTGCTCGCAGCTCAGCCTCCTTTCCTTCTCTGCAGCCAGCTCCAGGGGTGCTGGGCAGGCAGAGCAAGCCAGGGCTGTCCCGGAGCCAAGGAGCATGCCGGGTGCCCGACCGGGCAGGGACATAGTGCACAGCTCTCCCCAGGCCTCCTCTGCTGGGCTGGGGCTGGGGACACCACTGGTCCTGGAGATTCAGAAATCCGTGTCAAAAGGGGTTGCAACGGCTCCAGGAGCGCGCTGGGGCTCCGCCTGAGTCCTCTTCTTTCTGCACGTCTTCCCAGCAGGACTGGTGCTGTCACTGACCCTGTCCCTGGAGGAGGGCAAGGGGTGAAGCCTTCCCCGGTCCAGAGTCCTCCCCAGCAGACCGGTAGTGGGGATGTTCTTCCAGACACCGGTCATGGTCTTGGTGCTACAGTAAAGGGAAGTCGTGGTGCCATGGGCTTGCAGGTAAGAAAACTGCTGGGAGCCCCACATCGGATTAGCTCCACCAGAGGTTGTTGTCCTGGCCTTTCTGAAGTGTCCCAGGCTACAGCTCCTCTCCACTATCCATCAATGGGACCTGGGCATGTTCCAAGTCATGGACACAGTCCAACGGACATGATCCGTGGGCAACTTGCTCTTAGGTGACCCTGTTTGAGCAGGGGGTTGGACAAGATGACCTACAGAGGTCCCTGCCAACCTCAGCCAGCCCGTGATTCAGTGACTTTCCCTCTCAGCCACTGAACATGCTCTTCTCAGCACTATCTCCATCCTCCAAGACCAGGTTCCTGGTGCATGGGCCAGCAGGTGGTTTCTATCTCCCCATCCTTCAGTGCTTGCTCAGAGGACACAGGGGCTACATGGTCCATGGTGGTCCCTTGGCGAGGTGGCCCTGCCATTCAGCCTAGTGCAGCTGGGCTGGCACATTTCCTTGGGGAGCAGCAGAAGCACCACTGGGAGGATTTTTCCCAGTTCGGATCCCTGTGCCAGGTCTCCATCCCCTCCTTGGGCCACATGGTCTCACAATACTAGTGATTCTCCACAAGTCTGGGCCTCTTGGGGCAGCCACACTGGCTCGCAGGATGCCGCAGACTCTCTTTCTGCAGTGCCACAGCTCTTGTGCTCATCAGACGTGCACAGCCCCCACGGTTCCTTGCTGCAGGCTGTACTCCATCTCATGTTCAACTTTTGGGCTGATGGCAGCCTGGGATATGCCTTGTGCCAAAAGGGACCTGATCAGATTAGGTGGTCCTCACCAGAGCAGACAGGGTCCTCACCTCCCTGTCTGAGACTCTTTAAAGAAAGCAGAAAGGAGAAAAAGGGAGCTTTTAACATAAAACATCTGGCATGTTGTTCTGCCTTGCACACTAGGATGGGAGAGAAACGTCTCCTCCAGGCAGAGGGGAGGGAAGGGGAGATCTCTGGATATATACAGCGACTGGCACAAGAGCGGCTGGACCAGCCGCCTCCGTGTGCTCGCTGCCCCACGCTCCCGTGCTCAAAGCCATGGCTCGGGGACGTGCCCTGCACCCTGCGTGCCCCGGGGAGGGCAGGCTGCAGGGTCCACGGCCGTCCGGAAGAGCCTGAAGCCGTCTGAAGACCACAACCAGGGACAGACCTGCTGACCGCTGCCATGAGATGACGTCGGGCGAGGTCCCGGGTTTCCTTTGGGAGACGGAAACTCAGCGCCCGGAGCGGAGGGAGCCAGGAGAGTTAAGCAGGGACAGGCAGGCTGTAGGAGGGTGTTAGAGAACAAACCGTGCCGGGGAGAGAGCTGTAAAATACTTGGTAGCCTCTCAAGCAAGCTGGCAGGAAAGTGAGTTCAGATGGACTCAAACATCGTTTCCACCTGGTCTGAGCGCGGTCCAGAGGAGTGAGGCAGCGCGCGGAGCCGAGCTGAGATCAGAGCCTTGCAGTGACCCAGACTAATGCTCTCTTTTATCACCCGCTTTAAACACGCGCTTTTATGATGTGCGAGAAAGGGGCATATGGTTCTCTAATTAACTCGAGAGTGCTGAGTTGTGAAGTGCTGCGAGGAAAAGCAGCTACAGCAGAGATGGCAGGGCGCGTCGCCGGCGCAGCCCGCTCCCTCTGCCAAGCAGCTCCCGCTCGGCGCGGGGGAAGATGCCTTCGCCCAAGGGCACTGCCTGCTCCCAGCACCGCGTGTCTGGAGGGGCTCGGCCAGCCGTGCCCCGGGTAGAGTATTTGCCCTGGAAAGTGCCACCTGAAAATCTCTGTCTGATGAAGACGACATCGGTACAGAGGATGCTCTCATGCTCTAGTCCCTGGGGAAGTTTGCGGCGTGGCTGGTTCTTCCCTACTCTCACTTCGCTGGGACTTTGCTCTTTGCTTTTGCACTTGGATGCTCTTTGCATGCAGCTGGATTGACGCGCGACAGCAGCGGGGTGACCTTGGCCCTACGGCACCTGCTGTGGGTGGCCCCACCGCGTCTGCAGGTGCGGGGCTGGTGGGGACCTTCCAGAACCCACCGCAGCACTCGCCATCCTTTCACCTGCTTGGGGGCACCTTAAACTTTCCTTTCGCCTTTCACCCGGGCACCTCCGGGACTGGGAAACACCTCCAGCGTCTCCAACTGAGCTAAAAGCCTGATGTTTATCTGTTTTACCTAAAAACTGTGTTTCTGTGATTGCTATCCCTGAAATCAAAACTAGACCCCTAATAATTTGGATTCAAAGTGAAATGCTTGTTTCAGCCTGAAATGTGGTGGCTGGGTTTGCTCTATTTGTTCAACCGTGGAATACAACCCAGTTCCATGCTAGAATGAAAAATCCCCCAAATTTTACTGTGAAATGGTGAAATATTTCGTCAATATTCTTTTTGTCTGAAGCCTCTTCAGTGAGCAGCTAACCTGGCCCGAGGCAATGTTCTGCAGTAAAAGGAGTATTAATTAAATTGAAATATTATCCATGTGCTAGTTACAAATGACGTCTTAATCGGCCGAGTTAAGCCAAAGCATTACTGTGGGCAACGGGATCTGGGTGGCAGAGCAGAGGCGAACTTGGAAGCTGTTCAAGAGCTGCATCCATGCACGTCCCCGCAGCCAAGGGCCCCCGTTTTTGGCACACGGCCGGGGCCAGGGCACTCCCCACACCATGGGGAGCAGGCGTTTCAAACACCAGCTTGCGGGAGCACGTGGCAGGAAGAATTGTCTCTGTTCAGACCCTGCTTGGGGGGACAACAGAGACAAGGACAGCGAAGCCTCTGCTATCTCAGCCAGAATAAAGGGCTTGAGGGATGGAGACACCATCGCTTGAAGCGACAGGTGAAACTTTGAGGCTGGGAGGAAAATTCCCCGAGCAGAGGGAGGCTGTGGAGGTAAGGGGTTGTTTTTATCTGAAAGTGAGGAAGTTCTGGCCCTTGAGAAATGCCCTGAGCACCAGGGGCTGCTGATGGACCCTGGCGAAGGACCGAAGCAGAGACAGCCCAAAACCCGGAGCAGGAGATGAGCCGCGCGGTCGGCGACAGGACCCACGGGCATCAAACCCCGCTCCCCTTCGGAGAGGCTGGCTGCCGAACCCAGCCCGGTGCCCTCCATCACCCCCTGCTTCCCCACCGCCTGCCTGCACTCCCAGCTCCTCTCATGTCCTCATCTGACTCCTTTTGGCCAGCCTGCCGGGAGGAAACAGCGTGCGTTGGTGGAGGGCCAGGGCTTCGCTTGAGCTGCAGCTCGCTGCCAGACTGCACGGCAAACGGCTGATCCCTCCCGGGGGGCTGTGTTTTGGGGCTCACTCCTCAGCCTAGACAGGCCGATGGGAACCGAAGGACGTTGAGACCTGCCAGGTCTGGGCAGCGGCTCGCAGGGCTTTTTGGGAGAGGAGCCAAACCCCAACAGATGGACGAAGTTACGGCTTCCCCTGGGAAGCTGAGACCTGTGGTGGGGCTTGGTGGAAAGAGAGGAACAATTCAAACAGCCCCAAAAATGCAATGCATGCTGCCCACAGCTCTTGCCAGTGTGTCCGTCACCCCAAACCAGGGGTCTAGCAGCGTTTCTCACCTCCATCTCCAGGAGGAGATAGCAAGAAGAGGCTCTGGATTAGCTCTCGCACGTCCCTGGGAGAGATACAGGGGCAGCTCCTCAGCGTGATCCCTCCTGACTGTGCCAGGCATCGGTGGTGGTCTGGAGATGTGGGGGTCTACAGGCTGATGCCAAGCTGGCTGGCGTCCCCACTCCCTTCCCGTCCCACAGAGCAGACACTCAGAGGGAAACATGAGTTGAGGGTGTCTTGAGAGGGATGTTTCCGACATGGTCACTGGTTGGAGAAGAGCAGGACCATTGCTGGCCAAGTGCCCTACAGCAAAATGGGGAACACATCTGGTTCCATCTGGAACCAAAATGGCAGAGCCCATCTGCAGGAGCTGGTTGCTGCTGCTGCTGGTGAGGTAGAAGGACTGAAGAACAGAGTGACAACTCCAGAGTAACGGGATGGAGATGGCCAGGAACGCATGGGAAGAGTCTTGCAAGGACGTAGGTCTGGAGGAGCCCCAGGAGGTCTGAGGAGGTCCTGGCTGGTGCTGGAGTGAAATGTGGCCCTGATCCCACCGTGGACCTCTGTACCTCCTCTGCATCTGCACTGCATCTGCACTGCTCCCATCCCTGGTGTCTCTAACCCCAGCTCAGCTCACGCAGCAACTTCTGTGTCTCCTTCCCACCAGCACCTCTGCCTTGGCGTCACCAGCCCTTGCTCAGACCCTGACCCCTCTGTTGTCTCTGGCACGTTCCCTCCCTCTCACAAGGTGTCAGCCCTTCTCGTTCCCTCGGTTCCCGGCTCTGAGAGCTGGACCCTTTCATCCCACATGGTGCTTGACCTCTCTTCACTCTTCCATCTTGGACCAGACCCGAATCTCCTCCTTGGTCACTGCTCTGCAGCACCGGGTGACCCATCCCTCACCTCATCCCTCCATGGTGCTCTCCTTTTCCGTCTTTCCCCTGATTTTGACACCTGGTTCCCCCACCCTTCTTGGCCCCCTAAACACTTCCTGCATCCATGACGGCTTTGCTGCTGCAGACACCCCTCGCTGCAGGTCGTACCAGCTGGCTGCTGGCCGCAAGCCCTGCTCCGGCTCTCCTTGCCCTGCTCCAGCCACCTTCTCAGCCCACCCTGTGATTCCCTCTGCCCTCTCCTCCTGTTCCCAACCCTGCATCGCTGTGGAAACCCCCCGACACGGCTGTCCCACAGACCCACGACCTCCTTCGTCACTTCTCCAGGTTCCTCACCCTGTTATTTTGTTAGAGCCATTAAACCCCAAGTCACATTTCCAGTTGCCCGGGCAGAGCGGGTGCTTCTCTAAGGGGAAAAATTAAGGGGAATCCCTCCGTGGGGGAGCCATGGGTCCCTGTGCAGCCCAGGGAGGATGGCAGAAGGATGAAGTCACCAGTCTGCACATATGTAGCCTGTGGCAGCCCTGCTGGAAAGCTCTTTTTTAGCTTTTTGGAGAATTTCTGTCATTTCCCAGCAAGGAGATCATGAAATGCCAGATCTCAGGAGTGCGGGGCTTTTAATCGCACATGTGGTGCCTCTTCGGGAGTCAGGCAAGAAGGCTGGAGATTACTGCTGAACCAAATCCCCCCCTTTGACAAGTGTTTTGGCACGGGGAACTTATCTCAAGGTCACCCCACGGCTGAGCCAGTCCCTCCCAGCCTCCAGGTCACCCTGAAGCAGGACGGGCTGGTGTCCTCCAGCCTCTGTGGGGGGTTACAGCTGCCTGCAAGGGGACTTTTTGGGCAAGGACATCCCCAGGGCGCTGCCTCTGTGGAGCCACAGCCTTGTTGCCATTAGGGAATGCACCGCTCGCCTTGCAGGTTTTTTAATCCCCATCTCCTGGAGTCATGTGCCTGGGGGAGGCTCAGATTTCACTTTGCTGAAAGGAAAATTCTAAGCCCTTCTGGATGCATAGAAAAGCTGGAGGCATAAACCTTATGGCTTAAAAAGTAGAACACAAGAAACCATACCCAGTATGTACTTTTTTTTTTTTTAATAAATCTTAATTTGAAGCTCTGCTCTTGATTTTTGGGCTGTGACTCACACTCAGGATTATCAGGGCTCTGGGAGCCATCGACTGGCATTTGCAGGGTGCATTGGGAGGGGAGGGAGACAGCCCAGCCCTGCCTGCTATATGTTTCCCCTCAACACCACAAGGATCTGGCTGCGAGATAATAGAGCTCCACCGCCTTTTCCTTAGGGCCCCTCTGTGCTGCAGACACAAACTGGAGCACAGGCAGTGTCTAAAGTTCATGTTCTGGCTGAGTGTTACCAGTTACATCTCTGTGCTCAGTTGCCCGCAACTTGCTTCAGTTTTCCCCTTCTGGGTTGATATTTTCCAGCCTCGGTCTCTGCACAAAAGCGATTTGAAAGTCCCTTTGAACACGCTTTGGCCATGTCAGAGTACGCAGGCAGTGAAAAGCAGTATCTCCATAATAATAATTTTTTCTTTTGAGAATACAAAACAACCATCCAATTTTTAAGCGGCTCTACTGCCGAAACTGCTGGGGGTCAGAGCTGACATCTGGCGCGGAATCAGTCCTGACTGAGAACGACCGTGGCACGTTCCAGTAAACACCGCGTTTCAGTTGCTGAAAGCTATATCCACCCAGGCACAGCACGTTTTGCGGCGATGGTACCTTTTAATCAATGCTTGGAAAGCTTGCAAGCAGCCCGGAGAAGGATGAAAACAGCCGCCCGAAAGGTCTGCCCGAAGGTCGCCGGCAGCGGGGATGGAGGCAGGCAGATGGGAGGTTTCACGCCCGAGATGGCCGCGGGGCTACGCCACGGCCTGGAGTTACCTATCGGCAGCAGATGTTCAGCTGTCCTTGAGCAGGACGATGTGAATGAGATGTATGGAGCCAGGACCACTAAATCCCTCCTTGGCTAGCAGCGGATTATAGTGGTTCAACGATATATCACTGAAGGCTTCCCAGAACTACATAAATACCAAAGAGAATTCGGTATAAATTATGGGAGGATTTAGGTTGGGAGGGGTGTCTGGAGGTCTCCAGCCTAGCCCCTGAGCAAGTTAGCACTCCAGAGCTGGGCCAGGCTGCTCAGGGCCGTGTCCAGGCATGTTTTTGAACGTGCCCAAGAATGGAGATCCCACCACCGCTGTCCCAGGGCCGCACCACTCACAACATGATCCGAGCCTGACAGGAGTTGCACATCCACGTGTCTTGTCGGCGCAAAGAGAGCTGATTACCCGCAGGGGAAGGGGAGAGGATGAGAAAGAGGGCCAAAGCCTGCAGAGATGGCACCATCACAAACACCATCTGCTTGTTCATGCATGGCAGCAAACAGGAACCTACGTTAGCTTCCCAACTAGGGGCTGGAGGTGGTTGTCTCCCCTTCTCTCCCCAAGGGGAGTCTGATGACAAATATTCCCCACAGATCTCAAGGTCCCTCCATGGCCGTGGGCAAACGATGCTCTTTCCGTCGGTCATGCCAAGGAAGAGCATCCCACCACCACATGTGGCTCCAGCTCCAGCACTGGTCCCACTGAGCCGCACCTCGTGTTGGCAAAACCTCTTCCTATAACAACCGTGGGAAGCGGCTGCCAGAGAAAGAAGAGCTAGTGGAAAGTTGAGGTTGGGCGGGGTACGGCTGGGATCACACGACTCTCGTTAGCTACTCAGTCAAACCCAATGGACACACGTACAACGGGACCTGCCAGCGGTCGGCGGCTGGGAGGGAGAGGCTGCCTGAGCCCCTGTGGTCCCCGGACGGCCCCTGCGGCGCTGGCAGCTCCTCTGGTGCGTTGAGAAGCACCCCAGCACCGAGCAGACGTGGGGATAGCGAGGAAGAGCCTGCCCACAATGCTGAAACGGGCCTCCGCAGCGGCTTCCGGCCTCGTGCCGGGGCCAGGACGGCTCCCTCGGGCGGGTGCCAGACGGCCGTCCCGTGGGGCTGCGCCGTGGGCCACGCGTGGGGTGGTTGAATGTTCCCCCCAGGGGACATGCGGGGCTGATGCAACAGGATGCACAGTGGGGTGAGAGACGGAGACCCCATCCCCAGACCGCACCTGGAGTACCCAGCGCTTCTCAAAAGTCGTGTCGGTGTTTTATGAGCCACCCATCCGGCCGGCTCTCGAGACCAAAGCCGTGACTCTTGGACGGCTGATGTGAGCAGGGGGTGACGTTCCCAGGGCTCCCGCCGCACACCGGCCTAAGCACACGCTCCACCCCGGCCTCCCACTGTCGCCCGCCATCCCGCAGCGTGTCGATGGGCTGGGGTTATCCAGGTTTCTGGGCAGAAAACACCGGAGCTACAGGGCAGCCACGTGCTGGGGTGTTGGTGGGTCAGCTCCCGGCTCCCCACTACTCGGACCTGGCTGCAAACGTCAGAGCCGGTTCAGGAGAGTGCCACGGAGACCGCCGCGGGCTAGTGACAACGCCTCTGGACGCGGGACTTGACAAGCCTGAACGTTTTTCTTGCCAAAAGTAAGGCTTGGGCAGAGACTTGACCTGATTGCCAGGTCCTACAGAGCACCGTCCGTGCCTCACGACCCGCGTCCCCCCACGGCCCCGCGCCCGGGAGGCGTCGCTGTGGGATGGGGTAGCCGGCAGTCTCCGTTCCAGAGAGCCTCTTCCGCTGGGAGCTTTCTTTTTGCAGCATCTAGACGGGCGATAACCTGTAAGTTAACGATTAACAGCTGGTGAACCAAGACAGGAAAACACGAGGATGCTGAACCACGGGCAGAGGCAGCTTCCCTGTCCCTCGGCGCTTTAGATGAAGGCTTCACCGCCTTTCGGGAAGACACACTGTGGCCAAACACGAGGCCCTTGCTCAGCAGAGGGACAGGCAGGTGACATGAAAATTTTGGCCCACGCGACGCCAGTCAGGCTGGCTGGACCAAACCCACGTACCAGCCTCAGCTTCCCTGCGACCATGACAAGGCCACGCTGTTTCAAGCCCCGTGTCGGCGCACGGCAGCAGCGAGGACCTGCCGTGGCTCCGTGGCATCCCCAGCCTCTCCCTGCCCCTCGGTCGCCGCAGCTGCACCTCTCCCAGCACCGGCACCGGCTGCCGTGGCTGGTTCCGTGCAGAAATGCAGCCACAGGACACAAGTGCGGTGTGTCCTGCGTATGGCCGTCTACTCTGGGGAGAGCAACCCTCCTTCCTGCAGCTCGTCAGGCTGCCTGCAACCAAACGCAGAGCGCCGGGCCCCTTCTCCGTCATCCCCCGCACGGCATCCCTCCTTTGCACCTCTTCTCAGGAGCAGGGCAGGGCTTCCCGTGGGCGCTGCCCTGGGCATTTCAGGGTATCCCCAGCTGCAAACACACCTTAGGTCCAGATCAGGACAATTCCTTCCCCAGGAGGGCGGCGCAGCCCCAGGACAGGTCGCTGGGGAGGTGGGGGATCCTCATCCTTGGAGGATTTGCAGACAAGACTGCCGAGTCAGCGCTGGCGACGGTGATGCCGGGCAGCAGCACCAGGGCTGGACACCTCGGAGAGCCTCTTCCACCGGTGTTCCCGTGGTCTGCCCCTCACGCATACCTTTCCTTTGAGCGCATCCCGTGCGCTCCCGCACAGGCACCGTAAAGCCCCGTCACACCCCGTTAGCCAGCGCCGTTGCCTATGACAACGCCGTCAACAGCGTGAGGAGCAGGATTCGGGTCGGGGGCGCAGGTGCGGGGCTCCTCCGTAGCTATGGCAAAGGGGTGTTTAGTGCCGTGTTTTGCGTGTCAGCGTTACCCTCGGGGCAGCTCTCTGCGTGTGCAACAGCAGGGTGAGGCTCTTTGGCATCTCCCCCAGCCACTATGTCAGCATTTAGCGACCCGCACCTGCCAGCCACCATGACGGGACCCGCACCGGGGACCGGCTGCAGGAAGCGTCCTCCCCGGAGCTGCCACAGCTCCCAGCAAAGCCCCAGCCCTTCGCTCGCCTCCATGCTGGTACAGGCGGGGCCCGGACGCGGTCCCAGGTACTCCTGCTCCAGCCCTCGCGACGGGTTTTCCCACCCAGGTATTGCACTCTGCAGCAAACCCCCTCTTTTCCACGTGGAACCCCCTGCGGGAAACGTTTTCTGCCTTCCCCCTCTCTCGTCAGACCGTACCCATACCCGTGCCTTGCCGGCACGGGCCAAATTGCACAGCTTTTCCCCGACACTTTGCAAACTTCGGGGAACGCTCCCAGCCCTTCCCCACGGGCAGCTTGTGAAGCGCTCGGCTCTGGCCCGGCCAAATCACAAAGGGCTTGGATCCCGTTCCCCGGCGCGAGTGCCAGGGGCGGGGAGATCTTGCCTCGCATCTATTCTTTCTAGGTACAAAACACGCTTTCAAAAGTCAGAGCCATTTCACTGGCAAGAGATGGAAGCTGCTAGAGACGGCCAGCTGCCCCAGTTACGATTCCCAGCAAGGCCACTTTCCCAGTCCCGCTCTCTTCATGTTTTGCAGATGCATTCATCGAGGGTGCATCGCCCGGACCCCCGGCCAGCCCCAACCGGGGATCTGCATTCCCACGGGCCACATCGCAGCCCTGAGGCCACTGGAACCGCTGCAAAGCCACTCGTCCCCGCATCCATCCGCTCCCGTGTTGCTCCTCTCGAGTCGAGAGCTCGTGTTTAACGGCCGTGTGTGTTTTCGCTCAAGCATTACATCATTCGGCAACACCAGCCGGGCGGACGGACGGGCCAGCCCGGCCGCTCTGCCCCTGCCGATGGTCACCCCTTTGCCGCATCATGGGGTGCTCCGTGCCCCCAGCCCTCAGCCTTTTGCAAGGATGCAGGTGAACAGAAAATCAGCATCCGTGCAAAGGCCAGCCAAGGGTCCGGTGGCTCCTGCATGTCTCCCCTCCACCTCCTTGACATGTCCCAGCTCCGGGTGTGGAGGGCAAATTGCTTCGTAATTTCCACCTCGCGGATTTTCTCTGGCCATAGCCATCAGCGTTTTCCCTGAAATAAAGTGGGAGCTGAGATAATCCAGACAGCCGGGCTCCGGAGGGACTGCCCTGAGCATGGATTTAGCTCACGCTTCTTTAAGTGGGCGTCCAGGTTTGGGACTTCACACCTCTCGCAGGCGGAGAGGAACTGGGTGGATTTGCTGATAATTTGCTGCCAATTTCCGCAGCCGTGGAAGGAGTGCGGGGAATGGGGCGGGGAGGGGGAGCTGCTCACAGGGAGCCCCGCGGGAAGGGGGTGCAGACAGGACATCTCCTTGCACGTGTTTTCACTCCCTTGGCCGTGGATTGGGGTCATGGGGAGTCGGGTACCAGGATGAGAAGCGTCTCGGCTCCTCGCAAAGAGGTGAAGCCCCGGTGTCGGACCCGCAACGATGGCACGCAGCGCCCGGGCACGGCGAGCGCTGCGGGCTGTGGGGAGAGCTCACTCTTCATCCCCCCCGTTTAACTCGCTGCCTGCCCCGGCTGCTCCCCGACATTTGTCCAGAGACACCCCATGGGAAGGGAGACGAGGGGGCCGGCGGTGCCCGGGTTTGCACCAGCATCTGGCTTTGCACTCAGAGCTGGGGGGTCAGAGCCCGGCTGGCCCCGAATGAACTGGGGCTGGAGAGAGGGGAGCAGCGCGGCTCTGCTGCAAGAACCTCCCCCCGCGTCCCGGCAGCGGGCTCTGGCGGTGGCTGGGGGCCGCGGTGCCCATCACTAGCCACGGCCAGCCCGGGCTGGGCGCTGCGCGTCCCCGGGGCCGCGCTCCCGGCTGCCCGCGGCGCTTTTGCCCGCAAACTGCGCGGTTTCGGGCACCCCGCGCGCGCCACCTAGCGGCCGGCGGCGGCCCGGCCCCCCCCCGCCCCCCCCCGCCCCCCCTCCGCCGCTGGGAGCGGCTCCGCGCCCCGCCTGCACCCCCGGGCCCCCCTTCACCCAGCCGGTCCCACCTGCCTCCCACCTCGCCCCCCCCATCTGCCCGGTGCCACCGGGGACGAGACCTCCCCGAGACCCGGGGCACGGACCCCCCTCCCCCCCGGTGGCAGCCGGGGCACGGACCCCTCGCCGGTGGCGGCCGGGGACGCGGTGGCCCATCGGGGTGGGCGCAGCCCTCCTCGCGCAGGCTTCCCGGGCAGCTCCCCCCCTCCCAGGTTTTTTGGCCGAGGCGCGCCCGGACTGGAGGGAGCAGCGAGGGAGAGGAATTGGAAAAATAATAAAAAAAAAAAAAAAAGGGGGAAAAGGGAAAAAAAACCCAAAAACCAACAAAAACCCACCCGCCAGCCCAATCGGCTGGAGAGGCTCGTGTGTGTTTGCCCTTTCCTCATGACGTAGTGTCCTGTGCCTCTCTCCCCCCTTCTCCCTCTCCTTTTCCCCTCCCTCCTTCCACCCCCCCTCCCCTTCCCCTCGCATCCTTGGAAGCAACAATTAAGCAGCTCTGGGATAAAACACACAGCCCGCGGGAGCACGGGGGCATTGCTTCAAGAGATGGCAAGGCAGGCAGCTGCACCCCTCCTTCCCGGAGTCCTCCTCCTCTTCTCCATCCTCCCGGCTTCCCAGCAAGGAGGTAAGGAAAGAAAAGGCTCCTTCCCCTTCACCCTGGCCAGCGCTTTTCCCCGACTCCGCAGGGACCCTCCACGGGCACCGGGGCTCGGCCGCTGACACCCCCCCCCGGCAGCCCCCCGGGCAGCCCCACGTCTGCCCCGTCTAAGTGTCCCTGAACAGGGACAGGCGAGCCCCCCCTGCCCTGCCTTGGGGACATCCCCCGGGGGTGGGGGGGCAGCCCCCCTGTGTGCCACCTCCCCGGAGGGCGCTTTGCCCCCCAGCCCGGTGGGTGGCATGTGCCATGCCCGGGAGGGGTGCGGGATGTCACCGAGGGGTGACAACAGGCAGTCCGGGAATGGCACCGCTGTGTGAAGCACTTGTCACGGGGAGGCCGCGAGGCGCTGCGTCCTGGCGAGGCGCTCGGGGACAGGAGAGGCTTGGGGACACGCAGGCGGGGCGCAGGGCAAGGCAGCTGGGGGCGGCCGCCAAGCTCCCATGGGGGCTGCCATTGTGAGGGACCGGGGAGCTGGCACCCGTCACCCCCCGGAGCGATGGCGACATGAGCTGGAGGGGCAGTGGGGGCGTGCATGCGTGCGTCCCGCAGTCGATGTGTGCGAGCTGCTGCGCAGTGTGTGGCCGTCTCACAGCCTGCCGGGCTGGTGCGGCTGCAGAGCAGCCCGACCCACCCGAATCACAGGCTCCGAGTGCCTGCGGTGGCCCCCGCGCCAGTTGTGTCACCGGCGTCAGGTCCATCCACCACGGCACGGGTCACAGCTTGCTGGCTGCTCCCTGGCCGTGCAGGGGCTGCGTGACACCCCCCGCACACAGACACACACGTGCAGCAAACCCGCTGCCGGGGCAGGGAGGCGAAAGCCAGCGCAGCGGCGTGGCCCCACGGTGCCGGAGCCGGCCAGCGCAGCAGGTGCCTGCCCGTGGGACCACTCGCCTCTCGTGGTGGGGCCATGAGCACGCGGAGAGGGGGAGAGCAGCTCCGAGCACAGATTTATAGCCCCCTGCAATGGACAAACTGGGCAGCTGTCTGCGAGGTGGGGACGGCAGGGTCGGGGTGGGACAACCATCTCCGGAGAGCCGGGCAGGGCTCGCCCCGTGCCGTACCGTGCAGCGCGTGTAATGGGCAGAGCCAGCGTCAGCAATGGCGTCGGTGCCAGAGCCGTCGCATGGGGCTTCCCGGCAACAGAGGAGCGAGGACCGAGGCGGGGAGAGGGCAGGATCCCGTGGGCAGGGCAGGTAGCCGCAGGCTGGGCCACCCCTTGCCCAGGGCAGAGTCTTCGGGGCTGCTCTCCACAGCCTGCAGCATCATCTGCCAGTGCCCCACGGCTCCCTGCTCTGCCCCGGCGCGGTGGGCTCCGGCAGCGTGACCCCGGCGTGGTGCCAAGCCAGGCAGCTGCCCGTCAAGCTGAGCCGCCGTCGGCACCTGATCCTGGGTAGCTACAGCTCAGGGTCAAGGTGCCATCCCTGACGGGATGCAGCTCAGTCCTGGGCACTCTCCATCCCTGGCAGTGATGCTCCGTGCTGGCCCACTGAACCACGGTGGCTTTGCTCCCCAGCTCTCAAGCAGTGGCCAGCTGGGACAGTCTCGGGAGGGCTTTGGGAAGCAGCTCACAGAGGAGGTGGCCCTGGCTCTGGAGACAGTCCCAGTGCTGATGGGGACACTGGGGAACACTTCCCCACGGAGGAGTGACCAGTGTCTCTGCAGCCATCGGGGACTGAGCTGGGACAGGGGCACGGCCAGTGGCACAGCGTGGGGGGATGCCAGGGTGCTGTGGGGTGCACCCACTGGAGAGGGCTCAGGAGGAGCATCCATTTGGCACAGCTCCAAACCAGCCTGGCTGAAAGGGACCCTTGAGAGATCCCAGGGTAGACGGAGAAAAGGGAGAGCCCCCCGGCACACACAGACTGTCCCCATCAGAGCCGTGCCCCTGCCGAGGGCAGCAGCTGGCAGTACGTGGGAAGCTGCCAGCAGTGGGTCAGGATCAGCCCCTGCTGCTTTCCTCCCTCAGGGAACCAGAGTTGTACCGTGGGGACATGCACGGCCGGGTCCAGGCTGCTGCATGAGGAAGCTGCCGTATGTTTCCCTAGAAGGTGCCAACTGCAGCATGTCCCAGTGTTTGGAGGGGGGCAACTGTCCCTCAGTGCTTCCACCCATCCCTCACAGCTTCCCGTGCCGGAGCAGAGGGGGTCCCCTGGGAACGACACCCCCGGAGCGGGGACAAAAGGGACCCTGGGGCTTCCCAGCCCTGCAGGCTCTGGGACCACGGGGGGCAGCTCGGGTGGGTGCAGAGAGGTTGGCACCGTGAAGACCCACCTACGTGCTGGCATCCCGGCTTGGGCACCATGGAGACCCTCCGAGGACACCCAGAGTCCGCAGGGTCAGTAGTGCCAGCTGTGGGGCTGGGATGGCATCTCCCCTTCCCAGCCGGGCACCTCTCTGAGGCACCGGCCTGCTGGGACTGCTGCCTCCGCAAACAACTTGCAGGGTGCAGCTTGTCCGCCAGCGCCCAGGGATGAAAGCTGAAGCCTCGGGGGGCTGGAGAAGAGCCAGTCTCTCGACAGTAGCCCCCCCTGCTCCCCCCGGCGCTGCTACCAGCGAGCTCGGGCTGGGATGCAACATGGCTTCAAAGTTGCTTGGAGACTGCATGTTTCCAAAACCGATTCTCCCAAGAAAAAGAAAACAGCGGTGTGAGGGAAGAGGGGAAATATCTGCCGCAGTTCCGTGCTGAGCCTTCCCATGGGCGCAGGGAGGGCGGCTGGGTCCACTGGTGGGTCTGCGGTTTGGCCACCTGGTGAGGGTGTGAGCTTGTGTCCCGTGGTGGATCCTGGTCTCGGCCTCAAAAGAAGGGGAAAATCAGCTGTTGAATAGAGAAAGCATCTGTCTTCTGGCTTGTAAAGAAAGCTGCAAGCAGTGATGCAGGTAGACGTGGTGCAGATGATATGAAGAGTGGTCAATGCGAAATAGGTGATAGAAAGGCCTGGATATTGCAAGTAGTGACCTGTGGTACAGAGCTATGGAGGAAAAAGTCCAGGTTCTACAAATAAGGCTCCACCCCAGAGCCTGAGCATCTCCGGGGGTTAACCCCTACCACAGCTGGGGCGGCACATGTGGGTGCAAATTCTCCCACCCCTGGCTTGAGCAGGCAGCCCCGGGGTGGGTGCTGGGGGCCAGCCCCGTGCTCTGCAGGCTTATAGCCAGCCCCGGGGACAAGCTGGGAGCCTGGAGAAACCCGCCTTCCCCGAGCCGCGGTGGGCTCGGGCCGGGGGCAGAGGCAGCGCAGAGCTCCTTCCATGCTGGGGGGCTGGTGACTCAGTTTCCCCTTCCCCGCTGCGCCACGGGAGCGCGGGATGGAGAGGCCAAGAGGGGGTTCGCCATGCTCGGGGGCAGACCCCGAGCTGGGCTGCTGCCACCGAGACTGGGGAAGGACGGAGACCGGCCGGAGAGTGACTGCAGAGCCCGGTGCAGCCCGGAGAGCCCATAGTGTCGCCGGTGCTGAGCGCGTGGGCTGCTGTCAACACCCGAGCCACGGTGGTGCAGCCAGCGGGTGGGACTGGTGATGCTGGAGCGGATTTGGCTGCTCGAGGCTGGTCCTCTGATGGAAAGCGGAGTGGGTCAGAGACCCCCATGCCCCCTGGCAGTGCCCACACTGGGAACCGTCTCCCCGCTGGGACAAGCCTGGCTTCAAGACAAACACAGAGCTGGCTGCGTTTGGCATCAGAGCTGGCCAGGGAGAGCAGCAAGGAGGGAGCAGCCTCCTGCAATGCTCCTGAGCAAAAGCCTTGGCTCCCTAAAGCCAGACGGCACCCCCACCCCGGCCATGTCGCTGCCCCTCGGCCATCCAGGCTCCTGCCAAGGCTTGCTGACCCCTCTGCTTCCTGATCTGGGCATGGAGATGGTTGATGAACCGGCACATCCTCCGTAATCCTCCGAAAGGTGCAGATTGGCCATGAGGCACGGGGATGGGCACAGTGCCTTGGCCCTGGGATGGTGCCTAGGGGTGCCCAGGGATGGGGCACCGACGGTGGCACCGACGGTGGCACCGCAGTGGGAAGCCCCTGCCAGGTTCTGCAGCGCCGAGGAGGGTGACAACGATGAAGGGCTGAATATGGCAGCCGCGGCTGTGGGCAGGTGTCACCTGGACTTTTCTAGGGTCCCCACACACCCCAGGAAGGCTGTGAGCCATCCTGCCTTGCCCCAGCTTCCCCGGGGGTCTCTGCCAGGCAGCGCTTGCACAGGGGGGCAGAAGGGTGGGGGAGCTCAGCCCCGGGTTGCCCGACATCACCTCAGCACCAGGGACCTTGCCTGGCAGTGGGGGGGGCTGAGGCTGGGGTCACCAGGGGGGCTGAGCAGAGCAGGGACCCTCCTGCTTGCTGGGGGATGGCTGCTGGCCCCGGGCATGGGGGTCCTCAGCTGGATCCTGGCCATCCCGCCAGCTCTCGCTCCCAGGGGTGGTGGGGCGTCCCCTCCCAGCAGGGCTGGTGGGGGAGGACAGGCGATGTGTGGACGCTGGGAGTTTGTTTGGAAACAGGCAAGAAGTTGGGATTTGTTTTTCCAAGCTGGGGGGGGTGGGGGTGGGCGGGGGAATGTGCCGGGAAAAGGAGCCGCTCCGTAAAGCCCTGGCCGGCCGCCGCGCCGGGCTGTGCCGTGCTGGAGGGGTGAGCCGGCCGGCCGGAGCCGTGACTGAGCGTGTGTCCCCGCCACTGCAAGGGACGTCAACTGCTCCCGGGCCAGATCCGGGCCCCCGCAGGGCTCTGGGAGGTGGTTTTGGGGGGCACAGAGCTGAGCCCCGCTCTCTGGCATCACTGGGGCATGCGGGGGCTGTGTGACAGGTCCTGGCACGGGTCCTCCGCCTGTGTGTGCACCCGATGGGTGTGGGTGCGTGTCCCGCCGGTGCGCGTGTCCCGACGTCTCCTGCGCACGCACAGCCTGGCACCCCTCTTGCACGCGTGTGCGCCCTGACACACGTGTGGGTGCATCCCGGCGCCCGGTCTCTCCGTGCGGCTGGGCTGGGGGTCCATCCCGGGTGCCCTGGGTGGCGGGGGACATATGTCAGAAGGGCCCAGGGGACACCCTCGTCCCTGCCATGTTGCAGCAGGCAGCTGTTGGGGCAAAGCGGGGGGCCATGGGGCACAGCGAGGGGGCACCCCCAGAGTTTGCACCACATCTGAGGTGGAGAAGGGGTGTGCAGCTCAATGTGCCCCCAGCGTGGCGTGCCAGCTCTGCCACCTGCCTGGCACCTGCCTGCGCTGGCTACCGTGCCCAGCCCCTGGGCACCGCGCAGCCTGTGGTGGTGTTGCCAGGGCTGTGCCACTGCGTTCACCCAGCTCCTGGGGGTGCCGGGGACCCCCCACCCGGGCCAGGGTGCTGGGGAGGCTGCTGCAGCGTTGGAGCAGGACAGCAGGTCCTCAGCTCCCAGCCATGCCACCGCAGGGTCCCCAGTGCTCGTCCACCCTGGCTCCATCCCCTCTGCCCAGAGCAGGCAGGAGAGCTGGGTGCAGCTTGCCACAGGGGTGCTGGCCACGGCAGCCCTGTGCTTGCCTCCAGCAACCCCCAAATCCTCTTGCCAGCCTCACTGCTGCCTCCTGCGAATCCTACTGCAAACCCCACGGCAACCCCCGCCCAGTGCCAAAAACACGCTCCAGCCAAAAGCGGAGCATCCCTCTGCATTGCATCCTCCTTGTGCCGCCAACCCACCTGCAAACCTCCGTCCACGGCCCTGATGGGGCGGGGGGGCCCGCCCAGGGGATGGCTGCCTGGTGGTCTGCAGGAGACAGACCTTTGCCAGGGTCCAAACCAGCCAAAAAACGCTGCCGTGGTGCCTGAGCACGACCTCGGAGGGTGAGCCTGGAACGTGGTACCTGGGCTTCGCAGAGATGGGCAGGGGACGCAGGTGGTTTCGATGGGTCTCAGCACCGTACCCCCAGTCCAACACCCCGGTCCTGCTGGCCTGAGCTGGCTCCTCCCGCCGGCAGCTCAGCAGGCAGGGCAAGGCAGGGCAGGCAGCGTGGGCACGGGGCAGCCACAGCCAAGCATGCTCAGGCTTGGCTGGGACCAGTGTGGGCTGTGGGGATGAACTGGGACTCACCCCGCCATGCATGACCATGCCTGGACCTGTCCCCCCAGAGCCACATGAAGCTGGAGGTGATGGAGACGGCGCTGGCTGCGTTACGGGAGAGGTTTTGGGAAGCAGAGCTGGACACCAGCCGGACCCGCTCCGTGCTGGCCCCGTGTCCCTCCCTGCCATGCAGGATCGAGCCCTGCTGACGCCTCCACCAAGATCCCTCCCCGGCTCCTGGCTGGGGCACCTCCAAGCCCCGTCACCACTGTCACACTGGGGAAACTGAGGTGTGCAAGGAAAGGCGGGGGCCTGCCGTTGACCCTTGCCCCAGGGGTCTGCATCCCACCCCCTCCGCAGGGAGCAGCTCCCCGTCCCAGGAGGTGCCCCCCGCCCCGACCCGCCGGATACACTTGGTTCCCTGGGGGGATTTTCATACGGGTCTGTTCTCTTGCAGGGGTCCCTGGTGCTATCCCGGGAGGGGGAGTCCCCGGAGGAGTCTTTTTCCCAGGTAAGGGGCTCCAGGCAGCGGCTGGGGGGTCCATCACCCTGCTTGCAGGGATGGGGCAGGTGCCTGGGGGTCCCTGGGTACCGCTGAGCCAGCACAGAGGGCTGGGGACCTGCCAGCTGGGACCAGGGGACATGGGGACAGCCTGTCTGACCGCCCAGCCCTGGGTGGCTGCCCCAGTGCCAGCTCCACGGCATGGGGACAGGGCTGGGTGGCAGTGCCACGCTTACGCTGGGGGTCACTAGCCCAGGGCTGGCACCTACACCCTGCACAGCCCTGGCCATGGGAGGTGCTCAGAGGTCACAGCCTGTCCCCACTGTTTCAGCCAAAAGCTTGGGGACATCCCAGGGGGGATGCCCCATCCCCTTGCACCCTTGTGACCCTCTCTCCTCCCCATGGACCCGTGGGAGCCTGGCATGGGTGGGTGGGTGGGTGATGGGTGCTCACAGGGGTGGGTGCTGAGACTGTGCCATTGCTCGCAGGTGCTGGGGTTGGAGGTTTGGGAGCAGGTGAGTGCTGCGACCCCTTTGCCCAGGGTGTGCCGGACCGGGAGGGGGGCAGCACACCCGGCAGGGGGTCTGCCACGGGGCTGGCCCCATGCCGCACGGTGTCCCCGCCTCGGGGGATGCTCGGAGGAAGGCTGGCGCTGACCCCTCTCCACTCACTCTCCTCTAGGACTCGGGGCTGGAGCAAAACCTCTCAAACCAGGTAGGAAGCCTTCCCTTGGCTCTCACACCGCCTCCGGCTGTGCCAGCGGCACAGGGTATTTTCTGACCCCTGTTGTCCTCGTGTTTCTCCTACGTGGCCGAGGGGACCCCCCGCCCCAAGCACCCCCCCAGCCGAGGCACGCAGCAGCCGGCGCTTTCCGCCCTGCCCCGCCACGCTAACCCGCCAAGCCCCCGTAGCCGCAGCGGAGCCTTCCTCCCTCGTCCCCCGCTTCGGCGCGCTGCCCCCTCCCCTCCAGCCCCCACAGACCGCCCTTTGCGGGGCTTGCTGCCTCCAAACCTGCGGCAAACTCCTCGGGAGGAGGCGAAGCCGGGTAACGCTCGCCCAGCCCTGCCGGAGCCCGCGGGGAGCCGGCAGCACCTCCGCCCGCCCGCGCCCGCGGCTGAGCAGCTTTCGCTGGGGCTCCTGCAGCCCACGCTGGGGTTTGTCTGGCCTAGAAATGAGGGGATGAGAGGGGCCGTCACCGGCAGAGAGGTGAGGCGCTGGCAGGAGGGTGCACAGCCCGAGGGCTCCGAGCCTGGGGCATGGTGGGGAGGTGTGGGGCACGGCTGGGAGGGTGCTGGGACAGCAGGGACCGGCCATGCAGGGGGCAAATTTGATGCCTAGAAAGATGCCATCGAGATCCCGGGGAGAGACGCTCTTTCGGGTGGAGACCCCGGCCTCTCCTCTCCCTGCCCGCCCCGGGGGTGCCCGCTGAGCCCTGGGGCAGGGGCGTGTTGCACCCCGCGGCCCCCCGAGCCGGCCCGTCTGCGCGGCGGGAGCGCCAGCCCGAGGCGGGGGCCGGCAACCTCCGTTTACTCAGATTTCAGCTCGTGGAAAGAAAAACAAGGCCCTTTATTTCGGCGTAATTAAAACCAAACGCGGCGCAGCCGCGAAGCCCCAGCCGGAGCGGTGTCCGCGCCCTGAGCCAAAGGCAGTGGAATTTGCGCCTGGAGGGAGCGAGGCCTGATCAGCCCCAGATGTTGGAAGGCAGTGCTGGCCGGAGCCGGAGGGACTCATTCCTCAGCCATAAACATTTCGGCTCCGTCCCCTCACAGCTCAGTGGGGTGGGGGGCGGGCGAGGCAGAAAGGGACAGGATGGGGGACCGGGATGCTGGCGAGTGCGTCCGTCACCCGTCCCCGGGCCCGTCCCCGGGCCGCGCTCCCGTCCCGCTGGGCTGGTGCAAGCAGGACGCTCCTGCTCCTCTGGCCCCGGCCGCGCCCCCCGCCTCACCCCGCTTCTCTTCCCAGGGGTCGGAGGCCTCGGGGGACTCGGCCCACTTGGCCTGCAGCCAGGTGAGCGCAGAGCGCCGGCCGGCCCCACACCAGACTGTCCCCAGGGCGACGGTCCCCGGGCGCCCACCCCAGGGACAGCACGTGGCTTGTCCCCATCGGGGGCTCTCCGAAGCCTGCCTGGTGGGTCCCATCGGGGCTGGGCACCCTTCCCAGACCTGAGGGACCGGCAGCCACCAACGGGCAGCCCTACGGCCCCCCGAGATCATGGCGTCAACCATGGCTGGGTGACTCCCAGCAGTGATAGGCGCGGCAGGACACGGGGTCCCCATGGGGTCTGCAGCAGGGGGACAGTGCCCGCATGTGACCCAGCCGGCCTGCCCGGGGCCGCGGGGACCCCGGCGTGCGCAGCAGCCGGTGACGCCGCAGGGTGCCCCGGGTGGTGTGGGCATAGCTGGTGATGGGTGGGATGTGGATGGGAGCAGGTATTTCGGGGGGTGCAGGTTGAAACCAGTGCAGGACAGGTCGGCGCCTGCTAACCACCGCCTTGCCCAGCCTAACGCCAGCCCCCGGCACCCCCGCGCAGCTCCCCACAGCTCACCACCCCCTGCGCCCGCCGCAGCCGGCGCGGAGGGCGGGACGCCTTCTCGTCGGCTGCTTTTTGGGGATGCTCACGCTTGTTGCTCTCCCCGCAGGTGCTGCAGGTCTCTTCCCTGGAGGCGTCTACCCCGGGGGCGTCTTCCCAGGTGCTGCCTCGGCCGCCGCGCTCAAGGCTGCTGCGAAAGCTGGTGGGTGCTGAGGGTGTCGACGCGGTGCCAGGCCAGGCAGCCGTGCTGGGCGAGGCAGTGCCAGGGCTCGGGCAGCCCCGGGGACTCCCGCTGTCCCCTGGGTGCCTGGGTTAGGAGAGCTTTCCCCACGGAGCTGGGGGGCTGCAAGCGGGAGGCCCTGCTCCCGCGGGGACCCACGCCGATGTGGAGGGACCCTGGCACATCTGGGTGTCCCGAGGAAGCGGCGTTGGCCAAGCCCCCAGCAGCAGAGGTCCCTGTGCCCAGGTCTGGGGTACCCATCCCCAGTGTGGCCTCGGGGTGTCCCCTTCACCCCCCAAGAGCTGCCCTGAGCTCGTCCCTTCCTTTGTCACCGCTCTGGCCACCTGTAGCCAGTGGCATCTCACACTGGTACACCCCTCTTCCCAACGCCCCCGGGTGCTGGCATTGGTGGTATGGGTAGAATTGGTGGTCCTAGTGGCCTCGGGGTTTCCACAGGTAGGAAATACCCCTCCTGCCCAGCGTAGCCGCGCCCAGGGGCAGCCGTGTCCCCGTGCCTGCCAGGGTGGGCAGGAGCCGGTGCGCCGGGGCTCAGGGGGTCTCTGCTGCCTGCAGGTGCGGTGGTACCGGGCGGGGTGCAGCCCGGGGTTGGTGCAGCAGGGAAACCCCCCAAAGTACCAGGTAGGTGCACGGCCCCAAAGCGAGGGGCCGGGGCGGGGAACGGCTCTGGCCGGGTGCTCATCCTTGCCTTTCTCTCGCCTGGCAGGTGCTGGGATTCCTGGAGCTTTCCCGGGCGGCGTACTCCCTGGCGCAGGTGAGCTGGGGGTCCCCACCCACAGCTCTCCGACCTCCGAGCGGGTCCCCACCCTGCCAGCAGCACCCCGGTTTGAGTCGATAGCCTTGTGGCCAGCTGCATCCTGGGTGATGCAACACCTCCCCTGCCTGCCCTGCCTGCGCAGGCAGAGCGCCCTGCCCTGCAGAAGGCTGCGTGCAGCCCCATGCTGCCTGCCTGCCTAACTCCCTGCCTGCCCCATCACTGCTGCCTGCAGTTTCCAAGCCCTCTTGCTGGGGCTGTAGCGACATTTCCACTGTGCCAAAGGCGGGGGGACCCAGCGTCTCCGGGGGTCTCGTGCCAAGCTCCGCGGGAGCAGGCGGCATCAGCGCCGGGAGAGGAGCTGGCACGGACCACGCCAGAGCCGGCTTGCCCAGCCAAAGGCGGCGTGGGAAGGAGGGGGAGGAGATGGCGGGGGGAGAGGAATTCCTCACTGCAAAGTAATTTGAGGGAGGAAAACTTGTGAAAACAAGACATTTCGACATTGTCAGAAGGAGAAGTGTATTGCTGGTCAGGAATGTCTTTTCCATGTCTGCAAACGCGTGAGTTATAATGAAAGACATTTGTAAAAGGGAAAAGAAAAACAGCCAAAAAAAACCAAACCCCGACCCAGATGACTGCAAGGCCGAAGTGCTGCCTGTCGCCCTTGGAGGGTCGGGGCTCAGCGGGACCCCTGCTCCTGCTCCCCGACTTGCGCGGAGCCACTGGACATCACCCGGGCAGAGAGCAATGCCCGGGCTAGGCTGTACCACGGCCTGGGCTGGTGCTTTGCTGTCACGAGTGGGACCCGCTCATGGGTGCCATGTACCCTGCAGGCACCCTGAGCTCCTGCATGGGCAGCCCAGCCCCCCGCAAAGCACAGGCAGCCCCAGGGGTGTGGGGAGACTGGCACAGGGGGGTCCCAGCAAGCTCCCAGGGGATGAGGGTACCCTGTCCCAGGGTGCAAGGGTTAGCGCTGAGCCAGAGATGGGTGACAGGGATTTGGGAGCCGGGTGCAGGGGTCTCGGGTACCAGCAATGCCATGATGCCCCGTGGTGCTCACCCAGCCCCTCTGGTCTCTGCTGCAGGTGTCCGCTTCCCTGGCGTAGGGGTGCTGCCTGGAGTACCCACTGGTGCTGGAGTCAAGCCGAAAGGTCCAGGTAGGTCCCCTCGATCCTCAGGGACACTGGGTGGAGGGCGCGTCTGGGGCTGGCTCCAGCTCTGCCCTCATCCCCATCCTGCTGGGGCTGGCTCCAGCCCATCCTTGGGGGCTACAGCCCCATGAGCTGTGGGCAAATGAAGTCGACCTCTGACTGAGCCCACGCAGCCCACACAGACTAGTTTGGACCCCGAGGACCAGCCCTGAGGCTCACACTGGTGTCTTTCTGTTTCTGCTTAGGAGCAGGAGCCTTCGCAGGAGTCCCCGGTGAGTGTCCTGTCTCTCTCGCCCATCCTTCTCTTCCTTCCTAAGCCTGTTCATCACAGCTGTGGCCTCCCTATGCCAGAAGATGCCTCAGGGCTTCCCAAGCCATCCGCTCTCCTCTCCTGGGGTGCCCCGGGGCGCTCCCCTCTCACAAGGACTGGTGGCAGCCTGGGCGCGGGCTCCAGGTGAGAGTCTGCTGTTGGCTTTGCAGGACTGGGAGGTTTTGGAGGTCAGCAGCCCGGTGTCCCTCTGGGGTATCCCATCAAAGCTCCTAAGCTCCCAGGTAAGCTGCCTCAGCCAACGGGGCTAGGGGTGAAGGACCCCCAGCAGTGCCAGGAGAAGGACCCGCCGTTCCCCAGGGCTGAGCCGCAGAGCCCCCGGGTCCCCTGGACCTGGCAGTGCCGGTGCTGGCCCTGGGACAGCAGGACAGAGCAAGGGGCACTGGGCGGGCGAGCCCGGCAGAGTCCTGCCTATGGCAGCCCCTGGGCAGCTGCCTGGCTGCTGCTGCTGGTCTTGCCCCCAGCCCGCGAGGACGATGCTGTGCCTCTCTCCGGCTGCTGTAAGGTAGGAAAGAGCACATTCTGGGGACGTGCTTTGGGCCAGGACACCCCAGGCTGTCCCTGACAGCTCCTTCTGGCACGAGGCACAGCCCTTGCAGGGACTATCTGCTTTCGGTGGTGCCCGGGGTTGTGCTGGGCACCACTGGGCATTCACCTGGGCCAAATGTCCTGGCTCAAGGAGCTCTAGCCAAGGCCACCATTAGCAGGCAGGCAGTGGGGATGGAGCTCCAGGCAGGTCTCCCTCCCCACTGCCCACCCAGAGGAGGCTCAGCCCCAGCCCAGGAAAGCCTGGGGGTGCTCAGCACCCCATTCCCAGGCTCGGCTGCTCCGGGCACCTCCATCTCCCAGCCCTGTGCCGGGTGCCAGCTCTGCCCATCCCCGGCCAGCCATGCCCACGCAGCGGCAGCGGCAGGATGGGCAGTGCCAGGCAGCCAATACCGGGTGCTGTGCCCTCCAAGGGCCACGCTGCCAGTTAGTGGTCCCAAGAGCATCCTCGAGGAAGAGGGCTGCCAGATCTGAGCAGGGACCCGCATCCCTGGGGTGCTGGGGAGTGAGTAGACCCACCGGCATTTTCCCACTTGCCGAAACACGTTGCTGCGGGCAGGAAAGCCTTGGCAGGGGGACCCCACCCGCGGGGAGCAGGTCCCACCGGCATGGGCGGCAGCCCCGGCAGCTCTGCTGCCTTCCCCCCGCCGGGGCCCATCGCCGCAAACGGCGGCAGAAATACTTGGCCCGCTCCGGCTTCCTGCCGCGGAGGCAGACTTACGCTCGTTAGGGTGACTTGGCCCCGCCGCCATCGGATACCGTCTGGCCTCCCGGCCGCAGCCCGGCCCCAGACCGCCTTTCATGGGGTGCCCGGTGCGGAGAGCAAACTGCCGGCACATGGCACAGCCGTGCCTGGCTCCGTCCGGTGGCGGCCCCACCAGTGGCCCATGGCCCGGATGGGACACCGCTGCCAGCTGACCCACTTTTTGGAGAGTCTCCGTTAAATAAACCAGGGGAGGACACGCATCCCCTTGGCCAGGGAGCCCCGTCGGTGCATCACACCTCTCGTGGGGACCAGCAGGACAGTGGTGGTGTCCCTAGTTGTGGTTTCAGCTTCTGGGTGCTGCCTGGCACCCCAGTCCTTCCCGGGGCACTGGGAGATGCCAGTTTGTCATTCCTGGGGTCTTGTGGCTGGCAGTGCGGGGACACACTGGGCTGGCTGTCGTGGCCCTCGCTTTGATGCTGCGGACGGACCCAGGGCCTGCTACACATCTCCGCATCCCCTGCGCTCTGTCCCGGCTGCAGTAGGTCCAGGTCAAGAGGAGATCAGGAGACAGCAAGGAAAATAACATTTTCAATGGAAAGTCTCCTTTTTGGATGTTTTGCTCCATATGCCCTAGCCAGCTTCTACTCTGTGCTGTCCCTGCTCAGCAGGCGGCCCCGGGGCCACCCCGCTCGCTGGGGGCTCAGCCTGAAGCTGTGGCTGAAATCAGGGTCCCACCCGATGCCGTAGGGATGGGGACTGCTCCCAGAGCCCAGCCCCGCTAGGCTGGCATCGGTCCGTGCGAAGGCCTTTCCACACCAGCCAATGTGCCCGTTGGCCCTGAGCAGTGCTGTTGGCATCCCCGCGCCGGTGCAGGATGGATGCGCGCAGCCCCGGGGCAGGGGCTGCTCTCACATCCGGCTGGGGGTGGTGGGGAGCTGGGCTTGGACCCGACAAAACCCTCAGAGACCCAAGGTCTCTTGACCCTTGGAGTCACCTCCACCTGTGTCACCCAGTGCTGGACCCCTCCACAGCTTTGGGGTGAGCGAGGTGCTGATGAGGCGCCCTGGGATGGGCAAGGGGTGTCCCCATGGTGGGGGACACCCGGCACGGCTCATGGGCACCGCAGCCTGGAAAGCCTCCACCTTCCAGCAGCGCCGCGCTGGTGTGGACACGGGGGGACAGCCTGGCAGGGTGGAGGGAAATCTGGTCCCCACATGCTGGCTGGTGGGAGGGGACGGCGTCCCATGCTCGAGGAGACGCTTTGCCATGAGCCATCCCCTCCTGGCTGCGGGCAGCCCGTCCTTGCCCTGCCCACACCCCCCTCCGGCGGGAGGCCTTGGCGTGTGACACCCTCCACCCTCCACGTGTGACACCGTGCCGCTCCAAGTGTCCCCATCGGGGATGTGGCAGCCCATCACCCCTCCTCAGGCCACCTCTCACGATGGGAGCTCGGTGCTGGCGGCTCCCAAGCACACAGTCCCCGCCGAGTCACGGGCATCCCCGCACCATCCCGAGCGGTGGCATCCTGCCCTTTCGCAAAGAGACGTTTCCCTGCCCGCAGTGTTCCCGCTCGTAATCCCCCCCGACCCTTCGCACCGACCTCCTGACGAGGTCACGTTTCAGTGGAGGCTCCCAAGCCCTGATTCCAATTAAAACCTTTCATTTGGAGCCGGCCGTGGCACAGCCAGCTGCGTACAGCTCTCGCCGCGGGGCTCCCGGGGGACCCTCTGCCGAAGCGGGGTCACGGGAGGCTCCTGCAAAACCGGCTTCAGGCGCCACAGCCCTCGGCACGGGGCTGAGAGCGGGTGGCTCTTTTTGGAGCCGCTGCTTCCAAGGTGACGGAGAAGAGCATCTCCCAGCCCAGCGCCGTCATGGGGGGTTGTATCCTGGAGGATTTACTGTCCGGATGGAAGGAGCCCCGAGGGCTGGTGCTGCACAGCCGGCTGGCAGAGAGGGGCTACACCGCGGGGCAGAGGGGGCACGGCCACCGGCAGCCGGGTGCTAACCCGCCACCTTCTCTCCTCTCCAGGTGGCTATGGATTGCCCTACAGCACTGGTAAGCTGCCCTACGGTGAGTGCTCGTAGCCCTTGCTCCGCGGTCGTAGCTCCTCGCGGCTCTGCCGGCTGCCGCCGTGGCCTCGTGGCCACCGACCCCCGAGGCGCTGTGAGGAGCATCTGGCTCCCAGGGCGAGGTGGTCCCTCAGGGGACGTGCGCCTTGCCCTGCCGTGATGCCCGTGGGCCCGGCTGGGAGCAACCCGGCTCTCCTGGCATCCTGCGCCACGGGGCGGGAGCTGTTAATCCGCAGGCACGCCGCGGCACCGGCAGCGGTCGGCTGGCTGGCTGGCTCTGCTCGGACACATCCTGAGCCGCGGCCAGCTCTGGGCCCGGGTGTTTGAACTGGCATCTCAGCTCGGGGGGAGCTGGCTCCGACATCCCCCCCACATCCTCGACGCCGGCGGGGGGACATCCTCTGGGCCGAGGGAGCTGCTCCGTCTGTCTCGCCCCCCTCCCTCGGGCCAGTGCCTGACCTGGCTGTGCCTTTCTGTTTGTGGTTGCAGGCTTCGGGCCCGGCGGGATCGGAGCCGGCATCGGGGCAGGAGGGAAGGCAGGGTACCCCACCGGGACAGGTACGCTCCCTTCCCAGGCAGCCCCAGTGTGGGGCACTGGCACAGGCACGGCGGGAGGACCGGGCACCCCGATCACTTTGCCGGTCCTCGGGTGGGGTGTTGGGCGCTGCTGGGCTATCTGGTGGCCCCAGGGTGGCCGTGGCCCCCCAGGGACAACCTGGAGGGGTGCGTCACCTCCCACAGGAGAGGGGGGCAGACGCTGATGGGGGGGCCGGTCCCCAGGGTCCCTGTGGGATTGGGGGAGCTGAGGTGGGAAGGGTCTTGGGACCTCAACGGCTGCCCATGTCCTTCCCCAGGAGTCGGAGCACAGGCAGCAGCAGCAAAAGCAGCAGCGAAATACGGTGAGTCGCCCTCCACGGGCACATCCATCCCCATCTCCCCAGCGGGGCTCCCTCCCTCCCTCCCTCCCAGGCTGGGGGAATGCTGGTCGTGTCCCTGCATCGCCAAGCTGACGGTCCCCTTCTCCCCTGTGGCAGGAGCCGGTGTCCTGCCCGGAGTTGGCGGCATCCCGGGAGTCGGCGGAGTGGTCCCTGGCGTCGGCGTTGTCCCAGGAGTGGGAGGTGAGACGATGGCAGGGCTGGGCCCTGGGCTCGGGGAGGGTGTCCTCCCCTGTCCCACACCCCCGACTCTCTCCCGCTACCCCGGCAGTTGGAGGGCCGGCAGCGGCGGCGGCAGCGGCGAAGGCAGCGGCGAAGGCAGGAGCTTTCGGTGAGTTCCCTCTGTCTCCGACAGATCCTCGGCTGCCCGTGGGGCTGGGCTCAGTCTCGGGGCACGGAAGAGCCGTGCACTGGTACCGGGGCTGCCCGGCTTCACCACCTGCCCCACCACCCCCTGCCCCATCTCCTGGGGTGCTCTCCCAGGCCCAGACCCCTGCCCCGGCTCCAGCGGCTGCTTGCCGGCGCTCGGGGCGAGGTGAAGCCACTCAGCTGAGCCAGCGGCTTTCGTGGGTGGAAGGCAGCAAGGTGCGAACCCTCCCCGGGGCTGCAGAGGGGCTTAACCCCCCTGGGGGCAGCTTCCAGCGTGGGCGTAGCAAAGCCTGGTTTGCAAAGCGCAGCTTTTCCAGCGGTGGCGGCAGCCCGACACGGGGCAGTGCGTCCCCGTCACCATGGTTTCTCCATAAGAGGTGTGGGTTTGCTGTGCCGGGCTCCGGCGGGGTGTCGGGGAAGATGGTGTCTGTAACGAGCCATCATTCATTAGTGGAGGGGTGCGCTTGGTGATGCAGATCTTGTGTTCATTGCTCCCCTCGTTGGCTGTTTTGTGGATGAAAAGCGAGTAGCAAACCACCACTCACTGGAGCATCCAGAGGAAACGCGTCAGCCCGGGGAGCAGCTGGGATTCACAACCATGGCCTTGGAGGACCTTGGGGGTCCCCAAGCTCCTGGGTGGCTGGGTGGGCTCCAGCCCCCTGGGTCGGGTGTAGGGAGCTGGGAATCCCAATCCTGGGTGCATCCCAGGTCCCCTGAGCAGCTGGTTTGGGAGATGTGGAGAGCTCACCTCAAAGCCCGGTGTCCCAGAACCTCCCGTGACACTGGGGAGACTATGTCCCCACCAGTGGCACGGGGTGTTTTGGGGGGGAGTCTGACTGCTCTGCTTCCCTCCAGGTCCAGGGGTGGTGCCTGGGGTTGGTGTCCCAGGCCTTGTCCCCGGTGTTGGAGGTGTCCCCGGCTTGGTGCCCGGTGTCGGAGCTGTCCCCGGGGTGGCAGGTGACTATTCCCAGGACCCCTGTCCCCACTGCCCGGCTCTGTGGGGGGCTGGTGGCTGAGGGTCCCTATCTCCCTTGTCCCCAGGAGTCGGGACGCCGGCAGCAGCGGCAGCAGCAAAGGCAGCTAAGTACGGTACGTGCTGCGCGGCACAAGGAGCTCCCCAGCAGCTCCCCGGGGACCCCTGCTGACCCTCTCCACCCGTGGCACTCAGGGTGCCCCCAGGCAGGCGGGTCCCCGCTGGGGATCACTCCTGATGGCTTGTCACCAGGACGCATCTGGGGACTGGAAGGGCCCAGCCCAGCTCCCAGCTGCTGCATCGGGGCTCGGCTTCATCCCCAGGGCAGGACCTTCTCCCTCGCCAGGGTTTCCGCAGGCTGCATCATGGAGGCGAACAAATGAGACCGAAGTTGTGTTTTTGTATCTTGTCTGAATTCTGGGGTTTTGTGCCAAATCCGTTTTTCCAACAGCAGACCTGACCCAGAGTCTGGTGCCTGCGGGCTCAGCTTCGCTGCCCGGGTGGGCAGAGGTCGCTGGCAGAGGGACCCCTGCCCAGGGTCACTGCCTTCCGAATACCGGGTGGGATGCCACAAGTGCATCCGACTTGGTCTAGCAAGACCCAGGTGCCCAGCAGGCATGACCACCCCAAGGGAGCTCCGGCGGGGAGGAGCCCAGGGGGTCACGGCCAAGCAGCAGGGAAGCTGGGAGCAGAGGCGGCCCCAGGGCTCCTTGCAGGGCTGGGGGAACCATGTGCTGCTCCAAAAGCCAGAGGTTACACAGCCAGGTCCCAGGACCTTCTCCTGCATCATCACTGCAGAGCCCTGGGAATCCCCTGGGACCAGCCGTGCTCGACGGCAGCTTTCCTCTGGGGGCTAACCCAGTGCTGGCCGTTTCTTCCTTTTCTCTCCCGCATCATGTAAAAAAAAATGCCACCACGTGCCCAGGGAAGGATGGAATTTGGTGATAAACTTAACGGTGATGAGCTAAGGGGTGTGTGCTCTGTGCCGGGGTGCCAGGCCCCTGCGGAGCAGGGGGGCGTGAGGACAACCCCTCTGGCACTCCATCCTTCCAGAAGTGACCTGGCGCTTGTCCCTGTGGCACTAACGAGTGTCAGCGGGTCAAGGCTGCCACTGCCCTGGGCAGCTTCCCAGTCTGACCAGTGCCCAGGGCATCCAGCCCTTCCAGGCTGCAAGGCCTGATGTCCCCATGATGAGGACCATCTGGAGCCCCCCATGATGATGAGGATCATCATGCTCCCCTGTGCTGGTGACTTCCCAACCTCTCTTTTATGACAGCAGATTTACCATTCTCTCTGGGGCCTCTTGGGAGACACGGGACCTCCCTTGCACCTCTCCTGGGATGAGGCGGTGGGGTGCTCTCCTCCCTGTGGCACAATGACAAGAGCCGACTTGTGATGAGATCCCACCTTTCAACTGTTGCTGCAATGAGATCTAACTTCTTCTCTCTCATACCTACAGGAGCTGGTGTCGGCGTTCCTGGCGTTCCTGGCGTTCCTGGCGTTCCTGGTGTTCCTGGTGTTCCTGGCGTTCCTGGTGTTCCTGGCGTCCCCGGTGTCCCCGGTGTCCCCGGCGTGCCTGGCGTGGCTGGGGTTCCCGGCGTGGTGCCTGGTGTCGGAGGTGAGTGGATGGGCTGGCACGAGCTGATGGGGTGATGCTGGCCTCAGTGGCCCCCTGACTCTCTCCCTTCTGTCCCCGCAGTGGGTGGCCCAGAAGCCGCAGCGGCCGCAGCAAAGGCTGCAGCAAAAGCTGCGGCATACGGTAAGTCACTGTCATCCTCTCCCGGGGAGGGGGGAGGGATGCTTGGGAATGGGCAGGGTCGGGGGCACCCCTGGTGCTGTGGATGGCGAGGAGGTCAGCCGGACCCCTGCCTACGGAGCCTGCCTGCTCGGCCACATCCCTGAACCTGTCTGCAGGAGCAGGTCGCGTGCCCGGTGTCGGCGTGCCCGGTGTCGGCGTGCCTGGTGTCGGCGTGCCCGGAGTTGGTGTGCCTGGAGTTGGCGTGCCTGGAGTTGCCGTGCCCGGTGTCGGCGTGCCTGGTCTGGTGCCCGGGGTTGGAGGCATACCAGGTGAGATGATATCTAAGGGATACTCAGGATGTCCCCAGCGGTGCCAGACGACGGGTGCCGGTGTGGCCACCACGGCCCCTTGCTGCCCCTCACGCTCCCCCTCTCCCTCAGGAGTCGGAGGTGTAGCGGCCGCCGCTGCTGCCAAAGCAGCCGCCAAAGCAGCCAAGTACGGTAAGCCGGGATCCCTCCGGGGTTATCCCACATCTCCTGTCTCCTGCTGCCCACCCCGCATCTGCTCCCTTCATCGGGGCTGAGGCCCGACACTGCACAGGGTCCCTGTGGGTCGGGGCGAGGGATGAGCTCTCTGCAGGGCTGTACATAGGGTGAGGTCTTGGCTGTGTCAGGAGGTGCTGTCCAGAGAGCTGGTCTGCATGGAGAGTCTTAGATTCACCATCCATTCACCTTCTCATACGTTAGTCCATCCACCCTCCCTTCTACCCACCCATCCACACCGCTGGCCAGCTAGCCACCTACCTCAGTATCCATCTGTCCACTCATCTGTCCATCCATCCGTACCTCCATCCCACCATCCATCCCTCCATCCCTCCATCCCTCCATCCCTCCATCCACCCTGCCATCCATCCAACCACTCCACATCCATCCACATATCCATCCATCCATCCATCCATCCATCCATCTCACCATACATCTACCGCGCCATTCCCCTATCCACTCTACATCCATTCATCTATCCACTCACCCATCTATCCGCACACCCCAGCCTGCCATGCCTTTTGAGCCGGGTCCTTCCACCTCCCCTCTTCCTGAGCTGAAGCCCCAATCCTTCCCTCTCTCCCTGCAGGAGCAGGTGGCCTGGCTCCTGGCGTGGGTGGCTTGGCTCCCGGTGTAGGTGGCCTTGCTCCTGGTGTAGGTGGCCTGGTCCCTGGCATTGGAGGTGTCCCAGGTGAGGAGGAGGAAAGCGGGTGGTGGTAGCAGCCTGGCTGGTGCGGGGGCAGGTCTGGGTCAGGACAGGCATGAGGAGGACCTCAGTCATCTCCATCAACTCATGGCCATCCCTTGGGGGATGAAGACAAGGCAGGAGGGATGGGCTCTGCCCAACATTGCTGGAGAGGACCCCCCTGGGGACACTGACCCCCCTCTTTCTGTCTCCGCTCAGGGGTTGGAGCTCCGGCCGCAGCAGCAAAAGCAGCAGCGAAGGCAGCCAAATTCGGTGAGTTGGCCGAAGCCCATCGCTCGCGGCTCAGCCCACAGCAGGCAGTCCTGCCCGCCCAGGGGGCATCCGGGATCTCCCCCTGAGCCCTGGCGTTGCAAGACTGGTCCAGGGGGAGCTGGGGGGCTTCGGGGGTGGACACCCCGTGCTGGGCACGTCATCCCACAGGAGTATGGGGATCGCATGGGGATTACCCCCACACTGCCTCACCTCTCTCTCCGCAGGTGCTGGGGTCGGAGGAGTGCCAGGCGCCGTGCCCGGTGTTGCCGGAGTGCCAGGAGTGACGCCTGGTGTCGGTGTCGTGCCCGGGTTGGTGCCGGGTGTGGGGGTACCCGGTACCGGCATCCTCCCCGGGGCAGGTACGTGCTTTGTTACACTCCTGTCAGGGACCTGCCTGGGGACAGCTTTTACCTCGGATGCTAAAAGCTACCGAGCCCCGTGGAGGGGTGGCAGGGGGGATGCAGGCGGGATGGGGGATGGTGGCACGTGGGAGGAGCGCAGGGGTGACCGTCCTAACCACGGTACCCTCGTTTGCTTTGCAGGCATCCCCCAAATAGGGGTGCAGCCTGGTGCTAAACCTCCCAAATTCGGTACGTATCTCTGCCACCCTGTCCCAAGTCCACTTCAGACCTTCACCGGGCACCCTCCGCCTGTGGCCATCGGGGTGCTGGCCTGCTGCATGCTCTGTGATGCCCTGGCAGAGGGTGGCCCTGGCGTGGGAGGTGGCGTGCTGTCACTCATGGGTGCAAAGTGCCACCCATGCCTCTTCCCCTGGACCCACTGGGGACATTTTTCTCCTGCTCTGCATTGCCTGCAGCAATGCGTCATGCAGGGGGTGAGCCTTCTCTGGGTCTTCTTGCTCTGGGTGCTGTAAGATGTGTGCCGGGGGCACCCAGGATGGGTGTCAGAGCCACCCCAGAGGGTTGAGCACTGGCCGGGGTGCCCTGAGCTGTGGGTGCCAGGCTGTGGGGGTACACAGGTTAATGGTCTCTCTCTGGCAGGCGTTCCCGGGGTTGGAGTCCCAGGGGTCGGTGGCATCCCAGGTAGGTGCTGGCAGGAGCTGAGCCCGGGCAGCAGGGATGTGTGGGCAGAGGGATGCTTCCCCAGGGCATGGGGGGAGTGGGGCTGCCCGAGGAAGGGTGGGCACACGTGGGGCTGGGTGAGAAGTGGATCAGGTGCTGCCCGTCCCTACTGGCGCTCACCCAGGGTCCCCATCATAGGTGGCCTCGGAGTTGGTGGCCTCGGAGTTGGTGGCCTTGGAGCTGCTGGGCTCGGTGCTGGTGAGTGATGCTGGTCCCTGGCATCGGGGCTCCCCAGGGCTGGGCTGCAGCGAGCGGAGCTGCAGCGGCATGCTGGCAGAATGCCGGAAAGGAAAGGGGATGTATGGGATGCAGGGGATGCAGGGTTGCCATTGTCCCCTCGTGGTCCCACGGTGCAGTCTCGCCCCACACTCTCACCATCTTGTGCCCCATCTTGTGCCTGCCGCCTGCCCCGCTCCCGGGGTGCGATCGGAAAGGAATGCCGTTGCGAGCAGGTACTGATGGCCGTGGCAGCAGCGGTGCCCATGCCATGGGGACAGGGGACGGCCCTGTACCATGTCCCTAACATGCGGAGATGCAGGTCCCCGCCTGCGGACCCTCTGGGCTCATAGCAGGGTCTGGCTGCGGCCCTGGGGGCAGCGAGCCTCGGCGGGGGCTGCACTGACGCCCCTCTCTGACGCAGGGATCTTGTATCCAGGAGCTGTTGGGAAACCTCCCAAGCCAGGTAAGGAACAGGGGCTGCTCCAGCCAGGGGGGCTGGAGGGGTGACCACCATCCCTGTCCCCATCCCCATCCCCAGCCTCACCAGGGCTCTCCCATCCTGCAGGTTTTGGTGCTGGGGGGCTGCAGCCAAGTGAGTGCTGCAGTTTGGGGCTGGGGTGGGAACATGTCCCCTACTGCGTTACGCTTGTCCTCACTTGCTGTGCCCACCCTGCTTTCGTCCCCCGCCAGGCACACCACTGCCTGGGGGAGCACCCCAAAGGCAGGCGGGTGCCCCGGTGGGGACAGGGGCTTTCGCAGCAGCTCCTGTCCCTGCAGTGAGCCAGGGTGCCCAGCCAGGGGGTCCCCAGCCGTGCAGGGTTGGGGTGGCACTGCTGTCACAGGCTGTCACCAGCTGTTGCTTTTTCCTCAGGGGCTGGAGTTCCCGGCTTTGGCGTGTCACCGATATTTCCAGGTACCAGCCCCAGCTCGGTGCCTTGGCACACACCCGGGGCATGTCTTGGTGCCCGGCCGGCTCACGGGGACACGCGCAGCCCTTGGAGCACGGGGACATGGCCACAGCCTGGGGAGGAACCTGGGGCGTTTGGTTGGGGGTGCTGGGCAGAGTGACGTGGGTGCCTGGTGGGTGCTGAGGGCTTCGCTCTCCTTTCAGGTGGGGTCGCCGGCCAGCTGGGATTTGGTGGTGAGTGTCCACCCCCCGAGCGCGCCGTGCCTTTGGGGTGGAGGGGTGCATATCCCCCCTGAACCCAGCGGCTGAGTGTGGTGGGGGTTCCGCTCACCCCGCTCTGCCTCCCAACCCGCAGGGAAGCCCCCCAAGACCTTCGGAGGAGCCCTCGGTGCCCTGGGCTTCAGAGGTGAGCGCTGCCGCCAGGTGACCACCGCCCTGGCGGGGCCAGCTCCTGCACCCCCTGCCCCGCTCCCAGCACCTCCCCAGGGGTAAGGGGGTGCAGAGGGGGCTCACTCTGTGCATCATCCCCCCCAGGTGGCGTGGGCTGCGCACAAGGGAAGTACTGCGGGAGGAAGCGGAAGTAACTGCCCGCCGTCACTGATGACCTCATGAACTTTGGTGCTACTGCATGGTCCAGAATGTAAATCCCAAGCAAAGCTGAGACATCCCCCCGTCCCCAAAAGCCCGGATCCCCACCCCCCCCATGCCGGGGCCATCCCCGGTCCCATGTTCCCAGGAGGGACCCTGCACCTCCGGCAGCGCCCGACCCCCCCAGCCCCTCTGGCCTGGCAGGGAGCGCGGAATAAACTGCGGGGAGCAGCCGTCCCCCTTGGTGCTATCGCTCCCTGCAGGCTCTCGGGGGGTCTTTGGGTGTCACCACCCCCCCAGCCCCAGAGCTGGCCCCGCGGGGCGGGTGGCAGGATGAGGGGCACCCCACATTGGAGGGAGGGAGGGAGGGAAGGGGGTCCCGGCGGCGGGGGGCTGCACAGGGGGAGATGTTCCCGTCGCCCCGGGGCGCCCCCCCGGTCCCTGCGCTCCCCCGGCCCGGGGGGCGACGGGCGGGAGGGGCTCGGTCCCTTCATGTTACTCACTTTGCTATAACTGGGTGGGACGCCCTATACAGAGGGACTCGCTTCCGACAGACTAATAAAGGACAAGTTTTTAAAGGACTCTGGCTCTGTCTGTGACCCTGTTCCCCTCCCTGTGGTGGTGGCGGTGGTGGGTGGCCCAGCTGGGCGGGTGGCGCCGTCCTGTCGCTCGTGCCCGTGGCTCTGCCCAAGGCTGGGGACGTGCTGGGTCCTTGGTCCGGGGACCTCGTGTGCCCCACTGTGCCATCACAGCCCTGGGACACAGGGGGGATGAGGGGACAGCCCTGGGACCCAGGGAGGAGGTTCGTGCCCCGACCCATGTTGGCAGCCTGAGGACCACGGGGATGCCCATGCGCTGCCCCGGGTGACAGCCCTAGGGACGAGGGACGGGTGGGTGCGGTGATGGTGACAACCCGGGGGACAAGGCACACACCCATGCCCTCCCCGTGGTGACAGACCGAGGGATGAGGGGGCTGCCCACACCCCGTCCCACAGTGGCAGCCGGGGGACTGAGAGGGACACCCGTGTCGTGCCCCACGGTGACAGCCCAGGGTAGACGGGGACACGCGTGCGCTGCCTACGGTGACAGCCCCGGCCGCGCCCACGGGAGCCCACCGCCCCGCTTCCCCGGCCCCGCCCTCATGCACCCGCGAGCCCCGCCCCAGCCCTCCTGACCACGCCCCATCCATGGCCCCGCCCCCTCGTCCCCTCTCCCGGCCCCGCCCCGGCTCCCTCGGCCCCGCCCCGGGCCCGCCCCCCCGGCGGCCGCGCCGGCGCTGTGCTCCCGCCCGCCGGAGCCGCAGCGGCAGCGGCAGGGCCGGGCAGGGCCGGGCAGGGCCGGGCCGGGGCCGGGGCCGGGCCGGGGCGAGGGCAGGGCCTGGCGCGGCGCCGGGCAGCGCGGCTGCATGAGGTTGATGCTGCTGTGCTGCACCTGGAGGGACGAGCCTATGGGAGAGGACGAAGGTGCGTGACCTCCCCCCCCCCGATCCCCCCGCCTGACTCAGCGCTTCCGCCGCCACTGGGGCCCCGCGACCCCCCCGCAGCCAATCAGCCAGCACCCCCCGCATCCCCCCTTGCACCCTTACATCCCCCCTGCGCCCTCATCCAGCCTGCATCCTTCCCGCATCCCTTCTGCAACCCCACGTCCTCCTCTGCACCCCCCATCCAGCCAGCATCCCCCCCGGACCCCCACATCACCCCTTGCACCCCTCATCCAGCCCACTTCACCCCCTGCATCCCCCACTGCACCCCTCTTCTATTCTGCATCCCCCTTGCACCCCCATAACCTCTCTTGCCCCCCCTGTTTAGTCAGTATCTCCCCCCTGCACCCCCCATCCACTCTGCATGCCCCCTGCACCCCCAAATCTCCCCCTGCACCCCCTGTTCAGCCTGCATCCCCCCTGGCACCCCACAAACACCCTGCACCTCCTTCCCTGCACCCGGTACCTCCCACAACCCCCATTGCCTCCTGCCTGGCACCCCCACATCCCTACGGGGCCTCCCATCCACTCTGCACCGCCCGGACCCCTTATCCCTCCCTGCACCCCCGTCAAACTCACGCCCCCCTCTGCAGCCATCCTGCATCCCCCACCTCCCTCCCAGCACCCCTCTGTATCCCTGCGCTGCTCCTGTACCCCATCCGCGCCGCATCCCCCAGCCCCTTCTGTGTCCCTGCACCCCTCTGTGTGCCCTCATGCACCCTGCATCCCCCAGCACCCATCCTGCACCCCTCTGTGTCCCCCACGTACTTTATGTCCCACTGGATCCATCCTTTACACCCCTTCCATCCTGCACCCCCATCCCTCTTGCACCCTCTGCCCCCATCCTGCACCCCTTCACACTCCCTGCACTCTGTGTGCCCATCCTGCACCGCTGCATCCCCTTCCTGCACCCATCCTGCACCCCTGCATCCGCCTTGCATCCCCTCCCGCACCCTCTGCCCCCCTCCTGCGCCCCATCATCCCTCCTGCACCCCAGCATGTACACCCCATCGCAACCCTCGTGCGCACCCAGCCGCAAAGTGCCCGGGTACCCCTGCACCCCCAGCCTCTCTGTGCCCCCCAAACATCTGTCCTGCCGCTCAGCACCCTGCTGTGCCCCCCCCGCACCCCCAACCTGCCTGTCCCCCATGCTGGACAAACCCTGCACCCCCTCCAGCACCTCCATGGGACACCCCTGGGTGCCCAACGCCACTGTCTGTGCCCCCCACCAACCTCTGCGCACCATATGCACCCCCGTGGGCACCCGGCACTCCCCAGTGACGTGCCCTGGGCGCAGAGGGGCCCTGGAGGTGGCCCGGCACCAAGCGGGCCCCGGCTGGCACCACGGCGCTGGGCCCCTGCCCTGTCCCCCACCCCGGGGATGTCAGCACCTCGACCTCGTCCCCATCACAGGATCGGTGGGTGAGGGCCAGGGGGGCGGAATTTGTCACCCCGGGCAGAGGGACTTAATCCTGGGGGTGTGCCTGGGCGCTGCGGCGGGAGGATGGGGCAGGGTGACAGCCCTGTCCCCCGTGTGTCCCCCTCCATCCAGGGACCGACCTGCCGGTGTGTGCGAGCTGCGGGCAGGGCATCTACGACGGGCAGTACCTGCAGGCCCTGAACGCCGACTGGCACGCCGACTGCTTCCGGTAGGAGCCTGCAGTCCAGCCGGGATGGCCTCGGCCGCACCGGGATGCTCTGCAGGGCCAGCAGACCCCCGCGCTCTGGCTGTGGCACGGACTCGCGCGAGGCCATCGCACATACCCGGATGCTCGCGGGAGCATGGCTGCGTGTCCCTGCGCCCGTGGGGCGGTGCAGGCAGCAGGGTGCAGGCAGGGATCACCCGGTGATGCCGAGCCTGGCAGAGGGCTCTGCTGCCTGTACCCCGCTGCCATCCCGTGCCGTCCCTCGGTGGTGACCGGGCGCGTGGGGCTGATGTCACCCGGCCCCCTCCCTCCCTGTTTCCTCTTTCGCTCGCGCCCTCCCGGCAGCTTGAGCGGTGGGAGCCCCGAGGAGGAGGAAGGTCCCTGGCAGGGGGGTGCGAGGGGTGGCTGGGACCTGGCGGAGGTCCCCGTGGGGCTGGGGGTGCTGAGAGAGGCGGGGGACCCAGGTGGTCCCCCCGTCCCGGGGAGGATGCTGGCGGCGATGCTGAGGAAGAGCCGGGTCCTGAGCACTGGAGCCAAGTGAGTGGGGGTGGGTCGGGCTGGACTCTGCCCCCACCCGGCCCCCGGGGTCTCTGCCTCCCCCCCCCGGGCCATCAGCCCCAGCGAAACCGCTGCCGGGGCCGCAGCTGGATCCGGCCTCTGCCCCCCCACCCCGCGGCTCCCCACGGGAGACCGGCTTCCGGCAGCCCTGGGCCCGGCGGTGCAAACGCCTTCCTCCACTCCCTGCTCCCCCTCCTCCCCCTCCCTTTTCTCCTCCTTCTCATCTCCCCCCCCCCGCCCCGCTTGCAGCCGTGGAAGGGAGCCTCGGCCCAGTCACGCGTGGGAGGAAGAGGGGCGCCACGGGGGTTTAAGGGGGCGGGGCCAAGCGGCCGTGCCCCGTCCCCCTCCCCGGCTCCTGCCACCCACCTCCATCTCTCCCCCCGCCCCCCAAGCCCGAGGGAGGCTTCGGGCTGCGCAATCGGGCGGCGGAGTCCTCGCGCGGTGACGTCATGGGGTGGGGAAGTTCCGCGCCATGACGTCACGCCTAGCCGGTATTCCACCTCCGCGCGGCGCCCGCCCCCAGCTAAAGGGGGGGGGGGGGCGGGAGGGTACTGCGGCGGTCCCCGTGCACCCCCCAGAATTAACACCCCCCTCTGCACCCGTGGGCGCGCCCTCCCACGGCACAGCCCCTGCACCCCCCCCGGCCCCCTCGCCTCACAGTCCCCGAGCAGCTCCCTGCGCCCCCTTTGCAGCGCCCAGGGCCGGCCCGTCACTGTCACCGGGGTGGCCCGTCCCTCGCATGTCCGTGACCGGGGTGGCCCGTCCCCCGGTGTCCATCACCCCCGGCTGGCACGTCCACGCAGGGCTGGCACCTCCCTCCCCGTGCCTCTCCCCGCCCCGTGTCCCCCACCCTGTCCACCCCCGCGTCCCCGCACGTCCCCACACCGCCAGCCGGTGCTGGCACCCCCGGAGCCGCCTGCCGCCACCCTGGGGACGGTGACAGACGGACGCGGTGGCCCCGCAGCAGGGTAGGAAACGGGGAAAAGCATCTTGCATGGAGAGCCGAGCGGCGGACGGGCGCTGGCTGCCCCTCGGGGTGACGATGGGGACGGGGTGACGATGGGGACAGGGTGACGAGGGGGTGGCCGTCCCCTGCCGCAGGTGCTGCGAGTGCGGGGCCTCCCTGTCCCACCAGTACTACGAGAAGGATGGGCGCCTGTACTGCAAGAAGGATTACTGGGCGCGCTTCGGGGAGCTCTGCCACGGCTGCTCCGAGCAGATCACCAAGGGGCTGGTCATGGTGAGCGCTGGGGGGGCCCCGAGGGTCCCTGGGGGGGGACATGAAACCCTGACCCATGGCTGAGCTCCCGTGGAGGGGGCAAGATGGGGAGGGGTGCAGACTCCCAGCACACGTTGGGCTGTGGGGGTGGCTGGGATGTCCTCTGTGCTTTGGGGAGATCCGGGGGGTGGGGGGGCATGCCCCCATGTTGGGGTTGGGGGATGCAAGGGAGAGGCTCAGGGTGATGGGGAGATGTCCCTGCAGCTGTCCCCAGCCCGGTGGCATGACCATCCCCCCCACGCTGTGGCTCAGCCTGCCCTTCCTTTGGCCCTGGTGCACCCATGGGTGCTCCCGGCACCATCCGAGCCCCGGCACCCACGCCTGGGTCCCCGGGGCTAATGGCGTCTGCCCGCAGGTGGCCGGGGAGCAGAAGTACCACCCCGAATGCTTCAGCTGCCTCAACTGCCGCACGTTCATCGGCGACGGGGACACGTACGCGCTGGTGGAGCGCTCCAAGCTCTACTGGTACATCCCGGCCGGGCGGGGTGGGGGGACACACACACGCGTCCCCTGGCACCCCCCACCCACCCGCCTCCTCCCGGCCCCGCAGCGGGCACTGCTATTACCAGATGGTGGTGACGCCGGTCATCGAGCAGATCCTGCCGGATTCGCCGGCTTCCCGCATCCCGCACACCGTCACGCTCGTCTCCATCCCCGCCTGCTCCGACGGCAAACGCGGCTTCTCCGTCTCCATCGACCAGGGCTGCGGCACCGAGCACCCCCGCACCGTCCGCGTCCGAGAGTGCGTCCGTGTCCCCTCTGCCACCGTCCCCTCCCTGAGGCTGGGGACATCCCCGTGTCCCTTCTGCTAGTGGGATCCACCCCACGGAGACCTTTTGGGGTGGGAGGGTGAGGGATGGGGCTGGTGTGTCCCCACCAGCTGGGGGTGGCCAGAGGGGACCGTGGTGACATGCCCCCAGCTGCTGGGCTGGTTTGTGAGGACCGTGCTGGCGTGTCCCCAGCCATCAGGGTGGCTTGGGGGTGATGTGCTGGCGTTGCTCCATCTGCCAGAGTGGGCTGTGGGCACCGGGCTGGCGTGTCCCCACATGCTTGGGATGGCATGTGGGTGCCATGACAGCATGTCCCCATCCATGGGGCATGGCCCGTGGGCAGCATGCCTGCGTGTCCCCACCTCGCAGGGGTGGCCTGTGGGTACCATGCCTGCGTGTCCCCATCCCAGAGGGGTGACTCGTGGGTACCGTGACAGCATGTCCTCATCACGCTGCTTGTGGGCAGCGTGCCCATGTCCCCGTCCAACAGGGGTGACCCGTGGGTGGCATGCCTGCGTGTCCCTGACTAGCAGGGGTGACCCGTGGGCAGCTTGCCCTCACGTCCCCATCTCGTGGGGGTGACTCGTGGGTACCGTGACGGCATGTCCCCATCTCGCAGAGGTAGCTCGCAGGGGACGTGACAGCCTGTCCCCATTGCCTGGGGGTGGCTCGTGGGCAGCGTCCCAGCATATCCCCACCCATGACGGTGTCATGGGGGGGCTGATCCCCTCTGCCTGCCGGCCCTGCAGGGTGGATCCAGACTGCATCAGCCCTGACATGAAGAACTCCATCCACGTGGGCGACCGCATCCTGGAGATCAACGGCACCCCCATCGGCCACGTCCCCCTGGACGAGGTACGCTCGCCCCGGGGTGCCTCCAAACCAGCACCACGCCCCCCCCCAACCACCCCTGCCATCCATTTCTGCCCCCAGATCGACCTGCTGATCCAGGAGACCAGCCGCCTGCTCCAGCTGACCATCGAGCACGACCCCCACGAGCCCCTTGCCCGCGAGGCGGGGCTTGCCTGCAGCCCCCTGCCCGCCTCGTGCAGCCCCCTGCGCTCCCCGGCCCCCCCGCCCTGCGGGGAGCCCAGCGCCATGCGCCAGCGGACCGTCACGTAAGGCCACCACCTCGCCCGCCTCTGCGGTTGGGGTCCCTCCTTGGGGTTGACCGTCTGTCCGTCCATCCCGCAGGAGGAGCTGCAGCACGGACAAGTCTCCGGGCCCCGGCTCGGTGGGCTCGCCCGCATCCCAGCGCAAGGACATCGGTCGCTCCGAGTCGTTGCGTGTCGTCTCCCGCGCCCATCGCATCTTCCGCCCCTCCGACCTGATCCATGGCGAGGTGCTGGGCAAGGGCTGCTTCGGCCAGGCCATCAAGGTGGGTGCTGGGCGACCGCAAGTGTCGCGAGCATGAGGGTTTCGGCTCCCCAGGATAGAGGGGGGGTATCGTCTCCGCCAGGGTGTCCCCAGAGGTGGGGGTGGCAGCGGGCAGCCGGTGGCTCACAGCCCCTGCCCCCCCCGCCAGGTGACGCATCGGGAGACGGGTGAGGTGATGGTCATGAAGGAGTTGATCCGCTTCGATGAGGAAACGCAGAGGACCTTCCTCAAAGAGGTGAGTGTCCCCCTTCTGCAATCCCCCTGGTTTGGTGGGGGGGACACGAGGGGTGGGACTGTCCAGCCCTGTCCCCTACGCTGACATGGGGTGCTGGGCATGGCACCTGGGGTGGGGGTGGCCGGGCACCGTGGGGTGCAGGCAGCCCTGCCTGTTTAGTGGAGAACGCTTCACGTGGGTAGCGGGTCTGTCCTGGGGGGTGCTGGGCACCTTGGGTGTCACGGGCACGGGGGCGGTCCTGCAGGTGAAGGTGATGCGCTGCCTGGAGCACCCCAACGTGCTGAAGTTCATCGGGGTGTTGTACAAGGAGAAGAGGCTCAACTTCATCACGGAGTACATCAAGGGGGGAACCTTGAGGGGCCTCATCAAGAGCATGGTGAGCACTGGGGGGGCAGGTCGCCCAGTGGGGCTGGGGGGCCCCTCTCCTCTCTCCTCTTCTCTGGCAAATCCCCCCTCCTGCCCCCAGGACAGCCACTACCCCTGGAGCCAGCGGGTCAGCTTCGCCAAGGACATCGCTGCTGGCATGGTGGGTGCTACCGGGGGGCGGGCGGGTGGGATGGGTGCTGGTGGGTGGGGGACCACGGGGTGGGGGTGTCCCCCGCTCTCAGCCCATCCTTCCCCCAGGCCTACCTCCACTCCATGAACATCATCCACCGTGACCTCAACTCTCACAACTGCCTAGTGCGGGAGGTGAGTCCCACCTCGGTGGTGTCCCCCTCCCCGGCCCGGAGGGGGGTCCTGGGCCCCCACGTGGCTCCCCCCACACCTCACCCCTCTCCATCCACCCAGAACAAGAGCGTGGTGGTAGCCGATTTCGGACTGGCACGGCTGATGGTGGATGAGAAGAACCAGCCCGAACATCTCAAGAACCTGAAGAAGCCGGACCGGAAGAAGCGGTACACAGTGGTGGGGAACCCGTACTGGATGGCCCCCGAGATGATCAATGGTGAGCCTGGCCATGGTGCCAGGAGGGTGGACGTGGCCAGCCAGGGTTCTGTCCCCAAGCAGGGGACGCTTGGTGGGGTAGGGACAGGACGTGCGGCATGGCGTGACCCATCTCTCCCCGCAGGGCGGAGCTATGATGAGAAGGTGGACATCTTCTCCTTCGGCATTGTTCTGTGCGAGGCAAGAACCACTGGGCTTGGGGTCTCCCCTTGGGCTTGGGGTCCTCATTGGGCTTGGGGTCTCCCCTTGGGGCTCAGCCGGCTCCTCCCTCCCGCTCTCCCCCAGATCATCGGCCGGGTGAGCGCCGACCCCGACTACCTGCCCCGCACCACTGACTTTGGCCTCAACGTCCGGGGCTTCCTGGACCGCTACTGCCCCCCCACCTGCCCCCCCAGCTTCTTCCCCATCGCCGTCTGCTGCTGCGACCTGGACCCCGAGAAGCGGTGAGTGATTGGGACCGGCCCCCCCACCGGGACCGGTGGGGTGGGGCTGCTATGGGGGGGACAGGGCCGGCGGAGCCGCCACGTGTCCCCCTCTTCTCGCTCAGGCCGTCCTTCAGCAAGCTGGAGCAGTGGCTGGAGACCCTCCGCATGCACCTGGAGATCCACCTGCCGCTGAGCTCCCAGCTGGAGCAGCTGGACCGAGCCTTCGGGGAGACGCACCGGCGGGGCGAGGGGGGGCTGCCCGCCGCCCCCCGATAGAGCCCCCCGCGCCCCCTCTGACGCTGCGGGAGAAGGGGCTGCACCGCCGCCAGAGTCTCCTCCGGCTGCCACCACCCCCGGGGCTGGATCCCTGGGGCTGCCTGGATGAGCCCCCCGCGCCCCGTCCCCTCTGCACGGGCTGCCTGCACCGCTGCCCGCACCGCTGCCCGCACCGCCCCGGGGAGCTGGCTCTCCCCGGGGCTGCACGGCCCCTGTGCATCCCCCCCGCCCCCGCCATAGCTCTTACCCCCAGGACAAGCCCGGCCGGCCGCACCGTGGGGACCGTCCCCGTGTCACCCCCGGCTCGCGTCACCTTTGCGCGCCCGGGGGCTGCGCGGCCGCTGCACCCGCACGAGCCCCGTGGGCTCCCCCGTACAGAGCCGCGGCCTCGCGGCGGTGCCTTGGCTTTCCGTGAACTTGCACTGCGACACAGACCCCGCGGTTCCTCTGGGGGGCTGGGGTACGCGGTCCCCGGCCCCCCCAGGGGAGCGCGGGTCCCAGGGCAACCTCGTAGCAATGCCCTCGTCCTTGGCCGGACCCTCTCACGCTGCTTCTGCCGGCACCCCCGGCCGAGCGAGGGGCTTATGGTGGGGGGACACCCCCGTGGCGTGGGGACAGGCACGTAGCGGTCGCCGCTGCCCCCACGTCCCGGCTGCCCGTGCTAAGCCGTCGCCGCGCGTCCCTGGGGACGGTGCCGGGAGGTCCCGAGGGATGCAGGGATGCGGCTCGTCTCGGTCCCCTTGACCGGGGGGGTTGGGCGGGGGGGTTTGTGCCGCGCGGTGCTTTTCATGCTCTTTATTCAGGTTCATTTTTCTGTAAGATATTTAAAGAGAAGAGTTTGTATTATTTTTTCATACGACGTAGCGTTTGCCATTTGTCACTGCCTCGGTTCTGCTTTCCCGAAGGGATGAAACTGTGAAGCCTCTCCGCGCACTTTTGCCCGGGAAGTCCAAGGCGACGTCCTCTCTGGAGGCGGGAAGGGAGCTCAAACTGTGATGTACCCCGAGCCGTGAGTCAATAAATCCTTCCCCGCTCGCTGCCCGGCCTGCTTGGGAATCGCTCGCCTCCCCCGGGGGTGCCGGGAGCTCTTGGGGAAACTGAGGCAGGAGGGGACGGCGCCTCCGCTCGGGGCGGGGCCGTGGTGCTGGGCTCGGTGGCATCCCCCGGCGCGGCCGCCCCCGCGGTGGCAGCACTGTCGTCCCCCTTCGTGCCCTTCCCAGCCCTGCGGCCGATGCCATCCCTGCCTGCGCCGCCTGGGCGGGCCCCCGGGACCCCCAAGTCCCTTGTCCCTTCCCCAGGCGGCCGTGCCCAGCGTCACCCCACGCGATGGCAGAGCCCGCGGTGGTGACGGGCAGGTGGTGGGGCACCACGGAGCAGCTTCGCCTTCAATGTAGAACAAGCCCCAGGGGACAGCGAGGTGGCCCGTGCTCCGCGCAGTGGTGGCCCATGGCTGTCCCATGCTGTCCCTCTGTCCTTGTCACCTTCCTAAACCAAATTAAGGTCCCCGAGGTGGGGGATCTCCATCCTCGGGGGGGTTTGAACCTCATCTAGAGGAAACCTGGACCCCAAGGAGCTCATGGGGGGTGGCAGGGGCCGGATGGGGGGATGTCCCCGAGGATGTCCCCAGGGATGCTGCAGCTGGGCGAGGCGGGGAGGAGACAGGGCAGCCTGAAGGGGTCGAGGGTCCAGCTGGCCCCCTGCCCCCCCCAGCAGTAAAACCTCGTGGTGTGCTGCTCCGGGGATGCTCAGCCTCAGCGCGGGAGGGACCGGGGGGTTGGGGAGGTGACAGTGGCTCCGTCCCCCCCCGGGGCGGCATCTTCGGCTGACTGCCTGTCCCATGTCACCCTGGTGAAGGGACAACAGGGGCAATCCCCATCCCAGCGTCACGGTGCTGTCACGGTGCCCTTGGTGACATCACGCCACGCCGGTTCTTTGCTCCGGGAGCAGGACACCGTCGCTCCCCAGGAACATCGGGGCGAGGGGGGACCCGCTGCAGCCATCACCCCTGGGAAACACCATGGTCCCCAACCCCCTGCCACCGCAGGAGAGCGGGGTCCCGAGGAACCCCCAGCCCGGCAGCGGGAGCCCCCCGTCCCCGCGGGACCCCCAGTGCCCCCGCAGCCCCTCGCCCAGCTGGGTGGAGCTGCAGAGCGGGATGTGCCTGGTGCGGCCGGTGCCGTCGGGCCACTTGCTGGTGGCCCTGCAGAGGACCCTCGGCGCCGGGCGGGGGGAGAGCTGGGCGAGGGCCGGCAGCCAGGCCAGCCAGCCACGGCAGGGCCGAAGTGGTGGCCGCTCGGTCACACCCGTGACCAGCGACTCGTCCCAGACCGAGCCACCCGCCGGGAGCCCCCCCCCACCAGGCAGGGAGGCGGCCCCGGCGCAGCTCCGGTGGCCCCATGCCACGGCTGTCACCCACGCGAAGCCCACCCACAGGGGCGTGCGGCGCCCCGTGCCCAAATCTGGCCACCGGCGTGTGTGGCACCCGGCCCCCCACCAGCCCCCCGCCCAGGCGGGTGCAGCCCAGCTGGGCTCCTCGATGCCGCAGCCCCCCCCAACCCCCCCCAATGCCGATGTCCCAGCACCCGACTGTCCCAGGAGGGACAAGGGCACCCAGACCAAGCCGCAGGCCACCGAGAGCTGCCCCTACACCCCCTGTCCCCCCCGGGGTCCCGCTCCATCCCCACCCGAGGTGGTCCCCAGGGCCATCCCTGGCAGGGCTCTGCCCAGGCTCGGCCCCGGCTCGGCGTGGTGGCCGCTGCTGCAGCAGGCAGGGAGCCAGATGTCCCCACGTCCCACGTCCCCGCTGGCGGGCCAGCAGCCAAGAGGCGCTGAGGCGGTGGCCCAAGGCACCGGTGGCTCCGGCAAGGACACAGTCGAGCCAGTGCTGCTCGGCAGAGCCTTCCCCACTGTCCTGCGTGACACCGAGAGCGCTGGCCACAATGGCAATGCCAGGGACGAGCCATCGGCCACCAGGTTTATCACCTTCTTTATGGGTAAGTTTGGGCGGCTGTGTGGGAGGGAGAGTGCGGCTTCCCCCGGCGTCTCAGCAGGATGGGCACCGGTGCTGGGGGTGTCCTCCCTGGGGGAGGGCAGCTGCCTGCGGGCAGGGGGGTGACGGGCAGCAGGGTCCTCATGAGGCTTGAGATGTGCAGGGGTCTGGTGAGGGCACCCAGCTCCATAGGGATATCTGGGGCTGGAGAAGGGTTGCTGGGGTCCCACCAGGGTGCCCACCTCCGTAGGAACCTGGGCAGTTGCAAAGGGGTCGCTGGGGTCCGGCTGGGGCACCCAGCTCCACAGGGACATGGGGGCAGGTCCCCATCCTCGGCCGCAGGAGGGAGGCACGCTGGCGTGGTGCCGGAGGATTTCCCAGTGGCGAGTGGGAGGTGGCCCTGGGGACCTCTGGAGTCCTTTCCACCAGTGTTACTGTGGCTCTGCCCATCCCTGCTCTGAGCCAGAGGCTGGACTAGAGATGTCCCGATGTCTCTCCTGTCCTACACCCCCCCGAGCCGCCCTCCTACGCCTGGTGCCTGGCTCTGCAGGGTCTCTGTCACGGTTGGCACTGTCCCCAGAGCCACCCGTTGTCCCCTGGGCACAGCGTCCATCCCTCCAGCTCAGGACTGGGGGCTGCATGCGGTCCACGAGCGGCTTGAGCCCTCCCTCCGCGATTTGGGCAGAGAGGTGTCACTGTCACAGCCCCATGTCGCCTCCCGCACCTAGGCCGGGACAGGAGCCATCTCCTTGGCTCGGGTATGTCACCGGGCCACCAGGACCTCGTGGCTCCACAGAATGAATCCAGACCCCACGGGGCACCGAGGTCGGTGTCGGTACCCGCCTGCCTCAGTTTCCCCTCTTGCCAGGGCGTGAGGTGCTGGGGGTGGGGGTGGGAAGGGACTGCTGCTCCATCTCCCTCTCCCCCCACAGATGGGGCCAACAAAATGCACGCCGACATGCTCTGGGCCCTGAAAGGTGAGGCTCACCCTCGGCAAAGCCAGGTGGGGAAATCCCGTGGGCCACACGTTGCCACCTTGCTTGCCGGCAGTTTTTGTAGGGTCTACGTAAACGTGGCGGTTTTAAACACGGTGCCGGGTATGCGGCTCTCCCGCTCTTCCCTGCGGCATCTCTGCCTTCCCGGATCACCCACCCGTCCCTGCCCCTCTCTGCCAACTGGGGACACGCGGGTCCCGTCCCTGACCTGGCTGGTGCTCCTGGGGGGGACGCAGGGACCTGGGGGGACAGCCAGGGCGTAGCAGGGGGCCCTGGAAAACCTGAGCCGCTTCTGACAGGAAAACTTGTTTCTCCTCGGTCCCGCTGCCGTCCTCCACCGGCGCCGGTGCAAACCCCTTCCTGGCCGCGGCTCCAGCGGAGGAGGTAAACGGTGGGCTGGGGCTGCGGGATGGGAGCTCGCGGGGACACCAGGGCACCCCGAATTCCCCAGTGCCACCAGGTCCTCAAGCCTGGCACCGGGGATGGGCACCGCCGGCCGGTGCATCCTTTGTAAGGTGTTTGTGGGGGCTGGTGACATGTGATGAGTTGTGGGAAGGCTCAGCCGGGGCACGGACAGGCAGGGGCCCTGCCGGGGCTTGGGATGGGACCTCCTGGGCTTGTGGGTGTCAGTGGCTGTGACTCTCTGTCCCCACTGCGGTGCCACTGTCCCACGGAGCTTGCCCTGCACCCGAGCCCCTCCAAGGGGCTGGCACCAGCTGGACATGGGGGAGTGCAGCCCTTGCCATCCCCCAGCCCCCCCTGCCCTGACCGGGGACCGGAGCTGCCTGCAGAGACACAGCCTGGTGGGCTTGGAACAAGGATGGGGAGACCCTGGTGGGTGGGTTTGGGGGGCTGGGAGACGCTGGCATGTGGGTTTAGCGTTTGGGGGACCCCAGCACATGTGTTTGGGGGCTATTTGCTGCCCTGCAGGGATCTGGCACGGGGAGCGACCCAGGCGTGGGCAGCCCTTGCAGGCTCAGATCAAGGGAAAGAAAGCAAAAGGCAGGGGTCAGGCCCCACACTTCTGGGGTGCCACCCTGAACACAGACCCTCAGTGCCCCCAGACCCCCTGCTCAGGGGGCACGGTGAGGTGCACGATGTGGCTTATCCTCTCCGCACTGGGAAAAATGAGTTTATCTGCGGCTTGGAAGTTCAGCCTCCCTGCCCGGCTGCCGCCTCTGCCCGCCCTTCAGGGCGGCTTTTGGGATGGACTCTTCAGGCCTTTGTCCCCTGGGACGATTTATTTGGAGCGGTGGCGAGGTGCTCCGCTCCGGCCAGCATTCCTCGGCCCAGCCTCTGCGCTGGGAAGGCCCCAAAACTGGACCCGTTGCAACAGAAAGAGCTAAAAATAGTGGTTCTCACGGCGGATGCAGAAAAGCATCCGAACATGCGGCCTCTGAACCTGCCAGCAGCCGAGGACGGGGCTGACCCCCCAACCCCGTCCCGTGCCTGGCAGACACTCTGTGGCCTCGACAATCCCAAATCTTCCCACACTGACCCTCCCTCTTTGAAACCCTGCTGGTGCAAGCAAAGCCACCAGGACCTGCCTTGACACTGGGGCAAGTCTGGGTGTAGGCACGGGAGAGCAGGCAGCCCCTGGGCGCGGGCAGCGAGGAGGCAAGGGGTTAACCGCCTGCGCCCGCCGGATGCAGCATCCTGGGCTGGGCTCTTTCCATCTTGTTTTGGTTTGGAGGAATAAAAGCTTTGGCAGCAGCATAGCCGCTTCCCAAAATAACTCAGCCTCCCATGGTAATTATAGAGCTCTGGTCCCCGGTAGCAGCTCGCGGTGGCTTCCCGGCCCTTCCGTGCCGCGCCGGGACCTGATAACGCTGCTGCCCGCCGGGGCGAGGGAGACCGGGGTGCCTCGGGGACCTCGGGGACCTCTCCAGCAGCGCCAGCCTCCCTTGGCATCACCGTCGCTCCCTTTGCATCATCCCCCAGCCCAGAAAAATGCAGCCCCTTGCATACCCCCTCCCACTCCACAGCTGATCCCTTCAGCTTTTAATGCTCTATTTAAAGCCCAGGCTGCAGCTTGCTGACCCTGATGGGCACCAGGCTTCTGGAGCCAGGCCCTGGCAAGCCGGTGGCTGCTCCAGGCTGTGCCCGCCAGCATGGCTGAGAACGCCCAGCTCATCACAGCAGTGCGCGGCCTGCCCTCCTGCCCCCGCCCCCGCAGGGCTCGGTGCTGTTCCTTGAAGGGCAGGGAGCGATGGGGCTGAGCTCCTGGAGCGCTGGAGCCTGTAATCCCCAGTAATCCCAGAGGAAAGCGCTCGCTGCGGGGATTAGAGATGCAAAGAGCCACCCTCACCTGCCTGCTCCTGCCCGCAGCGCTGCCTGCAGCCCCTGGCCGGCGGCAGGAGAGGCAGGCGAGCGGGCTTGCTGCCCCGGCGCCCCAGATGGACGGAGTCCGGGCAGCCACTGGGGCTCCCCCACGCCGCGTTGAGGCTGCGTCCGTTATTTATGGCAATAAAGGGAATGCGGAGCCATCTGGCTGCAGCCCGGCTCTGTAACGTGAGGGGGGACGAGGCCCTGGGTGGTGACAAAGATGGGGACAAGGCTGAGATGGCCCCTGCGGAGTCACCCAGCCTCGGTGGGAGCCTCTGTGCAGGGCTGGATCTGGCTTTTCCTGCTGGGAAAATTACCACTGGCTTCATTTTGTGAATAGGGAAACTGAGGCAGGGAGGTGTTGCCCACAAGCGGGATGCTCCAGGGATGCATGGGGCCTTGCCCCCCCGACAGCAGGGCACGTTTGAGGGAGACAAGGACAGCCCTGGCGGGCAGCTGGACCAGGAGGCTGAAATTTGAAGGTGGCCAAGCCTCTGCCAGCTGCTCGCCGCAGGGAATGGCCGCTGCCGGCCAAGACCCCCCCCGGCCCCTTTCATGGCCCGGAACACAAGCGCCCCACGCCGCCCCGGCCGGCTGCGCCAGCGTCCTCCCCTGCCCTCGGTGGGGACGGGGGGCACGCGGCCACGTGCCACCAGCACTTGCTGCCTTTGACAGTACGGGCCCGGGGGGGGGCTGCAGCCCCTGGCATGGGGCGGGGATGGGGATGCAGCCCGCGGCCCTGCTGCTTCCCCCCCTGCCAGATTTCCAGCCACCGGCCGGTCGCAGCCAAGCCGAGGCAGGGCTGCGGGCAGGAATGCAGGCAGGAGCATCTGGCATCAGCCCCTGGAAAGACTCAAGGAGGGGGAGGCAAGCTGGGATTTTGCAAGAGGGAGCACTGGGAAAGACTGGGATCCAGTGCCCCACACCCAGTGCAGTCCCCAGTCCCTGGGGTGCCCGATGTGTGGTGCTCAGCTCCCGGTGTGTGGTTCCCAGTACCCAATACCCACTAACTGGTACCCAGTGCCTGGTGCCCAGTGTTCCCAGTACCCAATGGCTGGTGCGCAGCGACTAGTGCCCAGTGCCTCCTGCCCGATACCTGGTACCTGCTGAGCAGTGCCCGGTGCTGGCGCCCGGTGCCGGGAGGTCGCTCCCCAGTGCCGGGGCTGTTCCCTCTCGCCTGTACCAGCACCCAGTGCTGGGGCCTTGCACCCACGGCCTGAGCCGGGGCCCTGGACCTGGTGCGTGGTGCACCGTACCCAGTGCCCCGTACCAAGGCGCCGGTGCTGGAGCCCCGTGCCTGGTGCTGGTGCCCCGGTGTCGGTGCTGGAGCCCCGTGCCTGGTGCTACTGACTTGTACCACTGCCCCGTGCCCGGTGTGCAGTGCCCGATGCTAATGCCGGTGCCCGGTGCCGATGCTGATCCCGCTGCTGGTGCCGGTGCCCGATGCCGGTGCCGGTGCCCGATGCCGGTGCCAGTGCCCGATGCTGGTGCCGGTGCGCGGTGCCGGTGGTGCGGAGCGGCCGCCCCCGCCCCGCCCCGCCCCGGGCCGCCCCCGCCCCCGCCGGCTGCTATTTCTGCTAATCCCGGCGGCGGGGCCCGGCCGTGCCGATCGGCAGCCGCCGCTCCCGGACGGCGCCCGGCGCCGCAGCCATGGTAAGGCCGGCGGCAGGGGGGGAGGGACCGGGCCGGGCCGCAGCGCCCCGGGGCCGCGCTGCTTGCCGGGCCCGCCGCCGCAGCCCGGTGCCCTCCGTGAAGGTGACGGTGCGGCGGGGGCGGAGCGGGCCCGGGGTGGGGGGCGGGCAGCGTCCGGGGGGAGATGGAAGGGGGACGGGACGATAACCGCGGGACCGCCTGCACGCCGCCCCTCACCGTGGCACCGGGGCGGGCGCCTCCCGGAGAGGCGACGCCGCTTCCGAGCGGCACCTGCGTGTCCCCGCGACCCGCGGCACCCCCGGGGTGTCCGTGCGTGGGCGAGGGGGGGTAGGGGGCAGCTGCTCTCGACTGGCTCCGAGCATCGGTCACACGGCGGTGCCTTTGGGGGTCCCCGGGCCGCGGTCCCGGCGGCGCGGCCGGACCGGGCGGGCCCTCACCGGGTAGCTGCGCACGCCTGGAGCGAAGCGGCTTTGGAGCCGCCTCTGCAGCTACCTGCAAGGTCCGGAGCCGCCAAGGGCCCTCCCGGCCCGGCCCGGCGGGGCCCGTCCTGCCTCGCTTGCCCTGCCACAGCCCTCCTCGGTGGCGGCGGGTCCCCGGCAGCCGCCCGACAGGGCCGGGGCCCCGCAGGGACCTCGAGCCGCTCACCGTGCCCGGGGCGGGGATGGAGATGGAGTCGCGGCCATGGCGCGCGTGGCACCGGCGTTGTGGCCACTGGGACAACCGCCCTCGGTGGGGACTGTCGCGGTGGCCGTCCTTCCCCGGCAGCCGCCGTGGGAACGGGACCGGCGCATTCCTCCGGAGCGGGACGCGGTGAAGGCAGACGGGAGGGCGGCTGGGGGAGCGTGTCGCAACCGGCTCCAGCGAGTGCCTTCCCGAAAGGCTCCAAAATGTGGCTTTGGGGATGGACAGATCCAGACTTGGAAACATCGGGGGGGGAAGGACGCCAGCGGCAGCTGGGTATGGGAGAGGAGCTGGGCTCCCCTGGCCCTGGATGTGGGGTGAGCTGGGGCTGGAAAAATCCAGAAGGACCCGCCGAGGTGGAGCTGGTGTCCCCCAGCACCAGTGCCACGTCCCTCTGTCCCCACAGTGGTCCACGACTCGCCCAGAAAGCGGGAAGAGCAATGGTCCCCCTCAGCCTCTGCTCCCCACTCTTAGTGGGCCGGATCTTCCCGTCCAGCCCCACGTGCTGAGATACCACCTTATTTCCAGCCCGGACAGGCCCCGTGGTCACGTCCCAGCTCGCAGGGAGCCACCGTGCGTGGTCCCATCCCGGGTCCCCGCGCAGCCCCCCGCGGGTTCATCAGGCTGGAGCATTCCCTGCAGGAAAGGGGCTGGAGCTGCTGCACCCGGGGATGTGTTGGGAAGGCTTTTGTCCCACGTGCTCGCCCGCCTGGTGCTGACACCCTGCCCAGTCTGGGACTCGTGCCGCTGCTTGCCCCTGCGTCCATAGGGTGCCCGGCACCCTGCTCCTGTTAAAGCTGTTGGCAGACTCGGTTTCCCAACTGGGATGCTGCCGACGGGGCGAGAGGGGAGAGCTGGGGGTAAGAAACTCCGATTGCAGCTGGCCGACGGGAACACCCCGTGTGTCTGGAGGCAGGCCGGAGCAGGCGCAGCCCAGGTGCTGGCGGACCTGGGGAAGGACCGGGGTCCCCGGGCTGGTCCCAGCAGAGCTGGGCGTTGGTGGGGGCTGCCGTGCCCGTGTCCCCTGTGGGGTTCATGCCTTTGGGATGGGATGTTTGTGCCGTAGTGGAGTGGCGTGTGCTGTGCTGTGGGTGGCACCTCTGGATGGCATCTTTATGTGGGCTGGGGACGCCTCAGCCAGCCTGGCTGCGGGGACAGCACCTCGCTGGGTTGTTCCTTCCTTTTCCCAGCAGAAGCAGGCTGGGAAAACACATCCTATGGGAATGTGCTGCCGGGCGGAAAGATGCTAATGGGCAGCCGGGGGTTCTCCCAGCTCAGGCTTTGCCTGCTGCCCCGGTGCCCACCTCTGCCATGGCCCTCGGTCTGTCACTGTGCGGGGAAGGTGCGATGCAGCGTGACAGGCGGGGACGAGGCAGCGTGTGTGCCACCTCGCTGGAGCTGCCAGGCCGGTGACAGCCCCGACGCCGAGTGCCGGCTCACGCGCAGCCGGGCGTGTAATCCGCTTACGGGGGCACCGGTGCAGCCCCAGGCTCTCGCTGCGGTAAATCCCCACTCCTGCTGGGAGTGCTGGGTGTGATGGTTGGGAAGCGGCGAGTGTTGTAGGAGAGCTGTGCTACACCAGGCAGGGGGGACTTGAGGGGTGAGGGGCACTGCTGATGGGGTGCAGAGCCCGGGCCAGGCTGGTGGGGGGTGGTCTGCAGCCTGGGATGGGGGGGGAGGGGCTGCAAAGCCATTCGGGAGCTGCCTTAGGGAGGTGCGGTGTCAGCCGGGGACGGTGGCGTTGCTCCCCTGGGACCCGGCTGAGCAGGGGCGGCTGAGGCTGGGTGGGGACGGCGGGGTCTCGGCTGCTGCTGTTGGGTGGCCTCAAAGCTGGGTGGGGGGAGATCCAGCGCTGGGGTTAGGAGTGTGGCTGGGACCCAGGGATGCTGGGCACCGGCACAGAAGCATCCAGGCTCCTCTGTGTGTCCGGCAGGCTCGCGGTTCATCGCACCTGACCCGGCACCCCCCGATGCTGCAGGGCTTTTTAGAGCTTTCCTGGCGAGCGCAGCCCTTCCGCGGCCGAGCGACCCTGGCTCCGCGCCTGAGCTGCTCTGATGCATCTCGACATGCATCAAGGTGAATCACTGTCCCGGGTGACCCCGGCAGTGACAGCTCGGGTGCCCTCCTGGGGCTCTGTTAACCCTTTGCCTCCCCAGGGATGAGCCAGGGAAGCCGAGGCAGGACTGCTGCAGGTCCTGCCAGGGACCCTGTGGTGGGCATCACCCCTGCTTCTCCCAGCCCGGGGTTGGGTCCTTCCTGGCCAGACCCGTCAGGCCCAGCTGGAGCAGCAACTTGGAGCCGTGCAGGGAAGCTTTAGTTGTCGAGCGTGAAAATGTTGAGTTTTCGAACAAGCTTTCACGGGAAACTGAGTTTCTCCCCTTGAAGAGGCTGGGGGCCCTGCTGGGGCGGCTGTGGGACGCTCCGGGCTGGGGAGCGGGAGAGGACTTGCTGTGCACTGGGATGGAGGGGCTTTTGGCCTGGGATGGAGGTGTTTGCCAGGGCTGAATGTCCTCCTGGGCACAGGAGGTGTGTGCTCAGCCCAGGGGGGCTGGTGGTGGCGGTGGCCATGCAGACCCCCAGGCCATGCAGACCCCCAGCACCTGCCTTGCCACCTCCTTGGCCAACGGTGCTTTGCTGGTCCTTGACATCTCGGCAACCGGGCAGGAGCTGGGTTTGGCTCTGCCCTGGGGCTCCCTCTCCCCTCCTGTGCCCCCAACACTGGTCTTGCCCCCCAGCACCCGCAGGGGCTGTGCCTGGCTGCCGGGTGCTGTGGGCGCCCGGGCCACGGTGCCTGCCCAGGGTGGAGTTATGCTAATGCTGCTGCCCATCCCTCGGCGCAGCCGGTGCTGCTCGGCATCCTCTCCTGGCCACGGGCGACGCCGGCTCTGCCATGGCCACCTGCCCTGAGCTGCAGCCTGGGCAAGAGGTACGGGGCCCGTGTCCCTCCCCAGCAGGGTGGGAGAGGGGGCCGATGGGGATGGGGGGACCCGGAGCACCCCAGTGCTGTGGGCAGGTGCCACAGCCGGTGCCCCATGCCTGGTACAGCCCTGCTGGGGGGTGCAGTTGCCGCAGGACCCCTGAGGATGCGGTGCGACCCCCACCTCGTGCCGCAGCATCGCTGAGGCTGCCGGCTTCTCTGGGGTGGGGGACGAGGGGGAGGCCCAAAGGGCCGGAGCCCCGTGGGACAGAGCAGCGGTGGGGCCGGGGGCGCTTGGCTGTGGTGGCATCATCTCCCATCCCTGTGCAGCCCCTGGCTGGGCCATGCTGCGGCGGGGGCTGGAGCTGAGCCCCCCAGGTCAAGGTCGGTGAGGAAGAGGATGCTGCAGTCACACAGACCCGCCGAGCACTATCGACCCGCTGGGGGAGAGGGGTGTGTGGGGGCCCCGCAGCCCCACTATGGGGGCACCTGCTGCCCCCCCCAGCCTGGCACCGTGTCCCCCCGTGCCAGTGGCCACGGGGGCACCGGCGAGCGGGGGCGCCGGCAGGCGTGTGAGCGCGCAGCCCCGGCAGCGCCGTGACCTTGTTTCCAGCCCACTAATTCGGTGCATCTCGCCTTGCCGCCGGCGCGGCTGCCCTCCCCGCCGACGGAGCAGGGACACGGGACGGGGCACACACGTGTCCCCACGGAGGGCTCTTGCCTCAAGGCCCCGATCCAGGGGGGCACTGACCCCCAGGTGTGAGCCTGCAGGATCGGGTGCTCCCCCAGACCCTGTGTGCCCCCCATTTGGGGGTCTCCCTGCCCATGGGGCTGGGGTCTCCTGGCAGTTGCTGTGGTGGGGCACTGAGGACCCTTGTGCCTCGGTGCCTCGGGAGCCGCTGCCGGACATGCCCTTGGGAACGCGTCTCCTCCCGCCAGCGCTTGTAAACAGGATGTGGAGCCGTCCCTGTCCTGGCGTCCCCGTCCCTCGTCCCAGCCCCGCCATCCCACGGGGCCACCAGCCCAGGGGCCACTGTGCCCGGCCTCTGCCCAGGGCTGCTGCCTGCACCAGCTCCGGGATGGGCAGAGCCAGGGCAAGGGGGTGTGGGGGTCCCGGTGCGTGCGAGGACGCGGCCTGAGCGTGGCCATGGGGTTCGTAGCCCCTTTGCATGACAGGTTGTGTTGCCCCGAGCCCTCTGTGTGTGGGGTGGGGGATGGCTGTGGGTCGGGTCCCCTGCCCTGGCTGTCCCCTGGAACTGCAGGCGTGGGAGCCCCTTGTGCATCGCCCGTGCTGAGGCCCTGCAAGTGGGCAGGTGGGGGGGCACAGGCAGACCCCTGCCCACCATCTGCCTCCCCCCAGCTCCTGCCCCACTGCCAGCTCCTCATCCGCTGCTGCGGTTCATCTCTTCTTGGTGTCTCTCCCTCCTCCCTGGTGCCCCCTCCCCATCCTCCTGGCAGGCCGCAGGGTATGTGGGGGTGCTGGCTACCCCAGAAGTTCCCGAGGAGCTGCAGGGTGCCCAGGGGGAAGGTCCCCATTCCTGTCCCCCGGAGTGCCAGGAGCTGGCTGCTGTCCCCGCGCCACAAGCTGTAAGCGCTCGGGGTGCATGGGACCATGGCCGTCCCCGCTGCCATCCCCATGGCTGTCCCCATGGCTGTCCCCATGGTGGTGGCTGGTCCCCTGGGGTCTCTGTGTCCCCCGTCTCCTCCCATCCCTGCCGTCCTTGGGGTGCATGTGTGCGGCTGCTGCGACTTGGGGGCTCATGATGCCAAATTGGGAGATGCCACCTCGGGCTGGCACTGCCACCTTTGGTGTCACCTCCTCCCTTGGTCCCCAGATAAAGCGTTTCCTGAAGGAGGACTCGGAGGAGGCTGAGCTGACCCAGCTCCTGCGGGATTGCCCACCGGCCGACAGCCCCAGGAAGGTGGAGACCCTGGAGAGCCGGCGGGAGCCCGGCTACCCCCTCTGCAGTGTGGGCAGGGTCCCCCCTGACGAACCCGCCGACGAGAGGGATGCCAGGATCTTCTCCCGGTCTCGGCCCTCGGATTTCCAGCAGCACATCACTGCCCCCCCGCCCCCCAGCCCCAGCCGCCCACGGAGCCCCTGGGGGCAGCTGGACCCCTACGACTCCTCCGAGGTGCAGGACGCGTCCACGCGGAGGGGACATGGGGCGAGGGGCTGCAGGAGTCCCACTGGAGGATGTTCCCACTCTCCAAACCCAAGGGGCTCGGGCAGGCACGGCCACATCCCGCGCGCCCCAGCCCAGGGGGACCCCTCGGGGTGGCTGCGGGGAGGGGGTGGCCTGCCAGGATGGGGGGGGGCGGTTGGTGGCATCCCCTGCCCCATGTCCCCTCTGCCCGCAGGATGACAAGGAGTACGTGGGCTTCGCCACGCTGCCCAACCAGGTCCATCGCAAGTCGGTGAAGAAGGGCTTCGACTTCACCCTCATGGTGGCAGGTACGGGGGGGCCGAGCCTGGCACGGGGGATGCTGACCCCACTCTGGATCCCAAAAGCCAAGGAGTGGGGGTGGGTACCGGCTGCCCCCCCTCACCCTTTTGTCCCCCGGTCCCAGGGGAGTCCGGGCTGGGCAAGTCCACCCTGGTCAACAGCCTCTTCCTGACGGACATGTACAGAGACCGCAAGCTGCTGAACGCCGAAGGTGAGGGGGGGGAACGGTCCCAGCGATGGGGTGTCCCGGGGGGTGGCAGAGCCCTGTGCCGCTGCGGGGGGGCTGCAGCCCCCCTCCCTGCCCAGCTGGGCTCCTCCGGGTCTCCGAAGCTGCATCCGGCACGTTGCCCGCCAGCGCTGGCGGCCGCTCCAAGGCAGCGGGGACCCCCCCTGCCCGGCACAGGGACCCCTGTGGGGGCTTTGTCCCCACTGGGAAAACAAGCCCCAGCTTGTTGGGGATCTGCTGGAGCCACAGCAAATCCGGGAGGCTGGGACAGTCGGGGTCCAGGGCACGGTGCCAGTTCAGCTGCAGACAGTTTTTGAATTAAAATTGCCCGAACTTGCCCAAATCCCCAGGGGTTTGAGGCGGCCGTTCGATTTGTTTCCGTTGCTCAGAGCAAAAGCCAAAACGCGTGTGGCCACGCGCACGTGATGCAACGGGAGCATCCTTGGGGATGCAGGGACACGGAGGCGGCCTGGGGGTAAAGGGGCACGCGCAGTCCCCGAGCCGTGGGGTCACACGTGGGGATACAGGGGAGTAAAAAAACGCTCCTGCAGTGCTGCCCGGCCCCAGCAGACCCCCGTGCTGCCGGAGCCAGGCTGTCGTGGGGCGGCGGTGGCACAGCCACCGAGGATGGGTGCGCATCCACGTGGATGTGGGGTCCGTGGCGTGTAGCATCGTCTCGGCGCTGGACCCCAGTGAGCATCGGGGCTGATCCTGCAAAGCCATCCCAGCCCCCCAGGGTGGGGGGTGACGCCCTGGGGCTGCAGCATCGCCCCGTGTCACACCCTTCATCTCTCGCCTGGGGTGCCCCCCGCATCGACGTGTCTCCCGCCGCTGCAGAGCGCATCACGCAGACGGTGGAGATCACCAAGCACGTGGTGGACATCGAGGAGAAGGGCGTCAAGCTGCGCCTGACCATCGTGGACACGCCGGGCTTCGGTGATGCTGTCAACAACACTGAGTGGTGCGTCCCGTGGCGGGGTGGGGGGTGTCTCCCCAGGGCCAGGCAGCATCACTGTGGGTGCCAGAGGTTCCGAGGGTGGGACAGCCATGGCTCCTTGGGCTGCGATGCTGAGCCATGGGAGGTGTTGAGCTGGGGACCCAGGGAAAGCCCAGGCGTCTTGCAGGCGACTCAGACCATCACGTCCCTGTCCCTGCAGCTGGAAGCCGGTGGCTGACTACATCGACCAGCAGTTCGAGCAGTATTTCCGCGACGAAAGTGGCCTCAACCGCAAGAACATCCAGGACAACCGTGTCCACTGCTGCATCTACTTCATCTCTCCCTTTGGCCATGGGTACGGGCATCCCCTGCCTGCGCTGCTGGGATGGGGGGTGCTGGGGAAGGGGCTTGATGGGATGGTGCTCACTGGGCTCCCCCCACAGGCTCCGGCCCCTGGACGTGGAGTTCATGAGAGCCCTGCACCAGCGGGTGAACATCGTGCCTGTGCTGGCCAAGGCTGACACCCTGACCCCCGCCGAGGTGGAGCGCATGAAGAACAAGGTAAGGGGAGGTCGGCCCAGCCTGGAGCCATCCCAGTGGGTCCCTGGGGATGGGGGTGCCCTGGGGGCTGGGGTCCCTGCTTGGCTGGGGGATCTCTCCATCCCCTGCCCAGCCTGCCATCGAGGAGCTCGCAGCACTGTAGACGACCGTGTTGCTCACATGGCCACTGAAGACACATCTCCCTGGTGCTTAGCTGGGGGCTGGAAGGGTCTGGGGGGGGATGTCCGTGACACCTAGCTGGGGGGGATAGGCTTTTGTGGGTCCCTGGGGGACACTGGCGCTGTGTGGTGCTTCCCACCGCCTTTCCGAGGGCCAGAGCCCTGCCCTCAGTGGGGCTGTCTGCCTCCAGATCCGGGAGGAGATCGACCACTACGGCATCCGCATCTACCAGTTCCCCGAGTGCGACTCGGATGAGGATGAGGAGTTCAAGCTGCAGGACCAGGCACTGAAGGTGGGTCTGGCTCCTCCAGTTCCGTCCTCAGAGGGGCAAAGCCCCATGGCTGGGAGGACAATGTCACCCTGGGATACCCTTAGGACTCGGTGGGGCCACACGAGCTCTCTGGCAGCCCCAGCCCTACCCGGTCGCCTCACCAAGACCCCACAGGTGCCACCTGCAGCTTGGTGGGATGGGGCTGGGGTGGAGAGACCCATGCCATGACTGCTGCCATCCCGCCTGGGGCTCCCCGTAGCTGGGGCTCTGGGATATCTTGGCAAATGAGAGCTGGGTACGGCCGAGGAGATGCACATGGAGGGATGTGGGCCACGGTGGACAGGACTGACGCCTGCTAACCCCCACCGTCCTCTTGCAGGAGAGCATCCCCTTCGCCGTCATCGGCAGCAACACGGTCGTGGAGGCCAAAGGCCGGCGCATCCGCGGGCGCCTCTACCCCTGGGGCATCGTGGAAGGTAACGGTGGGCCGTGTCCCCAGTGTCCCACCGGCCTTTTGGGGCCGGGGACATCGCATGTCCCACCTCCATGCTGCTTAGCCCCGGGGGGCTTGAGGGGACATGGGGGGCTGGCTGTGGCCCCCTGACCTTGGGCTCCCCCACAGTGGAGAACCCATCCCACTGTGACTTCGTGAAGCTGCGGACGATGCTGGTGAGGACCCACATGCAGGACCTCAAGGATGTGACGCGGGAAACCCACTACGAGAACTACCGCACGCAGTGCATCCAGAGCATGACCCGCATGGTGGTGAAGGAGAGGAACCGCAAGTACGGGGCCGGGGTGCCAGGCTGGGAGGTGTGTGTGGGGCGTAGGAGACTCCTTGGGGTGACCCCAGCGAGTGGTGATCTCGGGGGGTTGGAGTTGCGTGCGGTTCCTTGCTGGGCAGCGTGGTGGGCTGGGCAAGGGAGCCTTGGCGGCATGCCGTGGGGCCCTCCCCGTGCCGTGGGGCCCTCCCCGTGCCGTGGGGCCCTCCCCGTGCCGTGGGGCCCTCCCCGTGCCGTGGGGCCGGGGCTGGCTGCAGGGGGTGCCCCGGCAGCGGGGGGGACCCTGCGTCCCTCCGAGGCTGGGTCTGTCCTAGGGGGGATGCCCCAGCGGCGAGGGGGACCCTGCGTCCCCGCTCCCGGGGCCGGAGCGGGAGCCAAGCAAGCGGCCGGCGCTGGGGCTCCGCTGCCGGCACCCGCCGGATTCATGGCACTCGCATTCCCTGTAGCCACAGCCAGATGCTGGGGGCAGCCCCCCACAGCAGGGTCCCGGTGGGACCCTCCAGCCAGGGGGCTGGAGCGGTGCGGGAGCGAGCAGAGGCTCTGTGGGGCCGAAGGAGCAGTGCCGGGGCGGGGGGCTGGCGGCGGCTGTAGGCGCCTCTAAGCTGGTCTCTCCATACGTGCTGCCGGAGAAGGCGGCATCCCTCCGCGCTGAGGCTGTGCTGTGCCGACTGCTCTGCCGACTGAGCCAGGATCTGGCCGGGGCCACGCTTGGGTCCCCCCACCCCAGCCCGTCCCCCTGACCCCTATATAAAGTACTTGTGGTATCCAACCCTGTCTCGGTCCTTCTGTGCCCGTGCAAGGGCCGGGCAGCCACTCCTGGGGAGAGCCGGCCCCGTGGCCACCCACCCGTTGCCCAGACAAGTTGCCCGTGGGATGCCGGGAGGAGGCTGTGTGCCGGCGGCATCCTGCCGGCTCACCCAGGCGAGGTGGGGTCGGGGGGGCGTCCCCCCATTTGGTGGCACCTGGCTTTTCCCAGCCAAAGGCTGCCCGAGGGAAGGGCTGAGGGCGGGCACCCCATCGTACTGCGCTCCCGGGGGGATGCGATTTCGGGGCGCAGCAGGCAGCGGTAGACAGTCTTTCCTGGGCTGGGGAAGCTGCTGGCCCCTTTGCGGGTGCCCAGCTCAAGCCTCGTCTTGCTGCCGGGGATGGAAGGAGCTCGATGCGCTCCCCGCTGCGTCCCCCCACAGCGCGCGGCCGTGACAACGGGCAGCGACTTCCAAAGCAGCTCAAAACGGGGCCGAAACCCATCCCTTGCCATGGCACAGCCCCCCCGGCACAAGGGGCCCCTGCGGGGCAGGGGTGGCCCAGCCCCCCCGTGCAACGCCCGCCGTGTCCGTCACCCCTCTGCATGCGGAGGGGCCGCACCGGCGGCGGCACGTGGCGGCGGCACGTGGCGGCACGCGTGACGCCCGCCAGCCGCGGTGGCCATGTCCCAGCCATGTCATCACCCGCTGGGGTGGCACGTGGCATCCGCAGGGACCCGGCCAGGAGAGCTGGTCCCTCCCCGTTGCCGTTGGCATGGGAGAAGCCATCGATTCGGCTGGCCGCGGTCCTGCGTGGTGGGGTGGCCCCAGGGGGACGCCCGCGGCTCCCTCCGGCAGGGCTGGGCTTGGGCGGGAGCTGATGCGCGGGAAAAGGGGTGCAGAGCATCCCTGGGGCCGGCCGGGCAGCGGGGTGCCCGGGGAGCCCGTCCTGCAGCGGGGCTGGGGGAGGGAGTGGAGATGCCGAGTTTAAGGTGTTTTAAGGCAGCGGAGAAAATATTGGGCGAGGAGAGCCCGACCCCAGCTCGAAGCACCCGGCGGGATGCTTCCCAAAATGGGAGAGCCTGGAGAAAGCCAGGCAGGGCTCTGTGCCCTGGGGGGTCCCTGGCACCCCTTGCTGTGGTGGTGCCTCCCTGGGTCACCCCCCAAACTGTGCGTGGCAGGTCGGAGGGTGCTGAGGTTTGGGGGTTGCCTGGAGCCGCTCGCATCCGCCCTGCCTGGAAAAAGGCCTAGTGCGACGTGGGGCAGGGGGGTCAGGGTCTGTGCAGGGGAGTGCTGGGTACCTGCAAGGTTTGGGGTCTCCAGGGCTGCAGCACCCCGTGGGGCAATGTCCCCCATGGGGGGCTGGCAGGGCTGCGGCAGCTCCCTCACCTCCTCTCTCTGCCCGCAGCAAACTGACACGGGAGAGCGGAACGGATTTCCCCATCCCTGTCATCCCTCCGGTGCCGGATGCGGAGACGGAGAAGCTCATCCGGGAGAAGGACGAGGAGGTGAGTGCGGCGGAGGGCTGAGCCCCCCCGCTCGCCCCCCAGCCCCGTCCCCAGCGCTGGCACGGCAGCGGGGGCCCCCCTTTCTGCAGCACCCCAGCAGCTGCTGCTCCTCAGGCCGGGTGAGGAGGTGGTGGAGGGGCATGAGAGGGTCTCCCCCCGCTCCCCAGGGTGATCCCAGTCTGCTCGGGATGCTTGACCCAAACACGGTTGCAAAGGAGCTGGCGTGGCCGGGGGTGCCAGCGCCTCCCCCCCATCCCCGCTCTGCTCCCTTCCAGCTGCGGCGGATGCAGGAGATGCTCCAGAAGATCCAGAAGCAGATGAAGGACTCGCACTAGCCCCCTCCTCCTCCTCCTTCCCCCCTCCCAGATCAGAAATGTTTACATCACGCTCCATCCTGCTCAGCCCCGCTGCGAGACTCGGTACCAACACCGCGCCCGCCACCTTCAGCTGCTGCGGTTTCGCCTTATCCAAGGGGACAGCGAGGGGACAGGCGCCCAACCTGGGGTCCCCTGTCCCGGCCACATTGCTGTCTGCCCCCCGCCCTGGCTTTGGCTTTCCCCTTTCCCCCGCGGCTCCGGGGGGGCCACGGGCCAGCCCGCTCCCCGCGTCGTGTCCCTGGTCCCGTGTCACCCCGCGCCGCCCGCTTACAGCCTCTGCGCTCGGCTTGGCGCTGGCTTGAGGGAAGGGGGGGACCGGTCCCAGCCCCCCCCCAGCTGCCCTGCAGTGGGGTCGGGGTTGCTTGCCCCCCGGCCTGGGCTGTCACGGGGGACCTCGGGTGCCCGAGGGGATGGAGGGGCAGCCCCCAGCCGCGCCGGGGTGGCAGCCGGCGCTCGGAGCCCTGGCGGCCTCCATGCCAGCACCGCGGCCAGGAGGGGCTGGAGCTCGGCGGGGCCCAGCCCTGGGTGCTGGGTCGACCCTCGGGTGCACCCCGTGTCCCCGGGCGGAGGGGAGGGCAGGGCACAGGGCGCGCTGGGGCATCGCAATCCCTGGAGGAAGTCCCTTGATCCCCAGATCAGCCGCTGGGGCCCCAGCCTGACACCCCCTCGCCCTTTTGATTGTAAAGCAATAACAGCGATCCCGCGCCCGCGGCGCTTCCCGGCACATGGCAACAGCATCGTCCCTCGCTGGCGTTTTGGCCCCTGGTGTCACTTGCTTGTCTGTGGTGTCCCTGTGTCCCCCCAGGCTGTCCCTGGCCCTGCTGCTTCCTGGCAGAGCACTGCTGCGTGTCCCCATGTCCCCCTGTGTCGCTGCCCCGTGGGGTGCTGCATCGCGTCCCCCCCCGGGTTGTCCCCAGAGCTGTTGCTGCCCCACAGAGCACTGTGTCCTGTCCCTGTGTCCCCCCGGGATGTCCCCAGCCCTGTTGCTGCCCAGCAAAGCACTGCTGCGTGTCCCCCGGGCGAGCCCTGTCCCACACCTCCCGGCCAGTGGCCGCAGGGCATCCCTGGGGAGGTGGGCCACCCCTCCCGGGGTACAGGGAAAGACGGAAGGGGACGGTGAGGCTGCAGGGTGGAGGCAGAACTGGGAGCAGTGGGATCAGCGGGAGCTCGCTGGTGTGGGGATGTGTCCCCTCCCTGCCAGGGCCACCCCAGCTGGGGTCCCCGCGGGGGTTCGCCCCTGGGTGAGGGGTTCGCACCCAGGCGGCTCGGCTGACGGGGGCTGGGGCTGGCGGAGGCTCGGGGTGGGTGCCGCAGGGTGCTGCGGCAGCGCCTGGCATGTGCCACTAGTGTCCCTGTGCCAGCCGGAGGGTCCCTTGGCCCCCGTGGGCAGGGACCCTGTGGGCAGGGGCCCGCAGGGTGTATTAGCGCTTTCCTTTTTTTAATCTTGCTATTTTCTTACAGAAGTACCTACCTTCGCATGATGGTCATAGAGGCATTTATTAAAGGATGAGCAGAGTATAGGTTTATAAATTCTTATAGAGCTAGTGGAAATATTTTTATCCCTCCACAACCGTTCTCAATAAATACAGCTGACCCGCCTCGTCTGCAACCCCGAGTCGCTTCTGCGTGCGCGGACGGCACCCTGCGTCCCCGGGCAGGCGAGCACGGGGGCTGATGGTGGCCGGCCCCAGGGCTTCTTGCTCCTGGCTTCTGTTTCCCCGGCAAAGGCTCGAAATGGATACTGGGGGGTTTGCGCTGCACCCACAGGGGCACCCAGCTTGGGGTGGGGTGGGAGAGCCCCGTGGGACCCAGCTCTGGGCGTGAGGGGGGACACAAGGATGAGGTCCCCCCGCCTGCTGCTGGCTGGTCCCTCTTGGGGTCCCACGGCCCCAGGTGCGGCTGGTGCTGGGGCCACGATGGGAACTGGGGGGGAGCGGGGAGCCGGAGCACAGCCGCGCGCCGCCCACCGAGGGGTGAGCCCTGCCGGGACCCCCCGCGGCAGCCGGCACGGCTGCGCCTGCCCTGCGGGTGCCGATGCCCAGTCACCCCAGTTCGGCTTCACCAGGAGCTGGCGGAGGGAGGGGGTGGGTGAGCTGTGCCTCTACCTGCCTTCCAGCGGGGATCATCCACCCGCACCCCGTTATCCCCCGCACCCTGCTACCCTGTCCTGCCCCCCACTATCCTGCCCCTGCCCCCGCCATCCTCCACACAGCACTGTCGGACTGATCCAGCCTGGCACCGGGTTGTGCGTGTGTGGGGTGTGTGTGGTGTGTGTGTGTGTGAGCCCGACGGCTCTCCCTGGGCCCCCCAAACCCCGCTGTGACCCAGCAGATCCTGGCACAGCCCGCCAGCAGCCAGCGGAGGGGTGCACAGGAGCGGGGGCCGGCGGTTTGGGAGGGCACCGCACCCGTGCTGCCCAGGGCAGCGTCTTGGGGTGGTCCTGGGTCCCCCGCCGTGACACCCGGCCACCATGCGCGTGGCACGGGGCTGTACCCGTCCCCCCGCGCCCCGCGGGGCTGGGCTGTGGGGGGCTTGGGGGGAGCACATCCCCAGGCACCCCCGAGCCCCCCTGCCGTGGGCATCCCTGCCCCTGATGCATCACCCTGGGCATCCTCGCCTGGCCCCCACCCGCACCCTTGACACCCCACTTAGGCTCAGCAGCAGCACCCGGCCCCGGTGCCATGGGCGTTCTGGGCCCAGCCCTGTCCTCTGCGCCCACTCACTTGCTCCTGGGCTTTCCTGGCTTCCCCTTAGGTGCTGTTTTGCGTCCCTGAAGGTCGCCGGACGCACGGTGGGACCGGCCGCTGCCACGGCCCCGCTCGCTGCCCTGGGGTGGCGGGTGTGGGGCCACCCACAGCCCCCAGCTCGCTTGCTGTGCAGAGCACCCCGTGCTCCCCGCTGCTCACCCCGCGGGGAGGAAGCCTGGGGATGGTGGGGCGGGAAATGATGACTGGAAAGCCAGCCTTCCCCCCACCCTGGGGCACCCCCGGTCCCCCGTGTCCCCCTCTGGGTTCTCCCCGTCCCTCCTCCCCTGCTCATCCTCCCTCCAGTCCCCCTGATCCTAAATATCATCAGCTCCTGCGCTCCCCTCCGCTGGCACTCACCCCCCACCCCTCATATCCCCGCCAGCTCCCACAGGGCCCCCCATTCCTCATTGCCCCCATTCCCCACCCAGCTCCGTTCCCCTCTGCAGGGCTTTGCTCCCACCTGCCCCCCGTGCTCGAGCACCTCTACCCCCCACCCAGCACCTTCAGCTCAGCTCTGGTCCCCTCCGTGCTCACCCCCCGCCGTGTGACACCCCCCACCCCCTCCGATCCCCTTCCCCCTCCCCATGTATGCCCAGACCCCCTCCAGACCCCTCTCCTTGCTGCCTCCAAGACCCTCCCTGGGTTTCCATGCCCCCCGTTCTGGTCTGCTCCAAGCCCCTCCGGGGCCACCCAGACCCCTCTGCCCCTCCGCGCCCCGTGCGGCAGAGCTGCCTGCGAGGGCAGCGAGAGCTCGGGCCGGCTTTGCCCCCCGTGTCCCCCGTGGATGGGACCCTGCCCATCCACGGGGGACACGGGGGGAAAGGGGCTCTGCTTTCGGCCGCCCCCTCGGCTGCTCCGGGGTCGCCTGCGGCGCGGCCGCGCGGGGACGAGCGCCAGCTGCCTCCTTCCCGAGGTGAGATCCAGCCGGCCGGGTCAGCGCGGAGGTTTCGGCAGTCGCTCTCCTCCTTGCTTGTGCTCTTCAGACGACCTGGGTCGCGGAGCACACGGTACTTCCCGCCAATGTTTTTCCCAAAGAGACGCTGGTGTCAGAGCCAGGGAGCTCCCGAGCGAGAGCTGCGCCGTCCTCGCGCCATCGTTTACCCCCTGTGGATGGCGGAAGCCTGTCGAGCACGTGGTTGTGCTATTTTTCCCTGCTAAAGTGGCCAAAGTATTTCAAAGGGGTTCCCCAGATGTCCTTGGCAGAGAGCTAAGGCCAGGCGCCGCATTCCTCTGGTCTCTGCATCACCCAAGACACACCGGTTTGGGGTTTCCACCGAGCTGAGTGGTGCAGTCGATACGCTGGAGGGAGGGGTGGCATCCAGAGGGACCTGGACAGGCTGGAGGAATGGGTCCATGTGAACCTCATGAGGTTCAACCAGGTCAAGGGCAAGGTCCTGCAGCTGGGTCGGGGCAACCCCCAGGACCAGCACAGACTGGGGGAGGGAGGGAGGAAGGGATGGAGGGAGGTAGGTATGGAGGGATGGAGGGATGGAGGGATGGAGGGATGGAGGGATGCGTGGATGTGTGGATGGATGGATGGATGGATGGATGGATGGATGGATGGAGAGCAGCCCTGTAGGGAAGGACTGGGGGATACGGGTGGGTGACAAGTAGGACATCAGCCGGCAATGTGCACTTGCAGCCCAGAGAGCCAAGCGTCTCCTGTACTGCATCACCAGCAGTGTGGCCAGCAGGTTTCCGCTCTCCTGAGACCCCCTGGAGCACTGTGTCCAGCTCTGGGGTCCCCAGCACAAGACAGACATGGACCTGTGGTAGAGCAGGTCCAGAGGAGGCCACCAAAATGGTCCGAGGGCTGTGACACCTCAGCTGTGGAGAAAAGCTGCCTTGTGGGGAGCTGCCAGCCCCATCCACCGCCTGCTGCACCTTCTCCCCTTGCTGTGGATCGGAGCTGGGGCAGCAAACAGCCCCCCTGGGGTCCTTCCCTCCTTTACCAGCGCTGCCTCAGTCCCACCTTGCTCCCTCCTTCATTTTACAAAGATGCTGAAACCCGCCTCTGGCTAGTGGTGCCAACGCAGGCTATTTATTGGGCCACAAATCACCATCACAGACATTAACCCTCTTATCATCAACACGGAAATGGAAAATGTTTGTGCTCCCTTGGGTGGAAGCAGCTCTCGCCCCAAAGGCTGGGATGAGTGAACTCCTCCTGCATCCCACCCTTGCAGATCCCAGTACCCCAAGACAGACCCCCGCTGGTGGGCCTGCCTGCATCTCCCGTCCCAGAACCGCCAACAGACCCTCTTGTGTTGGCCCCAAACTGGTAGCTTTAGCCTGGTTCCCCTTTTCCCTGGAGCATAAAACCCAGTGCTGAGGCTCCGGTGACAGTCCCAGCCTGTGCCTCCCCCTCACTGCGCTTCATTCCATGTGATTTTGATCACATCTTTAAAAATAAAAAACCCCAAACCCACTCAAACGCAGCCTTCCCAGGGCAGAGATATTTCTGCACAGCAAACGCTCCGACGCAAATTCTCCAGTGTCTTATTTTAGGTTTCTCGCCAGCGCCGGCAGCGGCGGCAGGCACCCGTGCCGGAGCGCCTGTCGAGCCTTTGGCAGCAATTGCGGTGGAAGGAAATGAGGGTTTCTCAGGGCAGAAAAGGAAATCTCGCCCCTCCTTCCCTGGGCTGTGCCACCGCAAGCCTGCCACCACCTGATGAAACCCCGGCTGGCATCAGCCTTTCCCTTCCCCTTCCCCCTTTCCCCCTTCCCATTTATCCATTTATCCACTTATCCCTTATATTATTCATTATATTTTCCCAAATCGGAGAGCCCGCTGCAGCCCCACTTTTTCCAGCGCTTGGAGATGTGAGCATGGGGTGAGCCCCAGCTTGGGGACCCCCGTGTGGCTCCGCTGCCCCACGGTCTCCGTGGAGCGGGGGCAGTGCCCCCCCGGCCCCGTGCAGCTCCCCTGCCCGTCGCAGGCAGGTTGCCCCGGGCAGGGAGGCCCCATATGGCTCGGGGGTCACTTTGGCAGGAGGATGCCTGGGTGCTGCTCCTGACCCCCTGCTGCCTCCCCGGGGCACCCGTGGTTGTTTTTCTCTTTTTTAATCCAGGAACCAGGGCGCTGCCTCCGGTTTCTTCCCGCTCTCCTGTACCTCTTGGCCGCTTGTCACATCCATTCCCACCGCCGTCCCTCCTGGCCCGGGGGAGGCGGCAGCAGTCACGCTGATGCACCCAGCGCCGTGGGCCCCGGCGGGAGCGCGCGGCGTGGCTCTGGGCTGCTGGCTGGTGGGATGACATGCCTGTCCCTCGCCTTGCGGACGGGATGAGGATTTGGGACACTGTGTCTGAACGCATTCAGTGAATGCTCGTGACGAAGCGGCTTGCCTTTGTGTCCTCTGCTCACAACTCGATGATCTCAGTAGACTGGAAACCCTTATGCTATCACGTGCCGTTGCTCTTCCCCTCCTTTAAAGGCAGCTAAAACATCCCAGAATTACCTTGTGGCTGGCAAATGGGCCACAGACCAGATTCTCCATCCAGCTCTAGCAGAGAGAAGTCTTCAACACATTTTGTAGCTCCTCTGTTCCCCACAGCCAGAGTGGAAAGACCCGACCAAGAGCTGGAAGCATTTTTTAGGGTTAATCCCAAACGATGAGGACCCCTGGTCCATCTGAGGGGTGTTGGGTCTGCTCTTCACCAAACACCTTTCAGAGGCAGAAGAGGAAGGAAACACCTCAGCATATGAAGGCCTTCCCCAAAGCTTTCCAATGTCACTTCTCGCTCCTCTGTACATCAGGGCAGGGCACAGGGGACAAAGCACCACTACCGTGCTCCAAAAAGTCACCCTCCATTTCTACCAGCCACCAAACGCTTACTATTTGCTCCTTCTCTTCTGCTCGGCCTTCAGGCTACCAGAATGCCTGGAACTGGGACATTCTGCATCACTGACCAACAGATGTTGGATCTTGGATTCAGCGATGTCACTGCTGAGGGATGGGTTTCTCGGCTACATGAGACTTTGGCAGATGCTTGTGGGCTCATCTCTGCCCAAGTCATTCTTGGTAAGAGGAGAGATGAAAACCTTTGCTTCCCCTTGAGGCACCTTTGGGGTGTACGCTCATTTTTGCATCACCAAGAGAGGAAGGGAAGTCCTTCAGAAGGTCCGGAGGGCATCACAAGAGGAAACCACCCCCCATGTAGCTGGGTGTATAAAGCTACAGTCTCTCTTCATTTTGTCAACTGGATTCAAACCATTCGTATTTGTTAGTGATGTGGTGACTGTTGTCTAATAGACATGTCCTGGAGCTGCTGCTGCTGAGCCAATTGAGGCAGAAATTGATGCTCCATAGTTCTGTTGCACTAGACCCCGTAAAGGCAAACACCAGAGCTCACGCTGGCTTCTACAGCCGCGTTGTGGTGAGAACTGTTTTGGCAGCAGCCAGCCAGCCTTGAAAGAGAGAAGGGATGGACCGTTTGTACAAAAGCCCGCGGACGCGCAGATTTTCCATGATTTCTGGTCAACGCTGCCATCCCTGCAGCTGTGTGGCCAAGAGCGTGGGGTGAGCTGATCTCAACATCAGCCCGGTGGTCCCCTACAGAGATGTTGAGCCAGCGGGGAGGGTGGAGGCGAGCAGGTAGTTTGCTTCTTGACGGCGCCTATTTGAGCACAGCCTACCCAGCGTGGCCTGGCTAAGCTTCTTCGAACCCTGGGTGCGTTGAGCACGGACAGTTTCAGAGGGGCCCAGCACCGTCCACCCATGGGTGTCTGCTTGGCTCCTGGCTTGCAGAGTATTTTCAGAATTCTGCTGCCACGGCCGCGCAGCTCCTCGCAGCAGAGGACGCCCTGACCCAGACCCCAGCACACCCCCCCCACTGTGGTGGACGCGTGGGAAGGGGACAGGAGATGGTTGGCTGCGACCGTAGCGTGGTCTTTAATTGCGGAAGAGCCCGCCTATGCGGCTATCGATTCTGGGAAGCTCTTTAGAGGTGTTCACTGGCACGTCACGCTATTTCTGGAGCTTCCTTTAAAAAACATAAGTTGTGCTGCATTTTGGCCATATAATCCCTGTGCCTGGAGTCACACAAAACCCACCAACAAAATTTGGTGTCACCTGCCAGGCTGCTGAGAGGCGTGGCAGAAACAGCCATTCCTTCCCCCCAGTGATGGTGTCACAAGTGATGTCAGCATGAAGTACAGGGACCAAGTGGAAATGATCGTGAAATCTTGGTCCCTGTGGAAGTGGAGGAGGTGCCACGCTCCTGGGGCTCCAGCTAGGACTACAGATCCCTGGCAGGAGCCCTCAGTGGCGGCTGTACTTGGGGAAACCGCACCCGCTGCTTGCGGCGCCGCTTTACGTGTGCCTTTGTAGAGAAGACAACGTGGCCTCCATGGTTGGGTGTTTGTGACCCATCAGCAGGGCTGAGAGCCCAAGGCTTGGTGACGTTGGGTTACACCTTCCCTCCAGGCACCTCCCTGCAGCCCACGGGTAATGCCTGACGTTTGTGCCGAGTTTCACGTTATGGGTACGGCGTTGCACAACGTGCGTGCAGGGACCAGGGGAGAGAAGAGGCACGAAGGGTCCGCAGACAGGCCAGACAGCCCCAGGCTAGGGGCTTCATCTCGGGCTTGGCTCTCCTTTCCCAAGGCAGGGTCTGCCCTTCCTCTCCCATGCACGGACACGAAGATGCTCACCACTGTACAGGTCTCAGGCCCTGCCCCACACCTCCCCATAGCTGCCTCAGACAGACTCCGGCCCAGTGAGGCCCCAGAGCTCTCGGGGGGGGAGGGAAGAGGTCCCAGGAAGGTGTTGGCCCCACAGGACCAAGGGGGAAAAGGGCAGCCTGCCCCCAGCTTTGCTCTGTCTGGGAAAGCTGTCCTCGCCCCCAGCCCCTCCCCGCCTCTGCCGGGAGAGCAGCTGGGCAAGGGGCAGGGGGATGGGGCTGTCTCCAAAGCCAGCTCAGCACCCTGCCGGGCTTGACCCGCTGAATTCCGGGTGACAGAAGTGACCCAGGACACCCCGTTCCAACTTCACCACAGGCTTGGGAGGAATGAAAAAGATCCACTCTATTAAACCTGCCGGAAGAAGGGTACAATGGGTGGTCTGGGGCACGCAGAGCGCAAGGGGTGGTCGGGGGCATCCAAAGCTCTCAGGGAGCAAAGGCTACTTCTTCTTGTTGCTTTTCTTCTTGCTTTCAATCAGGTGCAACCCCTGCTTCTTGATGTCTTCCCGGGTGGGGACAAGGCCACGGTCTTTGTCAGCAAAATCAAAGGGGTCTGGAGGAGAGAGTGGAGGGGGCTTGGGGAGGGTCTGCGGGGCCACCTCCACTGTGCCCGTGTCCCTGGGGAGAGCTGGCACATTTTGGAGGGCTGGTGGCACCCTGGAGAGCCCTCGTGCCGAGCCCTTGGGTACAGGCACTGCCGACTGGCTCTTCCACTCCAGCATCCCAGGGGGACCTGCAGGATCTGGTGATGCCACCACTGTGGCCCATCTCTAACACTGCTGGGGCTTCCCATAAAGGTCTGGAGGTACAGGGTGGTGGGTACAGCTCTCACTTTGCTAAAAAAGGTGGTAAGCTGCCAAAAGCTCATTGTATCCTCCGAGAGCATCCAATAGGAAGAGGCTACAGGCAGAGCCAAGCACTGGTTAATCTTCACAACCAGGTGTTTTTGAAGATGAGGATCTCTCTCCTTGCCCCACAGCACCTCTCCTTGTTCCTGCTGTGGTTCAATGCTCACCACCCCACTGGCTGCCTTCGTTCTCCCACATCCCCACTTAAAACTACCACCCATGCTCAAAGCCTTGGAGATCACCAAGGTCAGCCCCAAGGCCTGGAGGCGACTCATGGGTTCGGGTCTGCTGGGACAGTGGGAGACAGGCAAGGACACCCAGTAATTCCAGTGGGCAGGGGCTGGGACCGTCACTGTGGGATGTGTCCCCGCTGTGCTCTCCTACCTTGGACCCTACTGTCTATGTCCTCCAAGGAAATCTTCAGGTTCTGTGGATCATTCGCAATTGTTTTCTCCAGAAAGTTTCTCACCTTCACAAAAGTCTGTGAAAGATGCTCTGGGTTAATAGTTGAAGGGGAGGCAGGTGTTACAACCCAAGGGGTGACCCAACTCAATGTCCCCCTGGGAGGGGACATCCCGTAGTGCCCAGTGCCAGCTGGGGCTGAGCTGCTCTATGGCTTTTCCCTGGGGCCAATTCCATCCTCCCAGCTGTGAGGATGGCTTGGGATGGGCAATCCAGGAGAGCCCCGTGTGGGTCCCCAAAGACCACAGCAGGGGTGGAGCCCCCATGCACCTCATTATCCTCATCGGGGCTGTGCTTGTCGGGGGGCAGGTTGGCCACCCGCTGCACCAGGTACTGCAGCTTCTGCTTACAGTGCTGGAGCTTCTCCTCCACCCCTCCGCCCTTGACAGAATCGTCCTGGAGTCAGAAAGAGAAGAACGACCTTGGTGGGGAACATGAGCCCCTTGGGGTGACGGTGGCTGCACTTGTGTCACCGCGCTGTGCTGTTGCACCACCAAGCGCCGGCCGGGGCCGTGCTCACCCCAGCACCACACGGGTACCTGGCCGGGCACGGTGATGCCATACAGACGGACAAAGAGGTTGTCGATCCCGTTTTCAAACTCGAGCAGGAGCTCCTGGTTCTTCAGCATCTGGGCTCGCATCTGCTCCAGCCGAGACTCTTCCCACTGCAGCTTCATCCTCAGCTCCTCCTCCAGCATCCTGGAGCCAACAACATTCACATCCGATGCAACTGCACAGGGGTGCAGAGACACCCCAAACCTGTTGCAAAAGCTGCTCAGGTTGCCACCCCCCCAGCTGCAGAGCAGAGGTGCTGCCTGCAACCCAGCTCCATGCTGCTGGTACCACTTCCCACGCCAGGCAAGGAGCAAGGGTCCTCCTGCTGCCACAGCAGGAGCTTTGGGTGCTCTGCCAGGACCAGAGCCGGGGAAGCACCCCGCTCAGAAAACCTCCTGGTGCAGGAGCGGTGGGCAGCTGCAGGGGGACAGAGGAAGGGGTGCCCTGTTGGAACACACATGATGCACATGTCCCCCCCCCAAGGGTGGTGGCCTGGTGGCATGACTATCCCGAGGCCAGCAGCACCTGGTTGTGTTGGGGGGCTGGTAAAACTTCAGCTTAGCCTGCTTCAGCTCCAGCTCCTGCAGCATGTCCTTCAGCGCCTGCTTCTTCTCCTTGCACTCCTTGACGTACTGCTCCAGGTCCATCGAGGACTTCTGCTGTGCCAGGAGCCTGCTGGGGATGTCCTGGCCAGGGAAGAGCACGAGGGCTCAGCCCATGGCGCTCCTGCAGGGCACAGGATCGGGGCCATGGCCTGGGTGAGGTTTCTGCACTGTGGACAGCTGCAAGCTCATGTCATGGAGAAAAGCAGCTCCACCCCTGCCTGTGCAAGAGGGGCTTTGGGGGGCTCCAGAGCGCAGACAACCCCACCCCACCATGGGCTCCATTTCTTCCTGAAGCAAGCCGAGCAGAGACGTCTCAGCTCCCCAGGGCTCAAGCAGCCCCAGGTTTCACCAGAGATGGGCTTTCATGTTACCCAGATGCGGGAGCACTGCACCGCAGCCTTGGCCTTCTCCATCTTCTCAGTCACCTGCGCCTCATGCTCCATCTGGGACTTGGTGGCCTCCAGTTTGGCACCTGGGGTGGGAGGGAAGGGGCAGGGAGGGATGCCTGCGGCTGCGCCCACGTCCCAGCCCGCTGCACCGCGCCAGGCACTCACCCACCAGCGGGTCCTGCGCGTGCAGGGTCGGGAAGTCCATGGCGAGCTCGTACCTGGCTTGCTGCAAGGACGTTCATTGTCACCCCCTGGGCTGCTGGCACCCTGGGGGAGCTGCGGCCCCCCCGCCCGGGGGGCTCGGCACCAATGCCTGCCAGCTGCCTGCAGCCCTGCCTGCACCGGGCCTCCCAGCTCACCGCTCTCAGGTGCCTTTCGCTCGCTTCCTTGAGCCAGAGTCTGTCGATCTGCACCTTCTGGCTGGCCAGGGAGCGGTACCTGCGCTCTCTCTCCGCAAGGAACTGGGTTTCCATCTTGGCCATGTTGCCCTGGTGCAGATCAGAGAAGGGAGAAGTGGCTACCAAAGCCGGAACGGACCCTGTGAGCCAGCTGCGCTGCTGGGACGGCCAGCGCCAAACATGACACCCCCATGCAAACAGGCTGGGAAGGAAACTGGGCAAGGAGGGCCGGAGGATGGAGCACGCTGCCTTCACCACGGCTCCCCAGGCCCAGCGCAGCCTGGCCCGAGAGCGAGACCCTGGAGGAGCTATGGAGGCATCTGGGTGCTGTGGGCAAGCCCAGCTCAGCCTCTTTTGCTCTTTATTGCAGGAAGACTCACCAGTCCGGCCACGTGGTGCCGTCTGTGGGCTCTGGAGAGTGGGAAAGGGCCCCAAGGCGCCCCGGACCATCTCACCTTGGTTACATCAGCGGCTTTGAGGGCATCTGAGGCCATGAGCTCCATTTCTTCCAGCTCCCCATGGTACAGCTTGGCCATCCCGCACAGGAGGTCCAGGTGTGGAGGCAGGTGGGCCAGCTCCTGGGCCACAGGGAGCCACAGCGCGTCACCCCGCCGAGCCCCAGGAGTCTCCCGCGCTGTGACAGGCGGTGGAGGGGAGCAGGAGGGCCTCGCCGACCTGGGAGGGCGTCCCACCAGCGCAGCCCCTTGGGCACCTCATTGCCTTTGCAAGGGGAGCGGGTGGGACGGTGGCACGGCAAGGAGGAGCTCACCTTCTTCAGGACATCCCGCAACGCCAGGTACAGGGCAGTCACCTTCTGCCCACTCTGGACTTTCGTGAGCATTTTCTCAATCCTGTTCTGCAGCTGGCGAACCACCTGGGACAGGCACAGGGCGAGGGACACGCGGTGACCACCGGGGGAGGGCAGGGGTTGGATTAAAGCCCCCCACGGGTGCTGTCACCCCCAGAAGGGGACCTGGGTACCTGCATCTGCGCCTGGTGCTGCTTGTCATCCGCCTCGGCATCCTGCAGCTGCCGCAGCCGCCTCTGCAGCTCGTCCCGGGCTCGGCTCCGCTGCCTCACCTGGTGCAGCAGCATGTTGCACGTGTTCACCTGGTCATAGATTTTGGCCCGGAGCTTCTGCTGGGCCACCTGGATGGGCATGCGAAGGATGGCGGCAGGGCTCGCCGGGCACCCGCGGGAGAAGCGAGTCCTGCCTGGAAGATTCCCCCCAAGGCAGAGCTGGGGACGCTGAGACGTTGCTCCGGGACATCGGCACTCCCTCGGCGGGACGGGGTCTGGGAGAGCTTTGCTCTGGGGGGCTGGGTGGGGTAAGGCAGAGATGGGCATCTGCTGACGGCAGAGGTGGGTCGGGCTTAGGGACTCTCATAACACAGACCCGGGGCTCGGCGTCAATAAAATCGACCGTTGCCCCAGATGTGGATGCTGGCGGAGCGCGGCGGCACCGCGCTGTCCCTGCGAGAGGCCCCTGGGCAAATGCGGCTCTGCGGGGCCAGCGCCTCTGTCTCCACAGGCTCATAACCAGGTCATAACCTTGGGACAGGCAGCGAAGGGCAGAGACAGCATCTCTCTCCCAGAGACACAACCGGACCCCGCAGGAAGCCAGGGATACGCGGGGTGGAATGGCCAGGAGCTCTGCCGGGGCAAAGGATCTGCTCAGGCAGCTAAAGGAGGACCTGCACGGATGGGTCCCGTGGGGGAGAGGGACCCACGGGACCACAGGTGAACACCCCGTGTCTCGCCGCACCAGCCCTGTGGGGCTGCCCGTGTGCCGGCACCAGGTCCTTGCACGCTGCACCGTGTTCTTCCGAGCCGTGCCTGCAGCCCCAGCCCCCTGCGAGCAGCCCGTGCCTGCTGGACCCTGCCGTTACCTCCACGTTCTTCCTGGCCGAAGTGATGCCCAAGTGCTTCTCTGCTCTGCAAGCCTCGGAGATGGTGAACGTGTTGTGCTGTGGGCGGGAGAGGGGCAGAGAGAACATCACCGCCAGCCTGGGGACGGCCACATCCCGCCGCTGCCCTGCGCTGGAGCGGCCGGCTCTGCAGGGCCAGCAGCAGGCAGGGGTGCAGCAGATGGGACCTGCCGGTACCTTCTGGGCAATGCCCAGGGCACGGACGTCCTCCTGCACCGCCTCACGCAGGCGGGGGAGCAGCTCTCTGTTCCGACCAAGCTTTTCCTCACACGACTGCGTGAAAAACTTCCTCCCTTGCTCTGGAGGACATTAAGGTGCTGTTGGTATCATGCAGGACGGCGGGGGGACCCAGAGCCCCCGCCCGCCCCGGGCTATCCCCGCGAAGCCGAAGGGGCAGCACCTTGCAAGGCGATGATGGAGCGCAGCTCCTGGACACGCTGGCTGAGGTTTGCCTTCAGGCCCTGCTCGGCGCTGGCCGTCCTGCCTCGGCCCTCCGGCCCCGCTGCACGCGTGGCGGCCATCGCGGCTCCACTGCCCAGTGGCATCGCCACCGGGCTGCGACCGGGCGGAGCTGAGCTGCTGCCCGCGGAACCGTCGTCGTGGCACCTCCAACTGCCGCACAACACACACCCCCCGCCCGGCCATCGCCTCCCGCTCGGCCATCGCCGCCCACTCCCTTCCTCTCCACTTCTGCAGGTGACGGATTAATTAATAAGCAATTACTGAGCTCTCTGAGGCAGGCGAAGGCAGGGTGGGCAGCAGGGATCCCAGCTCTGTTTCCCATCACCGTGGCTACGGCAGTGGCAACCTGCCCAGCCAGGGGACCACCCCGAGCCCCACCAGAATCAGGGCGAGGACAATTTTGGGGAAAATAAGTGTACGCGTGTACCCAAGCACGCTACCAGCGCTCGCCTTGAAGCTGCCAGCTTCTTTCAAATGCCAAGAGGAGTCTATGACTACCTGGATACGTACCTTCGGAAATTTGAGCTAATCAGGCAATGGTTGTACGGGGAGTTACACTATGGAAACGGGCAGGAACAAACCAGCTACCAACACCGCTATTTATTTTGATGCTTACCATACATTCTTGCTGAACTACAAATACGACAAGAAATGCAAGCACATACATTTATTTGTTGATAAATAAAATCAAGCTCCCTCTACCAAGAGAAAATCCTTAACGTCTTGATTCATAGAAGACTTTAGAAGGAAACTGCCTTCCTAGCACCAAGCTCATAAATCAGCTTAGATTAAGTTTCTGCAACTCAAGATCCTTAACCTGCAGCCATACTGTTGTGCTTGTGTTCGAGCATGGAAAGCAAAGAAATTACAGGATTGTGAAATCAAGTATTACTGACACAGCCTATCTGAGGCTCTTACTCAGTGTCTCATTTGCAGATTTATGAATCGCACGGTAGTGCTAATTGCCAGTGACAAGCTAAATATCAACATTATCATCTTCAGTGCTTCCCAAAGTATGCATGAAGAGATGGCCAGTCGAAAGACAAACAGTTAAGGGCTTGTACACACGAGGAATATTGCCGATCTGTCCATGCATGTAGAGGTATCTATTCAGTCTGCATCCACATGGCAAATACAGTGATTATGCCACTAAACTTTCCTAGGCAGCACTTAAACATCATGGAAGGTTACCTTAGGCGCAAGAGAAAGCATTTCAAAATGGATAAAACGGTTTATGACTCTCCATTTCACCGGCCCCCAGTGAAACTCAGAGTCTATAGTGGCAAGTCCTTCCAAAATACTACTAAAGAAACGTAACCCAACCTTGCACAAGCTCCTGTCAACAGACCGCTGCAGAAATTGGCCTCCAAGAAGCCTTTGACTAAGGATCCAGTCCCGCAAGCCCTCTGCACCCGACATGTCAAAGCTCTCCCTGCTTAAATTCCAGAAAATACACATGTTAAAGGTACAAAGGAAAAGGTCACTCAAGAGGACAAACCAGAGCTCCGTTTAACTGTCCTTTAACAGGCAGAGTCACGCACTCTAAAAGGAAGCAGCAAATAATGAAGATAGCACATGCTCACCGGCGAGAGAGATCTCCTGCCTCGTTGCGTACTATCAGCATGAGAACAGGCGCATAATGCTAAAGGCTCCTTAAACTCCCGCCTGTTTAGCTTTTTAGCCACCCAAGCACTTTGCCTGGTGGTTTGTATTTTTAGTATCTCCTTCTCCAGTCGTTGTCCTCTTTTACCCTCTTCTTTGAAATACGCAAGTTCAACTTAAAAGCATTTGTTTAACACAGCTGAAACAAGATTTAACAGGATTATCAAGAACTATATACTGTGCCTCAGGAGCTGGCTGGAAATTCTGCGCATGTATTGGAAAGCACAGAGGATAAAGGACAGCTGCCAGAACTGTTCTCTATCCCACTAGAAGGCAAAGGGGCACACACAAAGAGTCACCACTAGGGAATTAGGGCCCAACAAAAGCCTGTCTAGCTCAATGGCCAGAGGCCACCGCTGCCTGTTCAAGATTCATTTTATCATGTGAACGAGAACAGCTCAGAAATGCAGGCTACCCCTTCAGCCTACAAAAAGCATTGCCCTGGCCAGCGATACCTCCTATACTACTAACAAAAATAATTACTTTATTTCTTTCTGTATCTGCAATATATAAATAGATGATAGTTCACTTTTTATTAATGTAGCTAAATATATTTTATGAATAAGTTATTTGGAGAATATTTTTCAGCAAGTACTGTTATATCCAGCAAAGGAAATCTCTAAGAATGGTCCTTTAAAGTACTCTAAATAATCAAGCAGCCAATTATGGAAGTCAATTTTTATGCTGCCAAGAGATCAGTTTAGACACGACCCACACTTTGCACCTGTTTAGAAGTGAAAATGCAACTCCCTTTTCTTCAGGCTCCTCCATTTGCTCCTACAAAACTCACCCCTCAGTGACATATGCCATCTTCCACTCAATACTGACAACTTAAAGCAAAAGTGATGGGCACCGTATCAGTCAAACACTCTTCAACAGCAACCCTTAAAGTAAACCAAAGCTAGAGTAACTTCCGCATCAAGCCTTGACTCAATCCTCGTTAGTGCAACTCTGACACAAAATGTTCCTACAGACAAACCCATCTGTAAACCAAGCAAGTGTAAAATGATTAAAAAAACACCACACTGCATGGAAAAATCCCAAAGGATTAGTGTCAGAAAATATTTGGCAACAAGAGACTGGAAAAAACATGAAGGCCTAACAAAAGAGCATGGCTAAGGCCAGTCATTTCGTAGGATGTTGTTAAAGTAGAACTGCTCCAGGAAGATTTTCATTATTCAAGCTTTTCGTCTCCCTCCTCCACGTCTTTCAGACTGAGCACTTCCAGTGTTCCTTTTCCTTTTGTCTCACTCCGGATCAGCTCATCAATCTCTCTGAAGCAGCCTGGGTCAATAAGGCACACCTGAAATATTTCACATTTCATCAGTCAAGCAATAATACTTGATTTTTATTAGCCCCCTTTCAAGGGGCAGTGTTAGGTTAACGGCTGGACTTGATCATAAGGGTCTTTTCCAACCAAAACAATTCTATGATTCTATGGTCCAACATTAATTTTAATTAAAAAAACCATAATTGTGTAGTTACTAAGAAGGACTTTGCAGAGTTGACAAGCAATTTCTACCAAGTAATCTTTCCACAGAAGTTCAGCAGTTCCATTTACCCATGCTGGACGTGTCTTCTGACAGTTGGGATTGCTAGATTCTGATCTGTTCTCAGAAAGATTTTCATCAATATCAAATTTTGCTTTACTACAGACTATTTAAAAAAAAAAACCTAATTAACCACTGTCAAAATACACGCCTGACCCACCAAGTAAATAAGAGTAACATTCCATATTTGCAGAGAAACTTATTAATGTTTTAGGAGAGTCTCTGCTAAGAGAAATTACACTGTGCTTCTCCTCAGCTTGAAGCAGCAATCTCTGTGTAACAAAGGCTGCTTCGAAGCTTTCATCACTAGATTGTGTGAAAATAAAAACTACAAACTACGCCTCTGATTTAGAATCTCTGGTAACTTGCAGCTTATCTAAACCACTTCCATATATTATCTTCTATAATATATATTATTATATATATTATAATATATATTATAATATATATTATAATATATATTATTATATATCATCTTCTGGTAAACCACACAGGTGAAGTCAAATCAAGTATGAAACCCAAGGACTGTTTTATTGCTTACAATTTCCAACTGTTCATGGAAGTCTTCATTCTCAATAACTTTAATCAGTGGCTTGAGCTTCTCTTTCAGTTTCTTCCCCTCCTTTGCTGGAAGAATAAATCGCAGCCTCATGTGAGCACGTTCAATTTGCATGGTCTCCTTTAACTGTCTGATCACTTCCAGTGCCTGTAAAGACATTAAGAAGAAAGAACATTTATACACCTGCAGATCACCGTGCAGATCACAAACTCAAATCCTTTGCATTAGCTTCAGACACATTTCTCAGTACTGACCACTGCCACTCTGCTGCAGGGAGTTTGCTATTACCCTATTTTGATAGATTAACAAGAAGAGGCAGAGTTCTTGCTGTTCATGATCACCTCAAATACTGAAAAAACCTGGCTGAAATCATGTTAAGTAGCAGTTATACTGCTGAACAACAGAAACCCATGTGGCTCAGATGCAAAGCCAGATTTACTACCTCAATTAAAATAAATCATAAAACTTTTATTTCTGTGCCAGGCATATCACTATTGCTGCTGTAATTAGGTTCTTTCTTTCTCCCTTCCCTAAATGGTTAGAAAACAAACTGCACGAGTTTCAGAAGCTGCTGGTATCCAGCATGCAACTGCCAGTTGGCTGATCACTCCGCAGGCTTTGTTGATCCCTCTGTGGCTGCTAACAGAGAAATTACACTCGATGACAACACCTCTGAGCACAAGCTGATGTTGCAAGAAAACTAACCTGCTGCTTTGTGCTCTTGTGTGGTTTGACAGAGTAGTGAATATCCTTCATGGCTCTTTCTATGAGGATAACTGTGTAGGGCCTCTTTGTTTCAGGATTCACACATTTGTCAGCCACAATAGTTGCGATGTCTCTAAACATCTGCTCCAGCTGTGTGTGTCGTTCTTTGTCTGATACCTGCAGCTCCCCTTTTGATAAAATCTGTACAGTAAAAATAAAGAAATCAGTTAATAAACATCACAGGTTTGACTAAAGAGTGAAAACTCTAGTAACTTTGTTAAATTTAACAATTGCTTGAATGCCTTGGTTAGATACGAAGTGCAAAAAAGGAGTAACTGTATTAATAATGTACATCGTTATGACCGACAACAGTGGAAAGACTTCAGAAGAAAAAAAAACACCACAGAAAGACTAAACTACAAAAACTGAAGTGCAGCTTTACTTGAATTCTCATCACCTACAAGTCCACCATTTGTATCCTACCAAGGACTTAGGAAATCAGATCTGTTCTTAACATTTAATTGGACTTTCCAAAGTAAGCAAGTATCCTCTTCCTTTCTCTGCATCCTTAATAATATATCTTGGGTGAGAAACTCCTCAGGATTGGTAAACCCTTTTTTCCATGTCCATAAACATGAGTGGATAGACACTGTACGTTATACAGAACACTCAACTCTTCTCAGTGAGACGCATACATGAATTTTAAGACTATAACAGAGTCATCACTCCTTTCTAACCATTTCTTAACAAATAAACAAGCCTTTTGACGACAGCAGCACCGCATTTAAGAAAAACATTCCAGTAACAAACCAACCTACCATAGCTGTATGACCCTTCTGTAAAACATTTGGAAAATCTTCTCCAAGCTTTTATAAAGCAAAGTGGCCAAAACCTACCATCTTACAGATTTCTGTTTGGTCATCTGTCCCAAATGCTTGCACGAGATCTTCCTTCTTCGCCACCTGGCCTTTGGAAACGTTGACAAACACCGTGTGCGTCTGCAGGACCTCGTCGAGATCTTTCTCCCTAGAGATCAGGACAGGGTTAGAAAACTTGTGAAGTCAGCGACGCAAGAAAGAGCGCATGAGGTTTCAGCGAGGCACAACAAGTCCTGCTGCTTAGGGCCGCATCGCTGCAGCCTGGAATCTTCTATTACCGAAACGTCGCTCCGCAGGGAAGAGCTGGAGCGCTCCCCCTTCCCAGCTCCACAGCCAGGCCCCACGCAAGCCTTTCCCCCGGCCACCGCCGGGTCCCACACGGGCCTCCCCCCCGCCACAGCCGGGCCCCATATGGGCCCCCAGGCCTCCCCCCCAGCCGGCCCGCCTCGGCCAGGCCCCGGCGGTGACGGCCCGGCACTCACGCTCCGCTGCGCCATCCCATGACCTTGTTGCGGTAGCAGGCGATCTCGAAGCGCTTGCCGCCGCGCCGCGCCCGCACCACGGCCACGTTGGTAAGGCGGATCTGGTTGGTGGGGGTGAAGATGGACATGGCGTCGGCCGCCTCTGCGCCACCGGCGGGCTCGCGCGGGGCCAGGGACGGGGCTGGGGGGCGGGGCCTACCCGCGTTCTCTCTCCATTGGCCGTCGCAACGTCTCCCCCGCCCCCCGTCGCGCCAGCAAAAGAGGTCCGGAGGGAAACGGAGAGAGACGGCGGTAGCGGCCGGAAGGGGAGGAGGAGGCGGCACATGGTCCGGGGTGAGGGGGCTCTGCCGGTGAGGGCCGCGGGGCCGGGAGCCTGGTGTAGCGGGGGGTTGGCGCGGGGGCCGGGGTTGTAACCTTGAGGGAAACGTGTGTGTGTGTGTGGGGGGGTAGTAACCGTGTGGGCGGGTAAATAACCGTGAGGGGTGTTTGGGGGTAATAACTGGCTCCTGGTGGGGGGATATGGGGCGTCTGTGACAGGGGCTTGCACAGAGGGGTGGCTGCAGGCGTGGGGGTGAGCACGGAGGAGGGCTTACATGGGGGAGCTCAGGGCGGCGCAGGGGGCGCTTGTGGGGGGCCGGCGAGGAGGCGGTGCGGGGCCGGGTGCCTGGGCTGCGGCAGGGTTCTGGGCCCCCCTCGAGGTGTTGCTGCTGACACAGTGGCACACACGCTCAGCTCTTTTCTTTCGGGGGGGGCTCGGGGAGGGGAATCCCCTCCAGGTTTTGATCTGGTACTTTGAGTAAGAGCCCAGGGGAAAGTAAGATAAGAAAGTTTCCAGCCTCTTGGAAATACCCTGTTTCGGTGCTCTTGTCTGATATCTGCAAAACCAGGAGCCAAGAGGGCCGCAGACAGCAGCGGGAGGGCGTCATCTGCATTCCTCGGGCAGTAAGTGTCACAAACCAGCCCTATCTGAGATCCTGGATGTGTCCTGTGAGGTGGGTAATCACAGGCACCGGGCAAGCGTGCTCCTGGCAGCGGCATTACGTACCCTGAGTTTTCAAGTTGGTTCCAAACCATCTCAGTTGTTCTGAGTCAAACCGCACCCACGTGACAGAATTCTGAAAAACTACTTTCAAGTGAATCCAGGTTCCAGCCTGGCCTTGAAACTCTGGGTCAAAGCTGTTGTAATCAGTGTGGAGTTTAATGCATACAAGCAAGGCTTGTGTTCAGCAGCAAGCTCTGTGGAGATGATTTCCCACTTGAAATAGAGTTTTTTAGCTCCAGAGATCTGCACGTGTTAGGTCTGTGCAAAGTCAAGGCTGGTACGATGTTGAATGTTTCACAAGGACTTTTTACTTCCTAATGCTCACACAGCACAAGTATTTTCTGCCTTTCCTTATAAGAGAACCTGCTTTATTGAAGAAAAACACAGAATTCCCATATGGCAGTCTATAATGTTAGTTTGGGTATGCAGATGAAACTCAGCTTATGCATCTCTGAGGAGGTGAAGGCTCCTTGATTCATTTTTAGTGCCTTGTATTTAGCCAAAAGCTGTTTTCTGTAGAGCCTGAGAGTAGCTAATGGCGTGAGACTGTGGGTACCGTATGATTATTTTTTTGTGTGCTTATTCTAAATGCATACTGTAGGAATCAGCTCTTGCTAAATCTGTGATTTATTCTAGATTTAGATGTCTCAATGGATATGTGGACCTTTTTTTATATTTGCCTGGCGTCCGTATGGCTGCACAGACTTTACATCTATTCTGCTGTTGCTTTTGGGATCAGCATTTGGATTGTTTTTCAGTTCACCGCCACCAGAACCAAGAAGAAGGTAACTGAACCCGTAAGCACTTTTGTCCAAGAAGGCCCTGAAATCTGTGTGTGGAACTGAGTAGCTGCTGGGTGAAGGTACCCACTGGTGCAGTGAAACTTGCTGCTTCGCTGTGAGCCCACCTGAGGTTGTTGCCAATCCCAGTTGCAGTTTAGTTTGCAGTTTAGTTCATCTGGTGGTTACAATCCTCATCCTGGATGGTCTCCTATTTGCAGGTGACTAAACATCCTTGTTGCTCTGATGTTAGAGCAGATCTCTGCTGAATGCTGCTCGCTTTGTTACTGAGAGGATGTGTCAGAGTATAATCGCTCTGCTTGCGCCCAGTGTTGCCAGGTTCGTGTTTCCTGTGATGTTAATGACAAAGTTGGACTGGTTTTAGGACAGGAGTGGGAGTAGGCTACTTGGGAAGTTAAAACATCCTCGTGCAGGTGAGTGAAGTTCTGCTGCATGAGTTGGGAGGCTCTCGGATGCACCTGGATCCTATCACCTTCCCAGTGTGTGCGATGAGTTTATTGTAGCATGGCCTAGTTCAGAGAAATAGTTACTCGTGTCTCTTAAGTGTGAGATGCTAAAATGCTTTGACTGTTGCGTTTGCGTAGTGCTGAGAGTCTTGTCACAGGGTTTGTATTGTAAATGCTTCTGGGAAAATGGGGTTAATGTCACTTTGGAAGGGGATTGAGTGAAACACAGTGCTTGTTCCTTAGAGTGAAAAATCCACTGGGAATCCAGCTTCTTCTGAAGGAATAGAAGACACACTAGTAAATGGATATGCCACCCTGCAGGCAAAGGAGGTCTCTGTTGCTGGAGTGAAGATATTCTATGGGTCTCAAACTGGCACAGCAAAGGTATAAGTATCTTTTTTTCACATGCTTGAAGTTGATTTGAAATATTGTTGAGATTGAAGTATGTTGCTTGCCTTAGAAACACTGCACTGTGTAAACATCTGAAAGTTCATCAGAATGTTCATTAGAAGTCACTGCCCAACATGAAAGATAAGTGAAGATTATATAAAAATAAGTTATTCTACTCCCATCGTTTAAGTGGGGCATACAGTAGAGACATTATGAAGATTATGAAGCTTAAAGTTTACTCTTACAATATACCCTTAATTTGCTAGCAGGTCTTGTTAGAGGGAACTGCTGCTTTAGGTGCTTGCGTTCTCAAAGAAATTTAATTTATGTGTGTGCATCTAAAATCATTAGTCATTAAAATTCATGAAACTCTTCTTTCAGCCACTGTACTTCACTTTTTTAAATGTGAGGGATTATAGGTCCAGTGTCTTAATTCTCCTGTGTCATTGTTCTTCCTGTGCTGGGAGACATCTTGTGACTGTTGGCCATAGCAGGGCTTGTTTGACCCTTATGATAGCTGGGTTGAACTTTGATAACTTTCAACATCTTTTTTTTTTTTTCCCCCCAGAGATTTGCTAAAGGTCTTGCTGAAGCAGTTATTTCCCTTAATTTGCCTGTGGAAGTCATTAGCATGGGAGACTATGATCCAGATGATTGTTTAGCAGAGGAGGTAGGTACCTCATAAATATGAATAATAAATACAAGCTTTTCCTGGGATTGTGAAAGCTCTTTTCTTTCTTGTTATCCTGGAAATCCCCAAAGTTGTGTGTTAAAAATTGCTTCCCTTTTACATAAGCTAGTATAGCCCATCAACCCTCAGCAGAAGTACCTGAATTTTGAAAATTTACTAGGAAAGTATTGTGTAGAACATTTTGATCCTGACAGTGGTTTTGTAGTTCTGTCACTCAGGTGTGAATTAGGTGAGAGGGGCCACACTAAGTCCCCCTGTTCTGTCTCTGACAACCTATACCCAGGGAAAGGTCCAAAACCAGAACAAGTGGATAGTGATACTTCTGCAGCCTTCAAAGTCTTAGAAACTGCTTGGGACGTGTATTTGTATTGAGTAATCTGTGATTAATTGATTTTGTTTTTTTCCTGTAAATATTGATAGTTGCTTTTTGAATCCATGGGAGACTTTATTGCGGCAAGAGTCTGTTCAAGCAGGTGTTGCTTGGGGTACGGAAGGTAGGTGTCCAGTTCTGGTTTACTACCAGGGGGAAGACAGCTTGGTCTCCCTTGGCTAGTTTAAGATAGCTTTGCAGGGAGGATTGACTTTTCACTACCATTGGGATTATCAGCTGCAGCGTCCCACAGCAAAGATTCGTAACCCACTTAGCAAAAAATCTCATCTTTTGACTTCTTGCAACTGTCCATGTGTTACAGCTCTCTTCCTGATGTAGCGTGTTGTGAAAAATGCGTGAGCTTTTCTATTCTGTTCTCTTTATATTATTAGACAAGCAGCAGGAACATTTGTGTGTTCTTGGTAGCTACATACACAGATGGACAGCCAACCGAGAGTGCCGCGTGGTTCTGCAAGTGGTTAGAAGAGGCTGCGAATGACTTCCGTGTTGGGAAAACGTATCTGAAAGGCCTGAGATATGCTGTGTTTGGCTTGGGAAACTCAGTTTATGTTGATCATTACAACACAGTAAGTATCTGCTGTGCACCTGTCTTTGATTTCTGCTCCTCTGAAAGGCTAAGCTTCCTTGAATACTACAAAACAGAACGATACTGGTAGTTTGTGTGAGAATTGCAGCCGTTGTGTGGACTTGATTAGGGATTGGGTTTAAGGCACAGGTAATGCAGCTTTGAAGCGATTGTGCTGCCCTTTTAAATGGGCAAGCAGTCCCATAAGCACTGCATTAAGCTGGGAGGTATGGTAATACATCTGGTAAATCCTTACTGAGTTAATTACCCAGCTTTGAAAGCTTTATATCAGTGCATGAGGGTACAGTACTGTAAACCCTCTCACTAGCTGCCTTTTAGTTTAGAGCGCTTTTCTCTATCTTATGTACTTTGCTGTATTGTGTGGATTTAGCTTTATTTACTGATGGAAAATATGACAATATCTTAGCCCAGTAATTAGTTTCATCTCAGTCAGAAAAATGGCATGACTTGTCACCAGGTTGTTACGGTTGTATAGCTGGGGCCCCATGAAATGCGTTACACATGTGGGCATTTTGACCAACAACCACAGCACAAGGCAGCTTGTTCCCAGAGCTCATCTCTTATCCCATCAGCATGATAGCAGAGATGTTTTCAGATGGGAGCCTGAGGGTGTGTGGTGGTGGTCAGACTGACTTGTGGCTGTGCTCTGAGTCAGCAGGTGAGAGAGACTCCAGAAGTCCTTGCCTCGCAGCCCTGTGCAGTTCACTGGCTCTGTTTCCAGGCTTGGTCCTTGCTTTCTTAATTGCCTGCTTTAACTTGGGCTTCATTTGATTTCCCTCTAACTTTCGTCCTATCCTAGGTTGGAAGAAATATTGACAGGTGGCTGTGGATGCTCAGTGCCAGCCGTATCATGACTCGTGCTGAGGGGGACTGCAACGTGGCCCAGAGCAAACATGGCAGCATTGAGGCTGACTTTGAAGCATGGAAAGCCAAGTTCCTTGGTCGGCTCCAGGCCCTCTGCAGAGGGGAAAAGAAGCCCTGCAGTGGGAAGTGCAAGAAAGGGAAGTGCAAATCTCCAGGAAAGGAGAGGAAGGAGAGCTCAGATCACGAACATAGAGCATCAGAATACGAGAATGCTGAGGTAGAGGCAAAATCTGTGGGGTGTTGTTTCTGCTTTAGTGCCCTGTGGAGCACTATTTGACTTCTCTCCTTCCTCCTACAGCCCAGAGGGGTGCTCTGGCAGCTTGATAGCTCTTTGTTGAGGAGCAGAGGGGGAAGAGGGATGAGATCCCATGGCAGGTAACAGGCAGAATAAGCCATCCAAAAAGCAGGACCAAAGCATTAGTCATGGACTTAGGCTAGATGGCATTTATATGATGAGGGAGCCTTCCCCTTGAATAGGGGGAGGTGTGTGTTGTGACAGATGCTCCAGGGAGCCAGTCTGGGTTCTCATCACAGTCTTTGCTTTGTCTCGGGGCCAGATGAAGCATTTAGTTCCCTGTGAGCAGTTAACCTGCTTCCACTTCAACTTGTTGAGCTTAAGTGCTTTGCCTGCACCTCAAGGTTTTTCCAAAGGCAGTTGGGAGACTGTTATCTGAGCAAGTCCTGTATTTCCTTGGAATGTGCCTGCCTGTAATCACTTGCGTGTCTTCTGGAGTGTTTGTGGATTGCAGGTTTTGAATAAGAAATCCTCTCTCTTGCTCTATAGTGCAAGACCCAGAGCTGCTATGGCACTTTAATCCTCCCTGCAAGCCATTTATTGTGGATTTGAAATGATTGCTATGGCCATGTTGAATTTTGTAGGGAAATAGAGGCTCTTCTGGCTGAGTGAGTTTGAGAGTGCTGGCTGCTGCAGGAACAAGAGGAATAAATCTTGCTGTTACACCGATGCTGTTGTGCTGTACCTTGGTTGTGTACAGAAAGGAGACAACTTTTCTGCTCTGTGAAGAGTTTGACTTGGAAAGCAGATCTCTCACTTCCTGTCCATTCAAACAGGGGCACTTGGAGGAGTTGACGGGGTTTAAGCTTCCAGATCATCACAGTATGCTGTGGGAGTGTTATCCTCTATATCGTTTCTCATGCGATCAGGTGGGCACACGAGGAAAACAGAGCAATCTGGAGGCAGGATATTTGGACTGAGTTTCAGGCAGTCTGTGTGCTACTGAACTATTAAAAAATACACACTGATAAAAGCCCCAAGTTTAAATATCTCATATACACTATACAGGTTATTGGTTGACTATTCCTTGTTTCTCATTACTGATTGTGAGAGCTGATTTCACTGGTTAGCATAGATGAAAGTCTTACATTTAACACTCAGATTCCTTTTTTTTTTTCCCCTCTGATCTCTTACACAGGCAGAAGAGTTCTTTGAAACCAGTAGCGAGGAGGAGGCTGATGCTGAGGAAGCTGGAGGCACAAATTCTGTCGTCGATGTTGAAGATCTCGGCAATATCATGAGCCACATGAAGAAAGCAAAGGTACCACTGTTACAGCGAGTATAGAACTGTTAGGTCTTTGTCACTCATCAGTTGAATTGATTAAAATATTACCTGCTGGATTAGAATCTGTAGGATCTAGTTAGAGGGAAAGTAAAATATGAGATATTGGAGAACCTGTCCCCAAAAAGAATGTACTTGGAGGTGTGTTGGATATAGTTACCAGCCATGACTTTTCACTGAGCAAATACTGCAATGGTAACCTGTTGTTTTCGATCTGAGGAAAAATTGCTTCCATAGCTCACACTCAGGTCTGAATGTACATCTCTGCCGCTGCAATTCACAGTCCAGTGTCTAAACACAAATCCTGTTACTGTATCTGCCCATGTTGTGCTGGGGAGCAGAGCTGCTGGTGGAGTGGTAACACACTGCTGCAAGAGCTTCTGTGTCTTGCTCACTGCTGCCCTAAGAGGAGGTGCTGTGCTCGCAGAGCAAGCCTGTGAGCTTGATCTGTGCTGAGCCTGTCAAAGACAAGTGTGATTCCTGCTTCGTTTCGGGGTGTTGCTATCTCTGTTTCTGTGTGGTTCTGTTCATGTCTCTTTTTCTGTGTTCAAAGAGTCTGCAAACAAGATATACCAAACTCATTTATTTGGTTAGCACACAAAAAGGAGTGAGGATCTAAATAGCTACTAGGCTAAGCCTCAGTGTGCTTGCCACGCTGTCAGCCGAGCAGTTGGGAGGGGAAGGGCCATCCCCGGGTGGACAGGTGATGTCCTGCGGTGCCATCTGCTGACTCTGGTTTCCCCCCCATCTTTCCATGGTGGTGTCTTTTCACATGAACCCTTGAGCTGCTCTTCAACAAACCTACCTCTGTCTGTAATTACACCTTCCTTATCTTGCCATGCCTCTATGGTGTGCACTTCTCACAGCTCTTTCCCGAAACGTAACCGTCTCCTCAGCAGTCTGAGCCAAGGTGACACTGCTGGGCTGCAGCAAGGAGGGCCTTAGCTGCAGGGTTAGGAGGGTTGCAAGGGGAGCATGAGGTTCTCTGTTCCTCAGCTTAAGGAGAGGGCAGGATGTAAAACACGCTTCCTGCTGCTTGTAACAAACTCTCCGCTTTAGGAGAGCGGCCCCACTGATGTGGGGGGCGAGGCAGACTGCTGTGCGAGAGCATCCGTGCCTGAGCTTGTGTCAGCTTGCCCACTGCGGTTTGCAAGAGAAGGGTGGATGGATGAACCGTTTGGCTTTCCTTTGGAGGGAGAAAGGGTCAATCTTCCTGTGTAACTGTGCTGTGAAGCGATCTCCTTCCTCCTCTCCTGCATGTGCTCACCACTAGAGGTCACTGACAAAGAGGGATCTGTGTTTTCTGTCGCAGCATGCCCTGGGAGATGATTTAGACCAGGGAAGGGACGTGTTGTCATCCAGCAGTTTTATGTAAAATTAGACATTGAGTTTTCACTGACTGACAACGTATGGCAACACCATGATCAAAGTGTATTGTAAACCAGGAAAACCACTCATAGTCCAGTTTATGAATAAAAAGTGAGCACAGCAATAAAACACTTCCTGCCCTTAGCTTCTCGTGCTCGTTGTTCTGGTAGCGAGCATGGCTGAAGTCAGTGCGGTATTGGTTTTATATGTAGGCAGTTAAAATTCATTGCTGTCTAAGACTTTGGCTGATGCATGATTCAAACAACTGACTACTTTCTTCTTGGCTTTCTTGTTGCTCCACTTCAGCGGTGAGAGGCCTGTGTGGTGTACGTGCAAGTTACTGCAGAAGTGCAAGTATCTGTGTGTAGATCAGGTTCTTGTGGCTCTGACTGAAGTAGCCTCTCTGATCTGAGGGACAGCTTCGTCTGAGCACAGATGCTCACCTCAAGCTGCAGTTTCTGGTCTGCTGCCTTTTCCTCGGAGGGGGTGGCAAACACTTGTTCTGCCCTGGCAGTCGAATGCTGCTCTCTTGCCTCTGCAAATGGTTGAATCCTTAAAGTGCAAGTCTCTGTGTGGGACAGTGGTGAGGACTGGGAGCGTGCTCTGTGTGGAAGTGTCCTGGCCCTTTTGGATATGAGCTGCTGTCAGCTGAGATAGGAGGCCCTAAAACTGTGGGTCCACCTGCCTTTGTCACCGATGCCACTGAACTACTGTAGTCGTGTCCCAGGTTTTTGGACTAATTTTGAAACCTTAAACCATGTAGTTCTCATTACTGGCCCCTTCATTTCTGTTCTGCGTGGTCGATCTGTCTAGCTACAATCTACATTTCTGGTTTCATGCTTCTGTAACCAGAGCAGGTAATGGAGAAAGGGCCCTCAGCGGTGACTTCGATGCAAATCCTCAGCGCTCTTCCATGTCATTTGCAGAGTGATGGCAGGATATAGCTCTGTAAATATTTCATGAGGGAGCCTGGACCTGATGGCTAATCCTTATCATTAGCTGGGAGAAAGAATGACTTTGCCTTGGTGGTGAATCTCCTGGGGAATGTGCGGATTGACTCGCAACAGGTTTATGCAAACACTTGAATTGTAAAATGATCCCATAGGTGCAGTTATTTACTATAACAAAAATAAATGCTGAAGACTTGATATGAAAGAGCAGGATGATCTGCATTTATGAAAGTAATTTATCATGATCAGGCTCTCTTGCTCCCAGGTGGGAAGATATAGTTGTTTAAATGTATCTCTGTTAAGTCACAGCCTTGCTTTAGTGGCTATGAGTTTGTGCAATAAGAAATTCTTTTTCAGATAAGTTACATTGTCCCCTTTTAGCCATTTTTTCTTTCACAGAATGATGAACAGTGTAAAATTAGTGTGACGCTTTTGTTTTACACTGGTGTAATCTTGCAGTAATCCCTACCAACACACGCAAGTGCTTTGGGTTTTTGTATCTGAACTATCCATATACAACCTAGCAAGTTTAAAGAAAACTTGTGTATTTCAGGGTTATATCACAGACACTTCTTCATGCCTGGAGTTACTTGGATTTGAAATGTGCCTAACGGTTTCCAGCACAGGTTTTGTGGATTTCAGTGTTGTGTATTAACTCCTCTGCATATGGGAGATAGAGTAGGAGGTTCTGCCTCGTGCAGTATAGTTAATTTGAAACTTTTTAGGGTCCAGCTTTGATCTATTTTGCAGGCATGTATTGCCTCTTGTGAGAATCACTCAGATAAGACAGATGTGCAGTCAGACAGTCATAATTCCTTGTTGTCCTGTCTTTTATGGGATATCAGAGTGAGGCTGTGGAGGCAAGTATGTCATAGAAGTTTGGGTTGGAAGGGACCTTTTAAGGCCATCTAGTCCAACCCCCTGCCATGAGCAGGGACATCTTCAACTTGATCAGGTTGCTCAGAGCCCCATCCAACCTGAGCTGGGATGGTTCTAGGGATGGGGCATTGACCACCTCTCTGGGCAACCTGGGCCAGGGTTTCACCACCTTTGTTGTGAAAAACTTCTTCCTTATATCCAGTCTAAATCTGCCCTCTTTTAGTTTAAAACCATCACCCCTTGTCTTGTTGCTACAGGCCCTGCTAAACAGTCTGTCCCCATCTTTCCTATAGGCTCCCTTTTAAGCACTGGCAGCTGCAGGAAGGTCTCCCCGGAGCCTCCTCTTCTCCAGGCTGAACAACCCCAACCCTCCCAGCCTGTCCTCCCAGCAGAGCTGCTCCAGCCCTTGGAGCATTGCTGGGGCCTCCTCTGGCCCTGCTCTGACAGGTCCATGTCTGTCCTGTGCCGAGGGCTCCAGAGCTGGACGCAGCACTGCAGGGGGGTCTCCCCAGAGCGGGGCAGAGGGGCAGAATCCCCTCCCTCGCCCTGCTGGCCACACTGCTCTGGGTGCAGCCCAGGACACGGTTGACCTTCTGGGCTACAAGTGCACATTGTCGGCTCCTGTCTAGCTTTTCACCCACCAGGACCCCCAAGTCCTTCTCAGCAGGGCTGCTCTCCATCCCTTCATCCCCAGCCTGTACCGATACTGGGGGTTGCCCTGACCCAGGGGCAGGACCCTGCACTTGGCTTTTTTGAACCTCATGAGGTTCACTTGGACGCATTCCTCGAGGTTGTCCAGGTCCCTCTGGATGGCATCCCGTCCTTCAGGTGTGTCAGCCACACCACTCAGCTTGGTGTCATCTGCAAACTTGCTGAGGGTGCACTCAATCCCGCTGTTTATGTCACTGATGCAGATATTAAAAGAGTACTGGTCCCAGTATGGACCCCTGAGGGATGCCACTTGTTGCCAGTCTCCATCTGGACATTGAGCCGTTGACCACTACCCTCTGGGTGTGACCATCCAACCAATTCAAATCTCTGCAGGTGATCTTAATTTTGCATCCATCTCCTGTTACTTGACTTGATGGAAATAAAGGCTGAGTTCTGTTTTACAGCTATTCTTTTCCCATATACTGCAGTTTCACTGCATTTCACAAAGTATTGTCAAAGGGCTTGAGACAGGTATTGGATTATTGCTGTCATTTTGTTTGGGCAGATGGATTCAGGAGTTCAAGGTGAATGCCAGAACCTCTCTTCCTGCTATAGTTATAGGTATTACATACTCTCTCCCTTGGGAAAGAGATGGCCTTTTAAAGAGCTTCTGAGGGTAAAGGTACACAATTCAAGGTGATGGTGCCTTCTGCACACTGAGTCTGAGCACAAAAATTGGCACAAGGTGGGGTGAGAACAGGAAATCATTCACATATATAAAATGATGATGATACAAAGGTAAATTCCACACTTTCTTTACCAAGTCTCATGCTATGTGGTGATGACTCCTTCATAGCTGCTAAAATCCAGCCCTTTTTTTCTGAGTAGTTCAATTTTTGGAACTTGCTGTCATGAGAAATAGTTGCAGGTGATGCTTAGTAGGGTTCTGAACGGGGCTCAAACCTTTACGTCGGCGTAGATAACTCCTGCGCTTTCATGAAGGGAATTGCTGGGTGTGAAAGTCCAACAGCGTGCAATACGACCGCTCCTGAGGGAGGACTGGGGAGCTCTGAGGCTGCCAGCTCCGAGGTTGCTTCTCTCAGGTGCCTGGTGATGCAAGGCTGTGGTGCCAGGCTGAGCTGGGTGGTGCATGCCTAGATGGGTTAAGCGCTGGGTTTCCTGTGTATTTACTACCCTTCTAGCTGTTTGTTTTTTGGGCTGAGAACCTGGGCTTGTTCTCCAAATTGCTTTTATGCAGCAGCAGAAGGCAGTGGTGGTTCTTAATGGATTTAATAACTAAGTGGACTTTTAAGTTGTACAGTTGTGGCATACTTTCCCTGTCCTCCAAAGTTACTCCCCTGCAATGTGTTTATCAGATAAAATGTGAAACCTAATGGGCATGTTTGTGGCCTGCAAGGCTGCTATTAATCACAGGGACACCATTTCTTAATGTAGATTATCTCCAACAGCTGGGAGGTTGTGATAAACTAGAAAGACAGATCAACCTAGACTTGTTACTAGGGAATGAAATGGCTTTATTAACCTTTATTTATAAACTGCAGGCATGAGTAATAGTAATAATAATATCCTAATTTTTTTTTGGTTGGGTTGGAAAGTAATCAAGTGGGCATATTTTGTTGACATGCTTTTGAGATTAACGTTCTTGTTTTCTAAAACAAAAAGTTTAATGACCCTGATGGTCACATTTGCAATGTAAGTACGGAGGAAGGGTATGTGTGAGAGAGCAAGACTGAGACTGAGTTTGCAGGAAACAAAGTATGTCCCAGAGAGCATGTTCAAGAAGTTTCTACTTCCTTCTATGTCCATTTGCCACAGGGGACGCTTCTGGATCCTTCTTGGTGCTCTTCCCTAAAAAGTCATCCTACGTTAGTCACTTTACCACCATGGGACTGTAAATCAGACTGCTCACAATGTTTCCCAAGAGCCTTTTGTGAGTGTGTGCCTGCTATGGAAGACCAAACCTTGCTGACACTGGGTAAAGAAACTTGTAATGAAGTTGGCTGGAGTTTTATTTGAAATGGAACAGTGAGTTTTAGGATTTACAAATTTAAGCTATAAGGTTTACAGACACTTACTGCAGCAACTTCTAGAATATGCAAGAATTGTTAGCTGTATTTTAGCCAAATTGAATAAGGCTGGGATACTTAGCTGTCAGATTTAGAAACAGCTAGAAATGATGTGCACATTTAGAGCTCTCCAAAAACTTTCTCTAACTTTTAATAGGCGAAAGATTCCTATAGGAAAAATATGCTCTTATCTGCAACAGCTCAGTCTCTGGGCTAGATTTTGACCTCTGCTACTCTGGCTCAGAATGCAGTGTGGGCCTGCATTTTAAAATAAGCTTTAAGAAATATCATTTAACTGCTTGGGGATTACTTCTGGCATTAAAATCTGGGTTTGTTATAGCAACAATTCATCCTTCCCCTTTCTTGTGTTCAAATTTTTCTTCTCTACCCCTAGCTATTGAAAAAAAAAAAAAAATTGCAATTCTTAAACAACATTACAAGAGGTCTTGAGGCTTCCCTTTTCTAGGTAAGTCTTGGGATTGCCCAATGAAAAAGTGGGGGAGGGAGGAGAAAAATAATGACTTTAAAGGTAACCTCTGGCTGGACATTCTGTCTTTGACATGTGGTATGATACTGGCTGCCTTGACGAGCCTTTGTAAAGGGCTTTGAGATCTATGAATGAAGACTCTTATTTTTGCCCTAGGTGGTAGATCCCATATCCCTTGCTGTTCTTTAGTCTGTTGTGAATTAGTAAATGAGTAGTGAAGCAGAGCTGATGGATATAAAAAATTCTGGAAGTCTGAAGTCCCCCTGAGTATTGAGTTCTCTATCTCTTCCGCCCCCCCCCCCCCCCCCCCCCCTTTCTTGACCACATCTGTTGTTGGAGATGATCAAGGTTTAGCCTGCAGCAGTCCAGCCCATCTGCTTACCATTTCTCACAAACTTTGTGTTGCATTTCTCAGGTATTTATTTTTCCTGTGCATTTTCTAAGGTTCTTGCCAGCTAAATAACACAGTTGAACAGAAGTCCACAAATCAATGCACAGAGTAATTACCAGCTGATGGTAATTACTGGGAGAAGCATGGAGGAAGTGGCCTGTTGAGGTCATTGCTGTATCTAAGGAGAGAGTAGCACAAGGTTGTCCTGTGGGAGTGCAGCATCTGTTGCCAAATAAATGTGGTGTTTGGGTAAGGTGTTACAAGGCACAGTAAGTGTGTCCATGTTCTGCTAGACAAACCCTGCAGATTGGTCATCCAGCAGTGCAGCTGGCAGTAAGCCTGTCCACACGTCTTCAACCAAACCTTCTTATTTGCTGTGACTGCCCAGTGCTTAGTAGTTTGTAAGTGGTTCTCAATTGCAAAAGCATGTGTCTTCATCTTGCTCAGTGTCCTGCCCCTCTGTGTGAAGGGCAGCACCAGTTATAGACAGTGGGAGCTGCTTTTTCCTGTTACAGGGTGAGCCACAATTTTGCTTCCTTTGCTGATACGTGGGCTGCCAAAGCAGCAAAGTATCTACCTTTCCTTGTTTGTGTCAGAGCTGATATTCTGACATCCCTCTCTTGCTGTTAGGTGCAGAGGCTTGGCATGAGATGGGGATTGCGTTTTGCTAGGTGATGTGGATATGCAGAAGAGATGGAGCCTCTTCTAAAATCCTTCTGAACAGAAGAGTATGGTGTAAGAGAATGGAAGTGGCATTATCTCAGCTCCACAGAAGGAGGTGGACACTGGAACATGCCATTAAACTGTTTTTTGTATTGCACAGACTACTTACACGTGTGCCAAACCATGCTGTGGATTTTTCTCGCAATGGCACAGTTAAGCTTTGGTGTGAGGAAATTACGTTCCTTTTTGCCGCTGGCATGGCAAGGCAGTTGGGGTCTGGATCTGTGCTAGCAAGTGATCCCCGTGCAGAGGGTCATTCTGACTCAGCTTGTTTTGGCTGGGTCCCTGTGATCAGCACTACCAAAACAACAGTGGGTTCATGGTTTTGGGAAGAGGAGTGCTGTTATATATCATCCACTGGAAGCAAGCGTGCAGAAGAGACCCAGGCGCGAAGCACAGGGCTTTGCTGGAAAAGCAGCTTGTGCGGTTGTGTGTGTGGAACTGTGCTGTGTCCCCCTTGAGAGGATGAAGCACTGAGTAATTTCTGACTTTTGGCCTGTAATTTTGGAAAGTGGGGCTTTGGGTCTTGAGGGATGCTCTGCAGGGCTCTTGGATATCTGTCTTGGTCTCTTTTCCTAATTGACTAGTTTACGTTATCTTACAGTCAGTGAAGATTGATTATGGTAGAAAACAGGCAATTTCCTTTTGATGTTAATAATGTATTCTTATGATAATCTCGTGGCCTCTCATCTAATCGTTCTGAAAAGCTGGTTGATGCATATCACTGGATGGGCTACAGACCAAAACTGTTAATTTGGGTGCTTGGAAGACTTGTATGCAGCTCCCACTCAGGGAGGAGGCAGGTGGAGAAGGTGCAAATAGGGACTTTCCCATGCCGCTCTCCAATGAGCGCTGGCTTCTGCTGGTGAGCTTGCATGTAGTTTTTGGCAAAAATGGTCTTCCTGGGAAGACTAACCGAAGTGGGGAGCTGGGCTTGGGACTCTCATGGCCCTTGGAAAAGTGTGGAGCTCTCCTGCTCGATGCTTCTCCTGGTGTTTCATAACCCATATTAACATTTTGTGGTTAGATGCTTTCCTGCATTACAAGGATTCTGAAGACCAGTGAAAGCTGCATCTCTACGGCAGGTACAAGAACTGGCTGCTTCTCCCTGATGCCTGACTTGGGTCAGTGCACCAGCATGCACTGGATGCCTGCCTTTCTCTGGAAGGCATTCAGGGTTTGTAATACAAAATAGTAGTTTGCAGTCCAGGCTGCTTCATTCCTTACAAGGGCCGTCTTTCCCACAACAAGTATTGCTACTAGGAAATATATCTCTAGCTGGTATTAGCTCAGATTGTCTGGAGGCTTCTTCAAACATAGCAAATGATTGCAGAATCAAAATTCATCGTACTTTTTTTTTTAAATGTGTGTATGGTGTTTTGACGACTTGAAAGATTGGTGTTGAAACAAAATGCCTTTCTTTAGTCCTAAACTGTAAGGAAAAGAAAGAAATGAAGCGGAGAAGGCTTTTACAGGGCCATTTAAAAAAAATCTGCAAAATATGGCAAGATGTTGTGAAAGGATGTGTGCTGCATCCTCTGTGTGAGAGAAAGCAGAACAGACCAAAGTGGAAAACCTTTCTGGTTTTAGGCTGTATGTTTCAGGGTACTTCATAAATCATGTTGTCTGGATTTTAGCTGTGATTACTGTAGACAGAAGAAAGGGATAAAAATGCGACTATATGGCCCAATTTTCAAATAGAAACTAGTCACTTTTGGTTGGAGACAGACACATTTTTAGTTTTGGTTTTGATTCTTTTGTTTTCTTTGGAAATCAGTCTTTATGGTGTGTGTAAGGAAGTTTCCCAAATCAAACAAATGTTGATGGAATCAAGCAGCAGCATGTGAAATGGAGTTGTGGTTTAATGACACCTTGTAAAAACCCTCCCTACAGCAAGGCAGTGATGTTATAGCTCAGTGAAGCAACCTTAAACCCCTCTGTAGCCCGGCAGGTATACTTTTAGAGTTGTGATCTGGGTTTGTTTTTTTTTTTTTGGTCCTTGAGGATTCTGCCTGATGTTGAACCTACAAGAAAACGGACACTGGTGGGATCACTTATCCTTCTGCATTTCACAGAAGACGTGCAGTGCCCTTTCCAACTAATTCAGCTGGATAGCAGCATAAGTCTTCTGTCATTACTTATCTGCATGAGTTTGGGCTTTAAAATGCTGTTGTACATGTCCAAAAATCTCAGCATTGACTTTTCAAATAAAAGAGAATGCAGGATTCCCTCTGGCGGGGCTGAGCTGCAGGTCTGTTTGAATAGCACCCTTTCTTGGGAGGCAGCTAGTACCTGCTGCCTCGGAATAACGCGAGGGAACCTCTGTTATTCTACAGCATAGTAAGGCAGATGTGGATGGAGAGTTCTTTCCAGCTTGGTATTGAAAATTCACAAAGGTTTCTATTCCATGGGAGAAAAAATAAAATAAATCTTCCTTTTGAGGTGGGTTTTTTGTTGGTATCAGTCAGAACTTCTCAGGGGCTTTCCCCATTTTTTAGGGATACTTCTCAAAAACACATGCCATGATTTTTGCTTTTGATCAAGCTACCTCCTATTTCAATCACGGCAAGGTAATGGATTGCCAAGCTCCCCATCTCTCAGCTGTCAGGCTTTCAACCCTTGTCTGCTTTTTGCTTCGTTTCAAGGCTTTTGTGCTTAACTGGGCAGTGATGTATGGAGTGGGTATGTAGCCTGTGATTATGTAGACTCTAGCAGCTATTTTTAATAAGATTTTCTTGCTGTTGGGGTGTTTGCTGGTTCACTGATTACTCAGTACAAGTTTCTAGTATTCATCTTTGTGCTTGCTCGCAAATGCTCAAAGCTATTTTTATTGGTGACTGACAGCAGTTAGAGTATCCCGTGTTGCTGTAAGATTGGCAGGGTGTTTCATCCGCAGACTGAGCAAATTGCACTTCCCTCTTACAGTTCGGTCGTGACAGTCAGAGCTTTGTACCTGGAGCAGGAAGGTCCCCACAGTGGACTAGCAGTCTTCTGCTCCTCTTCTGTTGTGTTCAAGAGTATCTTTGTGCAAGCCTGCTCCCTGTCCTGTTCTCTTAGTCTCCTGTGTTTTAGTCTTGCGGGATGGTTGCTTTGTAAGGAAATGAGTGCTGTTCCTGTGGGTAGCCTTTAAAAAAAAAAAAAACAAAACAAAACCCCAAAACCACCCTGTGTGGTTCTTGCCTGTAGTGGCACTGACAGCTGAGCCTAAACCAGGGGAAAAATTGTCATCTTTTCTAGCTGTCCTCTTGCTTCTGGAGTATTGCTTCCAGAACTCTGCTTGGTCTGAACTTTTAACTCTTCATTCACATAATTCATGAACTTTAATACTTCATTTAACAACTCCCATGGGAAAACGTTACTGATACTCTTTGCTGCCAGGCAGTCTTTCCCTGATAGCCTTGCCAACATTTTCCCTTAGTGCTGGTTTTGTTAGTCCTGGCTCCAGGCCCTGATGTATTACTGTTTTCTTAACGTTTATGCCTTTTGTTTGTTAAAAGATCCTGGAGCCTTATGATGGATGAGGCTGTAAATCATGACAAGGCTAGGGGTTCCCTCTTGTTTGACTACTGGGAGGTTAAGTAGGAAAGAAGTTCAGTCAAACTTGTGGATTTTCTGGGTGTCACTTTCCTTCCAGGAGTAAAAACTTCTCAGGGAGCATGTTCTTTTTCCAGCTGCGGCACATCAATAGAGACATGAGGCTGAAAAGGCTAAATTAAGGTAGTTTAGGGAATACTTTTTTTCAGGGAGTTTGTCTCTTTTCTTCTAACTTTCTCACCCTCGCAGTCTTAGTTTGAAGAGTGTTTGATGTAATAAAATGGAAAACACAGGGAGAGATGAGGCACCTTGACGTCCTGAAGAGAGCACTTCAAAGAGAAGTGCAGTAGCGCATCCTGTTGGTCGTATTTGGACGTGGCCGTGGATGAGCTTGGTAGGCATATCTGTAGGAAATCCTCTCAAACACTTGAACTGTGGTTTGTCAAAGGGGTAGCAACACGTCTGCCTTGGCCGCGAATGCTGAGGTTCTTGCATGTGTCTGTTGGATACCTTCTGCTCTTGATCCATCGAAAATGGGCTTCCCGTGCCTGTCCATATGTGTTGCCTGTGTGGCAATGAAAGGGAAGAGGATTTTTTTTTTTCCTTCACCTGTAGAGGAGGTGGTCCTAAGTCCTTACACATGAGGTTCAATTGCTTTTATTCAGATCTGCTTCAATGGCAGTAAGCAAAGAAAAAAACCTCCAGCAGGCTGCAGCAGGAGCTGTGCTGAGCCTTGAGGTACCAAGAAACAGGAATATATTTCTAGGTTTTCCTGTCTGTGGGTTCTCTCATTTGTGAATGCAGAGCAGAGGATGACTCTTCAGTTTTTTTGGCAGTGAAGTATTTCAAGGGCATGAAAATCTGGCTCTTGTCACTACTTGCTTGATTTGTTATGGAAAGACAGTAATTTGCCTTAGATTTACTACAGGGCTTTCTGCTAAATCACAAGAACTTGAGAAGTTTGCTCTGTGCAAAGTTAACTTTGTTCTCTCTACTCAAACTCTAAATAATAGATATGAAAGGTTTATTAAGCAAATAAGTAAAACTGCCGGGGCTGTGAATTCCATTTCCCACAAGAAGTATCTGAAGCCAATCACTTGCCAAACCGAACAAGTCAAGTATTGCAGTTTGGAGAAAAACAAATGATTATTTTGTTTACAGGCTTTCATGTCAGGATGAAAGCGGGCGGGAAATATCATCTCTGTGAGGGGAAAAATGATTATTGAAATAAATGTTTCTGCCCTGCCAGTAAGGCAATTTTATTTGTTCTTCTTATGTTTAGGTCCTTTCCTCAGATATTGCAGTAACAGGCACAGTAGACAGGTAGAAATGCAAACCCTTTAAATTCAGAAAAAATTTTTCTGTACCTGAAGGCTGTCTTGGATGGGATGTCGCGTTCGTACTTAAGTCAATCACTGCATTTTTAATATTATGATGTGCTCCATAATGCATATTTAGTTCTTCTGGGAGAATTAACCTGGCATGAGGTCGTAGAGGAACAGGCCAGGATGTGTCCACTTGTAAATCCCACGTAGCGTTTTGCTTTGAGTAGCTAACAAATCGGTGCTGAGATCGAGCCTTTCCTTTTCAAGTGGATAGCTGGGCCTAGTGCTGGGTTCAGTGACAGCTTGTGGGAGGAGAGCTCTTTTTTTTTAAAGATTTAATAGTTAAAAGATGAAGATTACACGTGAGGCTTTTCCAGTAATATTAATATTTTACTGTTGAAGCATCTTGCTGATAAATGAAGATCAAGTCTCAAGAAATGAGCTTGTCAACCCAACAGATGACAAGTACTTGGTAGAGCTAGCCTTTCAGGGAGTTTTGGTGTGTTACAGAAACCAGTGAAATCCTGCCTAAAAACTCAGCAAACGGAGTGAAAGTACGTAGGAGATGGAAACAGTTTTCACTTCAGTAAGGACCATGTTTTCTTACTGGTCATTAGAAAATGCCTTCCTGCACGACCTCCCTGCAACTGTGAGCACAGTTTTATTCAAAATGAGTAGGAAAGGTAATAACGCCTGTCCCTAAATGTTTTGCTTTCCTACTTCCTTCTCAAGTGCTTATTAGGAGCTCTGTTTTATCCTTGATCCTCAGAGTCTGTGGCGTTTTTAATTTTTTTTTTTTTGTACTAAGGCACCTTTATTTTATGAAGTTTTCCTCGGGTACAAAAGAAATCTGTGTATCTAGGAGAGGCTAAATTACCTTCCCTGTTTGTGAAGACGACAGTTTGGCAAGTCAAGAGCACTGGTTTCCTTAGTGATGCTGACAGTTGGTGGGTAGACTCAAACTGGAAGGGTTTGTATGAACTTCTTGATGTCTTTGGCACAAAAGAGGCTTGGATGTGAAATAGCCTTGGTTTTGTGAAAACAAAATGTCCTCTTTTCTTTTTTGTTGTTTATCCATAACTCCTTTAATATTTCAAAAAAGCCATAAAGGAGTGACAGATTACAAGTTGCATGAAATATCAAGGTAATTATTTACACTTTCATGCTGCTTTGTGCAGACACAAAACAATAAATACCCATAAAGTCTCAGAAGTGACACTTGTACAGCGGGGGATTCATGATGCCTTATGTGCTAGGGTTTGCTTCTCCTGCTTGTAACTTTATGCTAATACGTGCTGTTCCTGCATTTGGCTTTAAGAAAGCTCTGAGGGCTTAACTGTGTCTGTAAAGCAATGCCTGCTGGAAGCCAGGCTTAGATGGGATGCTGCAGCTCGTGTGCCTGGAGTTGACTGCGGGGCAGGGGGGAACAGACTTTTCTTGCCCGGCCTTTGATCACTGAATTTTGGTGGTGCACGTGGCTGCTGCCTTAAGTGACTTGTGGAGAGCACACCTTCTGCTCTGTCAGCTCCTGGGCTAAGGCCCTGTAGTGATGTGGGTTTCTTCCCTGACCTGTCCCAAATAATTGGGGCAATAGCTGCTTGGCGCTCCAGGCAATTGTGTGTCAGGCACAACACGGTTTGTTCCCTCTCGTTTGCGTTTTATAGAGGGATGAGTTTATTGTGCAATTGTGAAACAGTTGGACTCAAACCCTGGAGTCCCTCTCACTCTCGATGACAGTCAAAGACCTTGTTTCTTAAAATGTCCTAGAAAATTTTATTGCTATGCTAGTAGAAAAAAATGTAGTGCTGAATTGTTTTTTCTTTTTAAATTTACTGTCCTGAATTACCGAAGTGTCTGATGGGAGGAGAGATGAAATGCAGGATTACACAAATGCAAGAATTCCTGTGTGGGCACTTGCATCAGTTTTAAGTTTAGCAGGTCTGTGGCTCAACTGTGCCACAGTGTTGAAAACGTGATGCCTGAATCTAAATGGTTGTAACTTGCTGTCTTTAAACAGAGAGAACGTGAGCTTGAGGAAGGAGATGTTGGAGCCGGCTTGCCTCATGAGAATGCTGGGAGGAAAGAGGAGGGTGAAAAGAGAGAGATGATAACCCCGGCTCTGAGAGAAGCGCTCACAAAACAAGGTGAGGTTCTGCAAAGACCAGATGGTGGACCAGGCTTTGAAGTCTCAGTGGTAGACTTCTAACAGAGAAAGTGAAAGATGGTGTTCTTCATGTTCAAGATACTGCTCTGGACCCTCAGCCGTGGTAGTCTCTAACTAGAGGCAGGACAGGATTAGGCAGGGGCTGTTTGTACCTGATAGCTGCAGGAGAATAATCTAAAACAGAGTAATGCGTCTCAGCATAGCGCACGCTATAACGAGTGGAGAGCGTATCGGAACTCACCTCTAAATGCTGAGGCAGCTCGAGAGAGATGATGATCCCACATGCCTCTATCTCCCAGAGTGTGGGTTTCTCAAAGAATATTTAAAGATCAGCTTTGCATCTCTCTTTTGCTTCTTAGTCCCCTGCTTTTATTTCAGTTTTGAACTCTGATTTTGTTATTGAAAATTTATTTCCAGAAAAGGAAGTAGTTCAAACTTACTTTACCAATCCAGTAGATGATTGATCAGTAACTCTCCTATGAGCTGTAGAGAACAGTTTTAATGAATTTAATGCCTTTTTTAAAACAAAGGACAAGCGTGAGAAGAGCCAGACTGACAGACCTGCAGTTCAGAAGGCTCAGAGTGGCAGAGCCAGGAGAAGGGTGATGTAAGCTTCAGTTGAAGACTAAAGACAGTTTAGTCTGATTTCTTTTGTCTCTTGGGATGAGAGTGTGCTCAGTTTTCTTGCTTGCTAAATCAGTAGTATCTCTCCTGATGCTTCTGGGAACGTGCTTCTGGTTATTGCAGTGGAGGCACCTTGCTACAGAGCTGAAGTTCTAACCATGCCCTGTGTGAGTCCAGCAGCTGTGAAATCCCAACACCTTTGTTCCTCAGGATTTCAGCTGTCCTTTGGCCCGAGCTTTTGTGGGTGACTGGAGTTGTGTTCTGCCTGTCAAGTATCTGACATGTTTGGTCGTGGTTGTTTTTTTTTTTTTTCCTATTAACACAGCTATAAAATAAAGAGCCATTCTTTGAATTCATAGTCTGAAGGAATAAAGCAAAGGCTTATCAAGGAGTGGCAGTGACTTTGCCACCTCTTCATGTCCATAGTGGTGCTGCTGCTCGCTGGAACCAGTGGAGGGATCACAGGAGGCTGGTTCAATGCATCTTTTCAGCTTCAATTCTGAAGGCTCTAATGTGGTGGCAGTTACACTGCAGCGTGCTGCAGAGCAGCTGGAGCACTGTTACAACCTTTTTTATTTATTCAGTTACTACTGTCTGTGTTTGATCCAGAAGTCTAATTGTTTTATCTGCCTGCAAGGAAGGTCGGGGAAAGGTGGATTTGGCTAGCAGGCCTGGGGGAGTGGGCTGCTGGAGACATGGCTGTCTAGAAATGGGCAGTGGGGAGGTAAGCACACTTCTCTACTGCAAGTACCCTGTTTTGGGAGGTCAGAGGGGCTACTGACTCCATGGAAGGGTGCACCAAGGCCCTCAGACATTTCCGTTTTTTCTTTGGCACGCAGGAACCCCAGGTTGTGCCCACCCTATGGCTCTGGCTTCTGAGGGGAGGAGTGGGTGGTTTTTGGCATGCTGCCCTGACTCTTTTGCGGGGCAGAGCCTTGTGCTGGCTCTGCGCTGTGCCGTGGTAGTCGCCGGAGTGTTTTGCACTGGCTCGCTTTCTGACCCAGCCTGTCCTGGTTCAGTTTTGGGGAATGAATGAAACTGGTTTTCTAATGGTAAATAAAAAGTGGTCATTTGGAAAATGAAAACAGTGCTGGAGGGAAGGTCACCTTCCTGCCATAATTTTTCTGACACAAAGGCAAGCTCCCCTGAGAACCTGGATTTCCTTGTGGTGTTCCAGGGACAGGAGTTCATTATCCAGATAAGTAGGTACGCATTTCTCCCTTCCTTCGACGATTGGGGTAGAGCCAGTGTTGGATCAAGTGGTAGGATCTAATTACATAAATGTGCAGTTTCAAAGACTTAAAACTATTGTGTCTGTATCCTCAGTTACAACTGCCTCTCGCTGGCACAACCTTCCCCTCCTTTCCTCTGCTGCTCACCTAATTCTTTAATGGTTACTCAACAGTGAAGAAGAGAAGCTTCCTTTCTTTTTTTGTGTCATACAACTTTTTTTTTCCTGCAAATAACACACCAAGACAGGCTTATGTGGCTATAAAAATAAAACAACTCCCTCCTTCCCTCAGCACCATTCCCCCGAAAATAACAAGTGCAATGTAGTCAAAAGATAATCTAATTTATTTAGCAACAACCGGTTGCTTTGCGTGTAGATTCAGTGTCTTTTCAAGATTATCCCTGAGGGCGTAATTAGCCCAAGAGGAGGAAAAAACAGTACTAGTGATTGAGGAGAAAGCTGTTCTTTTAAATTGTAGTTGCGTAACAGAAGTTTGCCCTTGAACAGCATTTCTTCAGGCTATTGTAATGCTCACTCATTTTATTTTGATTCGCCTTCAGACAAATTTACCTTCCTGTAGGTAAACTGAATATTGCTCAAACAATGTTTTTATTTTAGAATGGGTATTGAATTTCAGCTAAATACAGCGTCACCTATTAGGTTGTAGTTGCCCTTGTAGCTGCCTGGTTGCAAATACCTTTACAAAAGGTGCTCTGTAATAGTAGCTTTTTAACGTCATAGCCAGTCTTGTGTTGTGAAAAAACACCGATTCCCTTTCCATCAGTGTTCAGTCTTGCATAAAATACAAATACAGCACAAACTGTTCAGTGCCTCCAAGTAACAAATATGGGGGGGTGCACAGAGAGGCTGACTGTTGCAATATTTGGCTGTGTGTTATTTGCAGTGGTACCATTTTGCTGTGTTAATACTTTAGTAATTTCATCTGTTTAGGTAGCTGTCATAAAATAAACTGAAAATGGAAGCAAACTTCTCATATGAGTATTTGCTATGGTGATTAGTACATACAGCCCAACATGTTTGCGTTTGCTTTCTGCGGTTGCTTGTAGATTCTTGGAACAATCTCTGTTGGGCTGAAAGGTTTTTTTTTGCTTGGCCTGGGTACCAGGAGGATTTTGTACATGGTGAAGTTTGCATTTCCAGAGCTCCTGATTTATTCAGCAAGTGCATTTAAATCCTTCTTTAGCTTTAGAGGGAGTCTCAACCTGCTTTTTAGTAGGAAAGGTGACTCTAAAAAAACCCAGTGTGAATACGGGGAGGGGTTCTTTTGTGTCCCCTGTATCAGCTGTGCTTATTTTACAAGTGAAAATACTGACTTTTACACTTTCCTGCTGCTATAAAGTCAGTACAGCAATAGCACAAAGACCTGTGCTCTGTTTGGGTTGTTAACCAAGTCTTAAGCAGTCTTTGATTTGCCAAATGTTTTATTGCTGGTGATGGTCAGACTGAAAGCCAAGCAAACTGTCGTGCCGAATACGTAAGTAAAGGCAGGCAGTTGGGGGAATTGTGGTTTTACTGCAGCTGGCCTCCTGAACTATTTGGAGGTCAAACAAGATGTCCCACAGTGACAGCCAGCTTCATCCCGATCAAGCTACAGCTGTATTTAGCGGTGCTTCAGGTCATCTTCGATGTGCTTCTCTTAAATGTGCAGGAATACAAAAGAGGAAAAAAAACAAATTCAAAACCCTGAAGAGCTAATTGTTTGCTTAAGAGATTCCAAAGACCTGGATTTCTTCAGCCGCTCGTATTGTGTATTTCCAACATGCTCTTTGCTTTGTAGTCTTCTGCTGTAGCACTACTAAGTAAAACTGTGCTTTTCGTGGTGGGCAGCGCAATGAGAATGGGTTAATGATACCCAAAGACTGACCCCACTGACATTGTATGAATTATTCTGTTCTGTCTCTGCTGCCACTGTGCAGGTTTGCTACAGTCCAGTTGGATTGTTTTGTCCTTACTGGTTAAGTGAACCTACAATTTAGCACCAGACTGTCCAGGATACCTCTATTTTACTTGTATCCGAAGGCAGGTGGTATTAGGAGGCAGCTTGTATTGGAAACAGTATGGGCTGCTTCAGTAACCACTTATTTTCATGCTTTGACTTTGTGGTTGATATAAAGAAATACTTTGATCGATGTGCATACACACTGAAAAACAATCAAGAGGCTGACAAAAAAAAAAGAGAACTGGGCTTTTCAAGTGCTTGCCAACCTTGTTTGAGTTTAGGTTTTTAAAAGCACTTGGTGGCTTTTGCTGTCCATTCTTGGACTGAGGTTTCCAGTGCCTGCAGCTCTGAGCTCTTCCGACCATCTCAGCTTGGCTCACTGTGCTGAGCTTTGAGTGTCCAGACTTTGGAAACTGTTTGGAAACGATACCCACTGTTCAAAGACGCTGCACGGAGCTTGGTGCTGCCAGATGTATGCTTTTGCAGGCTGTGCGCTAAAATGCTTGCGTGCATCTTTGGGATTTGGCACGCTTTACGTATGGCTGTTAAACTCCAGGTGGCACTAGCAGCTCGCAGCTGGGTCGGGGATTAGTCACACTGGTGCAGTCCCTGAAAGGTACCACAGAATTCAAATATTGGCCATGGGAAGATTAAAAATTAGTTTGCAAAATAGCAAATGATTCTTACTAAGCAGAATAAATACAAAGACTGAAACCGGGGAAAGTTAAGCCTGCTAAACTTTCTTGCAGCTCCTTAGAAAATGTCTGTGTAAATAAACAGTGAATATGCAGTTAAAGGGGAAGAATCCAGGAAGCAGAAGATGCTGAAGTCCCACGGCGTGGAGGCTGCCAAGAGCTGGTGGTGAGCTGACTGCAATACTAATTTGCTGGTGCAGATGTAGCAGCTTATCAGGAGCAGAGTAGATGGTGAAGGCTTGGTTTTGTGAGCCTGATTCTTCCCTTGTGTACTTACTGGAGCTGGTGGAATTATTGCATGTATAATAGAGGCAAATAAGCATAAATGCATATATATTTGCAGTGCATCCATTTTTTTTAAGCTTTTGGAAGGGCTTTGGAGAGTATTGGTCTTTTGAAATTAAGTCTATTAAGCTGGAACAAAATACAAGATATATTCAGGCAAGGATAAAATTTACTGTCCTTTCTCCATAACATGACAATCTCCCCCAGCAAGGGGACAGTTTATACAAATGGAAATGTGGAGGAAGAAATGTGCCCAGAATGACTGAAGAAGATAATCAATAAAACACAAAACAAAAAAAAAAAAAGATTTTTTGTTTGTAGCAACTTGTAGTTCTGTCTCTTTACGCATATGTTCTGTGTACTTGAGTTGTGCAGGCTGCCTGCCTTCTTCAACTTGAAACTTCTCAGCCAAAGACGATGCTGATGTACAGTTCTTAAAGATGTTACATTTCTGCAGATTTCTTGAATTTTCCTATGAATAAAGAGAGACCGAGACTCTTTTCCTCACTGAATGACGTGACCTCGGAGTTACGACCCACCCTGTTTGGCCGGCTGGTTACTGCCAGTTGGCAAGGATGGGTCTCTAGGCTCGGCACGCATTTGCTGTCTCCTACCCAGCCCTCAGGCCAGCCAAAACAGATGGAGGATGTGGGGGGAGCTGGAGATCTGCGGCAGGGCTCGGAAGGCACTGGAGGCACCCAAAGGTCCCCTGTGGGCGAGTGTGAGGGGAAAGCCCAGGGTCCTGACAGTGGAGCTGTTGCTCTGGCCCTGCAGGGAAGCTGAGGCAGCGCAGGGCATGTGTTTGTAGGAAATTGGCTCTTCTGAGATGGCCTCATTGTGTTTTCTTTTTTTCCTGCTTGCTTTACAGCCTGCATGTGACTTGCACGTGCTTTCTTCCTCAGGGGAGCTTATGTCTTCCCAACCTCCCAGTCAGGGGCCAAGGGATCCTTTTGCTGTAAAGAACATTTGAGGGGCCTTTATCTTGAGTGCAGTGTCTGAGAGCAGTTGGAAGGTGGCTTCTGGAGATGGCTGCTTAGTTCTGTTTCCTTAGGATTGTTCTGGTGGGTAGTGATAGATGTTTGCTTGCCAGGGAGCAGCTGTTCTCCTCTTGGCATGGCAAAGCCAATGTGGAAGTCAGTGAAACTACTTGGGCTGAGGAATGGACATCTTTTCTCCATCTTGCCTGGGGTGAGAGAAGGTCTCAAGAACTTGCAGTTGATTTGGGGGATGGATTAAAATGGAATGAGCTGCTGTGTTGATGCCCATGGCCTCACTTCCATAAGACATGCTTTGCTGTGGTTGCTACTAGTGGAGGTCACCAACGTGACATGTTTGTGGCAGCTCAGCAAATGGTCTGGCTTACCAAGTTGCTCTTTGTCAAAGGTGCCAGATACAGAAAGCTTTTCTTTTGTTTTTTCTTCAGTACTAGTTGATATAGGTGAAAATATCAGTGTTCTCTGTGGCTGTTTTTGTCAAAGGCATAGTGTGACAAGAAATTATGCATTTGACTATTGGAGGTTTGATACTCCTACTGCCCAGGCAGTTCTGCAAAGGAAAATGTGCTCTTGGATTAAAATGAGCATCTGGGTTTAAGTGAAAAACCAGATTTTAAGGATTTTTTAGCTATTTTATGATCAGCTGTGTTGAGGCTGGAATTTACTACAGCTACTGGCATTCCCATCCTTGAACTTTGCCGGTCTCATTTTCTTGATGCTAGGTTAGGTTTGGTTTGCCTGCTGAAGCAGCTGCATTTCTTTCACTAGCTTTAGTAGGCTTTTACTACGAGTTAAAAATGCTCAAGATGCTCTTCGTTTTGTGTACGATGAGAGGGATCTGAAGTAGCATTTCAGCAGCTCCACTGAAAGACCAAACTTTCCATTCATTTTGGAACGACAGTGTTCTTGCAGGTACAGTCCTGTAACCCTTCCTCGTGTCCTCACTCCTGCTTTGAGTTCATGGAAACAAATCTTTCCACAAATCACAAGCCTTTTGTACTTTTTCAGAGCACTTTCTTCTTTTTGAAAAAAAGAGAAAACCCAAAGAGTAGGTCTTGATGGGCTTGGCAAGTGTTTCTTGAAGATTGAGCAATACGAGGAATGAAACTGGAGGATTCTTCTGTTGTGCTTGAGCAATCTGAAAAATGCTACTGCCCGGATACCATTTCTTTCTATTTTGGTATAAAATGCTGATATAATTTGAACAGGTTCCTTTCACCAATGGCATTTGCTGGGTGGTTTTTTGTTTGTTTTTTCGTACTAATTTTCTAGCTTTAGTCGGAACATTGTCTTTTGGGTGGTGGCTCAACTGCAGCAATTGTGTTACGGCTTTGAAGTGGTCCTTAGTGGTGGTGATGGATTACTGCTGTGTCGCTGACCTTCGGCTCTGGCCCTTTTAAACTGCACTCTTGCGAAGTGGCAGGAAATTGGAAACTTTTTTTTCCCTGTAAACGTTCTCCTAGTGTGAAGTTCTCCTTTCGGCACTGAGTTGCAGCTTTAATGGATAATTATTGCTTCAAACCAGAAGGCTTTTATTTAAGGACATTGCTTGATAGAACCGCACTGATTTGCCAGCTGTATATTACTCTTCTCAGAAGAAAAGCCTTCTGAAAGTTACTTGAGTTTGTGAAGCACAGTGTGACATCAGATTGGCTTTTAGCAAGCTCATGGTGACTGCACTTTTAGAGAAGGGTGGCTAAGTCTTTTTTTTGTACATTTTGGGGATTTTTCAACCACTGATTTACTTCATTCTTTCATAATTAAATCTTTCCCTTTGTGCTTTCAAAGTCTTCTTTTGAAGCAAGCTTTTGGTGGTGTTGAGATCTGAACTGGAAGGTGTCTTTGGGTTTTCTTCTGGATGTCTTGCCACATCTGAATAGTCAGCAGTCTTTGAAAGCTATTTGGTATGGATGTATTACAGATGCATTTTTTTAGACTGTGCAGATACCATGACACTGCTGCTGATATGGACAGTTGTACTTGCAGAAATTTATCTGTTCTGCTTTTAAAATTAAAATGAGATAATTGCTCACATATGCACCTAATTCATCCACATTCAGGAGCTTAGACTTGTTATGAATATGGCACTGGTAAACTAGCAAAACCACAACCAGAATATCTTAAGATCCTGGAACATGACATGGGTATATAGATAGCAGTGTCCTGTGTCGATGGCTGAGAGCTCAGTAGAGTCCCTCAATGAATTCTTTGAATTTCAGAGAATGGACTTTTAAAACTATTATTTACATGATAGAGTTGAAATGCTGCAATGTAGTTTTAAATGGCTGTAGAACAGTTTTGCCCCAGACAATGGAACAGTCACCATCTGTGACACTGGCCGTCTCTTTGGTTAAAAGTCTGTCTGTGGTCTATTAAACTCCAGTTGGATTGTCAGGGTGAGCAATCACCAAGTGTTTATCAGCCTAGTGTTATTGCCTGATAGCACTCATTTTACCCAAATGCTTGTTTAGAAGCTTAATTCATGTCCCGTAGTAGTAAAAAATGACACTTAATTTCAGTGAAGTTTGGCAGGCTTCTAGGTCATTCAAAATTTATCATCTAGAGCAGGATGAACTAACACACAGACTTCAGATTAGATGTTCTGCTGCCTTTAGTCAGGAGTTGAGCTGATTACTATGAGTGTGCTTATAATTTAAGGAATTCTTTGAATATTAGGCTGTAGGAATAATAAATGGATTGGTTCTGTTCAGCCTTAGTATCTGAAGATACATAGAATCATAGAATAGTTTGGGTTGGAAGGGACCTTTCAAGGCCATCTAGTCCAACCTCCCTGCAATGAGCCAGGACTTCTTTAACTAGAGCAGGTTGCTCAGAACCTTGTCCAACCTGACCTGGGATGTTTCCAGGGATGGGACATCGACCACCTCTCTGGGCAACCTGGGTTTCACCACCCTCACTATGAAAAATTTCATCTGTATGGACTGTGAGCAGAGTCCAGTCCAGACAACGTGCTGTATTGTGTGGAAGGTGGTATATCCAAGTATTCACTTAAAGTTATTGCTCACAAGTAATATGCCTTAAAAACAAAGAAGTGAATGTGTTCATGGTGAGTCCTGGCATACGTAGGCCATCGGTAAGATTTGATTCAACCACCATTGCTTTGGCAGAGCCACAGTGAAATTGTGGCAAAGCTGATGGAAGAGATGGGCTTGCCTGAGCTTTCAAAAGGGTTGTTCAGCAGAAGCTGTGTTGTGGAAACAGAACTGAGAAGACCCTCAGACTGGTTCTTGAACACGTTTTCTCACATGTTTGATTTGAAACTTAGCACTGCTTGGGTCTTTGCTTAGCCCTTTATACTTTCTGTTCGCCCAAATGGGTTTGCTGCCTGTGTTACTAACCAGCAGTAAAGCAACTGCTTGAAGAAACAGGCTTTACACAGGTGGGAAGACTCTGCTCACCTAAAGTAGATGTGTAAAATGTTCGGCCTTAGTCACCGGTACTTTATCTGGTTTTGAAGTCTGAAAAAGCATGGAAGCGTGGCATGGCCAGCGTTCACTGCGATGGCTTAGCAGGGTAACAACACTTTCTAGCAGAGTTACTGATGTGGTGAAGACCCGAGTTCAGCAGCCTCATACAGTGGTTCTAAGACGTTCTGCAAGTATATGCTGTTTCTTCCTGTAACCATAGCTTGTGACTCCTGGCAGCAGCGAACAAGATGAGTAAACCCCTTCTCATCACTAAACCTGGCTGAAGTTTGTAAGACTCTGTTTTGATGTTGAAAGTGTACAGTTTTCTTGGCCTTAAAGGAAGCTGTGGGCGCTCCACATGGTGGAAGTTGATTTAAGTAACTTAAGAGAAAATGCCGCAGCTTTGGGCTCCGGAGCTTGGCACCTTTCTCAGTTTAGCTGCTTCCTCTCGTCTCTCAGACAACTCGGTAGCAGATCTGGGCAAGCATGTCCTATTTCCAATTTAATTTTAATCTAAAACCCATTTTAAAGCAGCCATATTACTTCTACTGACAAGTGATCTGTGAGAGAATAATCTTAAATGCATGCTCTTGCTGGATTCTGAAAAATGTAAAAAGTAAGGCTAGGACTGTGCCGGTTGACATCAGCGAAGAGTCTGGCTTGTACAGCTGTATTAGAGGGAGGAGGAATGCAGCACACTTTTCAACGCTTGTCAAGAAATCCTGTGAAGACACAAATTTTAGCAGCGCGGGGAGGTCTCAGTTGAGATTAGACCTTGCTGGACAAGCCTGTTTGTGAAGAAATGCTGAAGGAATAGGCAGGACAGACCCAGGATGGGAGAGATGGTGTGATGCAGTCATGTGTAGAGGCTGTGCCTCTGACAAGTGTCAGTCAGAAATTGCCACAAGGTCTTCTGGATCTCATCCAGTCCCAGATAAAGGTGTCTCCAATATTGCGTGTGGCTTTGGTGACTATCAGTTCCATGTTAGAAGTGCTGATTAGGGTTGCACTGATGCCTTTCTCCAGGAAGGGACTGGACGCTCTGCTATGTGAAATACCCAGGCTTTTTGGCTTACAGCAGTTGCTTCTTCCTTGCTATATTGGGGGTTATTCATTTAGGGAGGAAAATGTTGAAATATTGTCCATTCCCACAGAGCTGGAGGGGGAGGGGGAGAGGGAGAGGGAGCTCAGGGCATGGGAGCAGCCTGACGCTGAAGTCCCCAAAGCCTCACTTAATCTGGCAGTTGGCCCCTTTGCCATCTAACAGGGCATCCCCACTGCTTGTTCCTGCCAACCACCTCCCCTGTGCTGGCCCAAATGTTCATACAGTCTCCTGGAGAGTTGCCTCAGGGAACCCATCACGCTAAAATCGTGTGTATCCTAACCCCCCAGCAAGGTTAGAACCAGTGTGAGGAAGCAGGAGCAAACATCAGGTCAAGAGGAAAGAGGAGACTGGGTAGATGTCTGCTGGATTTAAGTGGCAGAGTAACTAGAGCAATGTGCTCTAGATGCTGCATGATTCCTTGTTAGCCACGTCTCTTTGCATGGTTTAATTTTCAGTTGGTGCAACTGCTGTGGCATCTGCTGTCACTGTAGTTCCTGGCTGGCTCAGTGTCCTTGGAGGTGTGGGGGACTTTGGGGCACAGTCCCACTCCCCTGGGATCTTGCTGTGCAAGAGATGCATGGTGACAAATGAGCAGGGCAGGGTAATGGTGCTACTTTTTGTTGCAGGAGGTGAAGGCCAGTTCTTCTGCTGAGCAGAAGACTTTTTTTCCCTGTTAAGTTCCTGCTGGTTGGCAGGAAGGAGACTTCATACCTAAAATTTGATTCCTCCCCTGTGAAAGTGTTAGTATAAACATCAGCCTACAGTGGCTAGTTGAGACGTGCTGGGTTTGGGGACAACCAGGCCATTGACGTATAAACACTACTGTGTGAATGACACAGTGAGGCTTCTCAAATCCCTCCTATTTTTATGCTCATTTTGAAGTGACTTTTAATCCTTCAGACGTATTGGTCTCTAAGCACTTTTTTCAAAGAGGAAAATAACCCAACTCGAGCAGTTTCAGTAATAATAGTACTTAGTGCTTAACGAACGTTGTGGAATTAATCCTCCTGGACCAACAAAATTAAATGAAATTGTGTTGATCTTGGCTGGGGAACAGGGAAGTGAAGTGAAATCAGCTTTCCTCTGGGCACGGAGGAGCGGCTCCCTCACTGTGGCTCCACCATGGCCAGTGGAGGTGGAATTGGTGAACCTGGGAAGTTTGGGGTCAGGCTGAACCTCCGTTTCGGTTCTGTTGCTCTGCCCTCGCAGCTGCACTGTGAATCAGATGATGTCCTTCAGGCTCAGTCAGACCTGCCAAGGAGCAGTGGGAACTGGGTCTTCTTGGTTCTGGGGAAGAGTCTGTCCTAGGCTAATGGCTTTGGGCCAGGGAGATGCTTCTGGTTCCCAGTCCTGCCCCCTCCCATGTGCTGTCCCTTGGGGTCAGTGAGATGTCCCATGTCGCTGGGCTAGACCTGCTAGTCTTCCATCCTGTTACATGGAGAAGTCTTCTGGCCACCCCCTCCTGATTCAAACAAGGCTGAGTAATATAAATAAATCTCCCATTAAGAGAAACAGTTTCCAGTTGGCCAAAGTCCCTTGGATGGCCATGGCCTTTGCTCTCGTGCAGGCTCCCAGGATCAAATGGAGAGTGCTGTGGGTGGGCACTCACGGCTTGTTGGTAGTGTCACTTTCGGGCCGATGGGCAAGAGCAGCACTGGGACCCTGGTGCTTAATAACTTTGTGTACCAATTGGTACGTTTTGTTTATCAATTATTGCAGGTTAAAATAAATGGTTTCATTTTGTTTGTTTGCTTGTTTTCAGGTTACAAACTGATTGGAAGCCATTCTGGGGTGAAGCTCTGTCGGTGGACAAAGGTATGCTTTTTTCATAAATAAAAAAACTAGAGACTTACTCAGGTATTACAATTTCCAGATGAAATATCCTTGAAAAATGTGGTATTACTTGCATGAAAAAAAATTCATCTTCCAAGCTGTGGTTTTGCATTTCAAGCTATTAAAATCCTGCTGCGAAAAGTGAGAATGCATGCGACTGTGGCGAAAGAGCTGGGAACATCATTTTCTGTTGGTTTTTGCTGTTATTCTGCTGTCTGCTAAAATAGCTCCTGCCTCCTGAAATATGGCAGGAGCAGAACACCGCAGAGAAAAGCGGGAAGGTTGCGTCACCGGTGTGAGGTCTTCTGAAACAACGCGGTCCGTCATTACACCCGAACGGGCACGCAAGGGCATTTACAGCTGTTGTTTGGTGACCGATATATCTGGTTTGCGACCGACAGTGCTCCTCCACTGGCTTTCTGCGTTTGTCAAGTAAGATTAGGTAGCAAGGTAACTGTCGCTTGTTTGTGCTAGGACTTTTTAAAAAAATTACTCTGTGGGAGTGTGTCTGTATTTATGTGTGTATGTATATATATGTGTACATACCCATGATTTTTTAATATATATATGTGTGTGTATATATATACATACGTATGTAAAAGTCATCCTCCAAGCCCTACAGTTGTGTGGCATAGGCTATTTAAACCAGTAGCTTTACAAGTAGTTTGTTTGCAGACTTAAAAATGTTCCCCGTGGGGAGGCACAGAGCCCTGTAGAACAAATTTGCGCTGCTTTAGTATGTTTGTTGTCCCTTGCAGGTCCCTGAGAAGCTCAGCGGTTGAAAGCTGGTCTAGAACATTAGACATCTGGGGAGTAACATTGATGTAACATACTAAAGCCTTCAGTATTCACAGGATGATAAACTATGGGAATCGTCACCTCGTTAAAATGCCAGCACATCTCTCATTCTCGTGCTGTGGCAGTGATCAGTTCCTTGGTCTCTCAGCACTCTCTTGCTGCGTGATTAACTTTGTTTATTTTTGAAGAGACCCCTTTGAATGGCAATCACCAAAGCGAGGTGCTGCAGCCAGGTTTTCTTATTGAAATGCCTGGTATCAATGAACTGTCTCATCAAAAGACTTGTTCTTGTGAACAGTTTAAATAGCCCACCTCTGTATTGTCATGAATATTTGTGAGGCGTACTGATCTCACTGATGCTTCTGCTGTTTAGTCTTACAAATATTTCTCTCTTCTGTCATTTTTAAGCATCAGAAAAGGCCATGAAATGTTTAAAGAAAAATTTGTCAAACTTCAGTGCTGTGTCTCAGCGAGAAAACCAGAGAACCTATTTTTATTAAAGAACTGGAATTTAATGCAGCACTGTAAAGCCACTCTCGCAAAATAAATAGCAGCTCTGTGTGCTTAGAAAGGACCATACTATTTTTAGCTTAAGCAAGAATTGAATGTAAAGTGTTCTAATAAATTCGGCTGAAATTGGTTACAGGCAGTGGCTTTGACTCAGATTCACACCAATATGTGAATATCTTTGGGAGGCTTGTTTGAGATTTGTATCAGTGGAAAGCAGGAGCTGGGCTGGAAGGATTAATATTAAGTAGAGTTTCATAGCGATATCTCAGACTAAAATGTTTGTGTTCTGTCATTCTGGAAAAGAGCATAAAACCTGCAAATTTTAGGAAGAGTCTTTTGATTTGCCTATCTTAAGAAACCCAAAATGTAACTTGCTCTCCTAGAATTTGTGAATCTCCTGAAATCTATACTGTTTGAGGGATGGGTAGAGTAAACAGCATTTTCCATTTTGTTTAATCTCCCAACCGTATAACAAGGCTGTGCAGATGTTAGGCGTTACCTGTGTATTCTTTCTCAGCTGCTCAGTGGAGACTTTCTCTTGGATCACCAGGACTCTTCAGGTAGAGGAAGTTGGATGAAAAGTTACTATGTCGTATATCAAATTTGCTCTTGGGAGTAGTAAGGATTCTTTCTCACTTATTACTTAACTGAGATAATGAAAGATAGTCTTTGCTCCAAGCAACTTGCATGTTAAGTAGGAGATATCTCGGTGGGAAGGCTGCTGTGCTTCCGCTGGGAAGGAAAGCGCGGTGTCCTGCTGGAGCGGCTGACTGGCGTGAATGAGGGTTTTGTAAGGTCAGGATATTTATTTAATTTAGTGCTAGAAGAAATACTCTGCTAGAGAAATGAAAAGAATTGAGCGTTCAATAGTGCAGCCTTGAAATTGATCCTTGTTACTCTTTAGTGGGCTTTTAGTGGGCAATAATATTTCTTGCAGTTTAAGTGGCTTCACCTGCTTTCTTTTGTTGGCTGATTCCGTTAAAAGCTTCAGTAAAGCACGTTGTTATGCTGTGGTGCTGCAAGCGAGAAGTTATTGATTATGTTAAAGTTTCTCTCATCTAAAAGAGCTGTCAATTTGACATCGTAAATGCCTTGTTTCTGTAAGGATGCGTATATAAAGACTGTATGCTGATGTGCATGCTATGAATTTCTTTCTGCATCTGACATTATTCAGACTTGCTCTGCAGCCGTGACCTCGCTTGCCACGGCCGTCACAGGTGACTTTGAACACCAAAGTTCCCAGTGACTGGAAACTGCAGATGTGCCCAGGGAGCAGATTTCAAACCCTTGCACTCAGTTTGGTTACAGATGGTGTGGTTTAACTTTCTTGCTATTTGTATGTGTCTTTCCCTGCTGTTAGTCGATGCTGCGAGGCAGAGGAGGCTGCTACAAACACACATTTTATGGAATTGAGAGCCACCGCTGCATGGAGGCCACGCCGAGCCTGGCTTGCGCAAACAAATGCGTCTTTTGCTGGAGGTAAAATACTGATGCAGCCTTACTTTGGGATGGGGTCTCTGTTCCACTCTGCCCCTCTCCTGTTCCTCAAATCTAGAGCAGTGTTACTTGTGTGCCCTTTTCACTTGGAAGTTGGGAGAGGAGGGGTTTGGAAGAAGCCCCCTTCCTGCCTGTACTCCCCTCCTGAGAGCCTGTGGGTCAGGGTGTGGGGAGGTGGGCTCCACAGCTCCGAGGCTGAAGAGGATCTGAGGGCTCCCCAGCACCACCTCCCCTAGAACTGTCTCCTCTGCAGCCAGGTCTTGTGCCCCAACAGGTCCAGACTATCTGGGGACCTGTGGAAGCAGGAACCGGGGAGGCAGGGGACAGACACCTCCCCACCTACCGCCCTGCAATTCCCACTGCTCCTGCTCCAGGCACCTCGCAGCGTTTTGGTTCCCTGTGGACATCACTGTCTGAGGCTCCTCATGGCTCCTGGTGCTCTGGAGAACATGGGCTGGCTCGTATTGTGCAAAGCCACCAAGGTGCTAAGCCGTGTGAGGATCTTTGTTTTGAAATTGGGCCATTTTTCTCATTTAAAGTACCGTCACCCCCACCAATTCAGCTGCATTCTCAGTGAGTGAAAAGTGATGACTTAGTAACTGTTGCCTTCCTGAAACAGGAGCTAATAAATGACTTTCCATTTTAGTCAGTAGTGACCCCTTTTCTCAGAGGAATTACTCTGTTAATTCTCTGAAGGAAATGAGCTTTGCCTGGATCTGAGCCGTGAGCTGCTCCAGCACCGCTTACTCACCGACATGCCTGGATTTCCGAGGGAGGTTTTTGCTAGGCTGGGGGAGTGCGGGATGGGATCGGTGAGAGAGACTGAGAGGCTCAGCAGAAATAAAAGCACTGACGTGGAAGTGTACTGAGTGGGAGGACATGGAGGTTATTCTTTGAGCTCTTTTGTCTTCTACCTTGCTAGCTAATTCAAACCACGGGGGCTGTGCTTTCTTTGGTATTTGTGCCTACCCCAGGGGGCTGGCTGCCAATAACACCCATTCCATCCCTAAGCCGGGGTGTCCAGCATCCCAATATTTCCAGGCAAAACCAGCCAAACTCCTCTGAGTACCATTTTCTGTCTTTCACAGTCTTCAAGCTTTAATAATGCAAATATTTCATGAGAATATTTAAATGACAGTATCAGTGCGAAAGGATTGCTATAACTTTGAAGGCACTTTGAAGCTATCTCACATTCTAGTGTTCAGTATTAGCCTTAGACACTGGTCATCCTGTGAAGTTTGCATTTGGGAGTCTCTACCAAAATGTTAATTGGTGCTCTTGATGGGCTCTCATCGTATTCTGGCTTGAAAGGACACAGCAAATGGCATGTTTAATGTGCACATTTTGCTGCTTTTCTTCAGAGCAATCTAATGACTGGGAAGAAAAATGTACTGTTCCTTCCTTTTTCCAATGCATCGGCTTGCAGTGGTGCATTTAATTCTGCAGTGGTGACTGTACTGCTAGGAAGAAGATTGTCATGCATATTATCACTCTGTCCCTACACAGAATGTACATAAACACCAAATAGAAAGCAATAACATCACCAGAATGAGGCATTTTGTTCCTAGTATTGCCCTGCAGACCATTTAACACAGTTCCCCTTCAAAATGACCCAACTCTGGTATTTCTTAGCAGCAGCAGCCTGTGTCTGAAGTATGGGACTGAATCAGGAAAGTCAAAGGAGTGTAAATTGTAAAGTGCAGTAATTGGGATAAATTGCCATGTGTGATACATTCCATGTGCCTCTAACTCATCATTCTGTAGCTGTCACTTCTCACTTCTAAGAGGAATCCTGGAAACAGTAGCCCTAATGATAACGAACGCTAGAATGCTTATTTTACTGATGGTAACAACCTGAATGCAAGGAAAGAGCTTTTCAGGGGACTGCTGAAAAATGTTCACATTTATTTACCTTCTGGGGCTGAAGTGGGTTGCAGCTGTTGGACCTTTCCATGCGATCTGCATACTGTCTGTCTTCTCCGACCTCGACTGAGTCGGAAGACTTAAGGCTCAGTTTGAGACTCATCCCAAGGCTCGCTTTATGTACACTTTAAGCTTGACATAAAGCAGAACTGAAAGAAGCTTTCTCCTGCTTTGGTTGCTTTTTCAGTGCTTGGGCTGCTAAAGCTTTCGTGCAGTTGTGAGCTGTGCCAGATCAGGTTAGTTTGGTGTAGGAAGAGGAGACTTCCATGCCCACTGTCCTCCCTACCAGCTGCATGTTGGCACAGTTCACAAACCCTGCAGCCAGGACTATCTATCTATCTATTTTTTTTTTTAACTTTTAAACCCACCATGCCTTGCCGATTCTTAATCATGTGAGACTAAATGCAGAATCACAGGCACCGGTGGCTGGGTAGGATAAGCACGTTACCCTCTTATTAGCAGTTACCATCTGTGCTGTTGGAGACATATGAAGAGATAGTTTTGATGTACTGTTGGCAAATGTTTTTAATACAGGTTTTATGCCTTGCTGGTCTCGCTGTGCTGCTCTGCACTCTAAGTTGCAGTTAAGACCACTGTGATTCTTTTTTTTTTTTCTTGATATCTTCTTTCAGGATTTTGACATTTGTAGAGTCTGCCAGTGTTTCCAACTGCATAACCACTGCAGCTCTCCCAGGTTCGCTGAGGAAGAGGCCAAGGAGCCTGTTTGTTTTCTCTTCCTCACTCTGGCAAGAAATGCTGTAGATCAGCCGCTTTCCTGGGGAATTGGATGTCATCGTAGTTGGCTGGTTGTGACTGACACATTTTGGCCCTCAACCAGGAATCATGGGTGGAGCCAGCATCCAAACACACGCAAAGTTAGGGCTTTTGTAAAAGGTGTAGCTTGACTCTGCACTGGAGACCTTCTTCCTTCTCCCTGTCCCTGGAAGCGGTACGTCCCTGGTGGATACCAAGCATGCCGGTGGCCCCTTACTCGTGCTTCCCTGCCTCTCCTCTGCAGAGAAGCTGCCCGAAAGTTTGGTGGTGCAGGTTTACGGTGTGGCAGCTTCTTTGGAGGACAGGAAAAGCAGATGACCCGTTTGTCCGGCGTTCCCCGCGCGAGGCACCAGTCGGGCTGTGCTGAACTCCTGAGGCTGTTGCATCAAGAGCACGGGGAGGCGGAAAACCCTGCACCTTAATTACTGCAACATCCCTAAGTCATAATTCTCCCTACAGAAATAGTCTGTCACTCCCCGTCATTGCTCTCGGCTTGTCCTGCTGTGTTTGTAGTGTCTTTAGCTTAATTGTCTAAATGGAAATGTGCAAGTGACCAAATCTTTTAATCAATTAGAGCAAGTGTGGGGACTGTGGCTTTCTGACACTGTATTGCGGCACAATTACCAGGCAAACCTGATTTGATTATGTTTTCTGGCAGAGTGTCTAAAGCCCAATCAATTATTCTGGAGAGATGGAACAGCTAAATAAGATTTAAATTAATAGGGTTTATTATTTTTGCATCTGAGGAGGAGGCAGATGAGACAGAGTGAAATATCCTGTAAAGAAATCGGTTCATATGTTTTAATCTGTAACTTTATGATGTTTATAGCTGCACTTGAAGGTTTCAGCTTTAACTTGTAGCATAAACAACAGCTGAAGTTCTGTTCAGACAATCTAAGTAAGCATGTGACCAAGAGCCTGTGATGACAGTAAACCCTGCAGAATGAAGAGATTAATAGTCTCCTGTAGGCAAGGTACTTAATAAGGTCTTTAAAAAAATTAAGAAGAAACTGAAGACATACATTAAAACAAAAGCTGCTTCTCATTAAGTAATGACCCCAGAGGCTAAATTCTTCAGGGAAATGTGAAATACGATGATATCAAAGGAGTTGACACTGCAGGTTTGTAAAACTTAGAACCTGAGCCTGAAAGCTCAGAGGGTCTTTCTGCATCTCTAGCCTCCCTTCCTTGTGCTGCTAAGTTAATATTTACTCTTCCATTTTGCCAGTTTGGTTATTTTTTGCTTACAGAATTAATATGTTGTGACCTAAGGTTCATTGTTTGCTTCAGATTTGATTCTTCACTGGTTTGTTGTCCTTTGGGCCTGCCCGTCTTCCAGGAGCTCTTGAAGTAACCATATAAATGGGGTGAGGGACAGGACATTGTAGCATGAAGCTAGTTCATGCCCCTGTTGATGGTAAAAAAAAAAAAAAATCTATCTATATATATAATCTATATATAGATTGGTGCCTTTATGTGCTGCTCTGCCAGCACTGTAACAACCTGAGGCATTTCTAGGAGAAAATGTTAATGTGGCTCATCGGGTGAGGTGGGAGCAGACCCTGGTGACTCTCGGCCAGGTGCTTACGTGCCAGCTTGCCGCAGCGCTGGCAGCGCTCTCGGTGCCCAACGTTGGCGCAGGGTGCGGTGGCATCGGCTGTTCAGTACCTTGTAAAAGGCTGCGCTGCTCAGGCGGGCTTGCGGTATTCGTTAAACACGGTTTTCCAAAATCAGGCCCAGAAGCCTGGTAAGGTCACTGTATATGCACTTAGTCCCCAAATTAGTATCTGCCATGTGAGGATTCCCAGCTTACGCTGTGCAGTGGGCAGTATTTTCATTCCTGCTATGCAAAAGGCTTGTGATAGGAAGGAAAGGTACCCTGCCAGCACCTTACTGTGACTGAAATCTGCTTTTCACCTTACAGCAGTGCGCGTTTCCCCGGTCTCGGACTTGAAGGCTTGTGTAGTTGTTGTTATTAGTTTACGTATTTATGGCATCAGTAGTGAATATAAGCAGATTATTGGCTATGAAACACTCACATGTGTCTTAATAGTTGCTGCAGCCGGGCTGGTGACTCGGTACCCAGTTATGTGATGGAGTGATCATGGGCTTCGACAGCAACCCTGTACCTCCTGATATGCAAGCTAGTTTTGAAACAGTCTTTGAGACTGCTGAGCATAGTTTGCTGGGGAGGAATGAAATTCCTTGATACAAGCACAGGGCAGACTTCTGGGAGGTGCTCAGCATTGCCTGCCGTTCTAGAAACTATGCTTCTCTTAAAAAAAATAGGTGAGCATTTCTTAGAGTTGGTATGTAGTTTTTCAGTGTGGGGCATCTTCCATGCTTAAGATTTCAGAAGTGTGAGTTAGAAAAGAATCATAGAGTTATTTAGGTTGGAAAAGACCTTGAAGATCGAGTCCAACAGTAAATGTAATACTGCCAAATCCACCACTAAACCATGTCCCTAAGCACCATGTCTGCACATCTTTTAAATGCCTCCAGGGATGGTGACTCAACCACTTCCCTGGGCAGCCCGTTCCAGTGCTTGACAACCCTTTCAGTGAAGAAGTTTTTCCTGATATCCAATCTAAACCTTCCCTGGTGCAACCTGAGGCCGTTTCCTCTTACTACTTCTTTCTTGGGAGAAGAGGCCAACACCCTCGTCGCCACAACCCCCTTTCAGGTAGTTGTAGAGAGCGATAAGGGCTCCCCTCAGCCTCCTCTTCTCCAGACTGAACACCCCCAGTTCCCTCAGCCGCTCCTCATAAGACTTGTGCTCCAGACCCCTCACCAGCTTCGTTGCCCTTCTCTGGACACGCTCCAGCACCTCAACATCCTTCTTGTAGTGAGGGGCCCAAAACTGAACACAGGATTCGAGGTGCGGCCTCACCGGTGCCAGGTACCAGAAGTGGGTGGTTCTAACAATCTGAAGTTCAGCCCTCTCTCGGTTCAGAGGAACTTGCAAAACCAGCCTGGTCTAAAGTCTTCACTATTGGTACTATCATGAGTTGCTGCCAGGCGTTGCAATATAACCAAGTAATTATGTAAGGAGAAGAATAAATTTATTTTGACTGAGCAGCTGATTTGAAAAACCTTAGGAAGTTAGTGAGGGTTCAGCTGCAATGCACTCCTAGTGAAAATGTACTGGTTATGGGTTGATTTATTTTGTTTAATCTAAAATTCATCAATTTATTTTGGGCTTTTTCATCTGTTTCTGAAAATCATTTTAAGTTGATTTTAAAACATGAGGAAAGTCCAAATTTTCTTTTGAAAATACTGAATGTTCTGTCATTTTTAAAATGAGAGTTTTCTTTGGATGTTCAGATATCCAAACATTTGACTTCAGCCTTATTTTCCCAATTTTTTCTTCTTTAAAATTGTTTAAATTTATCAGCATTGGGGAAGAGTTCCATGCCTTTTGAAAAGCTTTTTACCCTTCCTGAATTTATTCATAATAAACCATTATCTTCTCATTCCTACAGCTAACAAAAGATTGCTCAGAGCAACATGAGAAATAACTGCCTATTATTTAACAGGAAATTTCCATGGAAACATTATGTACCTCTTCCTCAGACAGCAGTCTAGATAGGGATTTTTAAATTGTTGTTCCTATCAAAACTTCTCTTTCTTTTCTTTTTATCCCTGTCATAAAGCATTTTGCAGTCAAATGCAACATGTGACTATGTAATACCATCAGCACGGTGATCTTTTTAATTGCACATTGTCCTCACTGAGTTTGCATCTCCAGCCATGTTGGTTCCAACTCAGATGTGGTAAGCCTGCCTCCTGAGCCATCATTCAACTCTTGGGAGCTGCTGAATAGGACCAGTCCAGGACACAACCCTGCAGATGCCTTTTGGATAGACCTAGTATCCTACTGAACCAGTAGTAATTAACTTTTGAATCAAGTTTTCCACCCTGATTTGTGCTGTCTTACAAAACAGTGCTACTTACAGGGCATTTCCTTGGGCAGATTATGAGAATATGGAGTAAGACAGTGTCAAAAGCTCAACCTTTGCCTTCAAGGACCAGTGATAGTCTTGGCATGGAATGTTCTCAGCAGGTTCGTGTTGGCTGTTACCCATCTGAATGCTCTGTTCTGGGGCTCACGAACATTTAGTTAGTCCAGTGTGTCCTGAGGAACTTGAAGGGCTGGTGTAGAAATCTGTCTCCTGCTAAAGGGGGCATTGCATTTGCACGTTTCCAGTGTGTTTTAAAATCAGTTTTACATGCTCCTCACGAGCTTTCAGCTTATTGCTAGCGACTCTGATACTGTCAGCCAATTCATCCAACGTGCTTTAGGGTGAATGTAACCATCCTAGTGAAAACATTTCATTTAGATTAAGTATCTCTAACCTGTCGTCTTTCTAGTCCGATCTGGGTTCTTCCCATTGCAGTCATGAGGAAGTAGAAGAAAAGGTGCAAACAGGTTTCTTGTCATCACAGAGAAATATTAAATGTTTTTTGCTTGTGCATTGGGCAAGCTTTTCCATTGGTCTTCCTCTTACTCATGTCATTATAGGGAAGTCTTTCTTGTTAGCCCTTTCGTTTGTCCTTTGCTAGTTGTATCTTGATTTTTATTTTTTTTTCCCTTGACCTTTCTGATTGTGACCCTGTGTTCTTGTGCTCTTCCTTTTATTTTCAGCTGGAGGATTGCACAGTTGCAGAAGAGCCTGTGATTCTGCCAGATTGGTTTCTTCTTACTCTTCATATCTTTGATTGTTATTGCCCTTTATGATTGTTATTTGCCCTGTTATTCCTTTGCCCTTGAACTCTGCTCCTCTGGGATCTTAACCGCTGGTTCTCAAGGTTCACTGAAGTCTGCTTTCTTGAACTTTCTTGATTTTGTTCCACTCTTTCCCTCCCGTCCCTTTCTGGGAGCCATGTGCTCTGTCCTTTCGTGATTACTGCCACCGGTGTTTCTTCACAGAATCACAGAATCGTTAAGGTTGGAAAAGACCTTTAAGATCATCAAGTCCAACCATCAACCCAACACCACCATGCCCACATGACCTGAAGTGCCACGTCCACACGTTTTTTGAACACCTCCAGGGATGGTGACTCCACCACCTCCCTTCATGTTCCCCACTAGATGCCAACATCAATCAGTTGATCACTGGAGTAAATGATACTTTATACCCGTGCTGCATTTTTCCCTCAAAGTTTCTTGAAAGACTTCGTAATATTAAGCATTGCTTACAGAAGAGAGCAGCCATTTTAAAAGAGGATATAAAGCAAAAGCTGATTTATTAAAATAATACATGAGTGGTTGGGGAGGGGGGTGCACTGAGCCACTGAAGCATACACCTTCTTCATGGAGGTCTGGTTGACTGCCAGGGACACTTTGGTAATGCTGGCAAGTAATACTGGTAGATCAAAGGTCTGATGAGAATATAAATAAGGGTTGGAGGCAGCCTATTAGCCAGGGGAGAGCGGGAGCGAGCTGGCAGCTCCCCATCGTGTTCCATCCAGCCTTGCATCGCTCCATGGTGGTGGGGTGCTGTGGCAGTGATGGTTTGTCTCTGAAGTATCAAACCTGTTTCATGCCTGGAATGTCTAATAAAATAAGGGTTTTCTAGTGTGTGTGGTTTCGAGTGAGACTATTTTTTTGCTTGTGTTATTTTGGGAAGGGAAGGAATACCGTGCACAATTACCTGCTCAAGGCTTGAGTAGCTGCTGAGGCGGATGATGCGGAGGGTCACAGAGCCTGCAGGGGATGAGAAGGTGACAGTGGAATTCTGTCTGTGCCAGGGGCTGTGAAACAATCTCATCAACCACAAGGCATTACTTTTTCCTTCTATTAGAAGAAAAACTGCTTTTTGCCAAATAAGCTGCTTGGTAGACATGACCTGGTATGTTTATTAAACAGTCAGAATGTGTTAAAAATTCAAGGACTGTTAGACACTAATAATTAATAGCTGTCCAGCATGCATCAAGAGCCTATTGGTTTTCTGCCAACTTGCCCTATTAAATATACAAGGTACAAGTTATGTAGTTAACCATGTAAGAGTTTTATAAATGCCTTTTATAGTTTGCATTCAGAAAACTTTCCATGTTGGCAGACAGGAATAAAAAAAAAGGAAATTCAAAAAGCAAAGATGTTTTAGCTTAAAGGATCTTTGAGATGGTAAAGTAGTTTGACAGCAGTGTTTAAATCTTTGCTCTTGAAGTGGATGAAGAAATGTTTGGGCCAAAGGCTTGCTTTTATTGATGCTGGGTCTGGAATTTGTGTGTTTTAGCACTGTTGAAGTATGGAGCTGCAGATCTTTCTCACTTGGAGAAGTCAGTGGGATTGTCTTCAGTAAGCACTGGGCTATCTGCTTCATTCTGAGAAAGTGCTTCCCTCTGTCTTTTCTCCTCCAGTTAAGTGCTGGGCATCGTGTCCTAATGCCCGCGTAGCTGGAAGGCTGAATACGGCAGGTTACCGCACAGTCGCCTCTGTGGCTGCCTTCCAGGGACCATGGAGAGTTGTAGAGGAAACGGAGATCAGCCAGTTAGAAAACAGAGTTTCAGGAGTATATATTGTTTGGTCTTGTTTTCCTGTCCAGAGCTATGTTAATCCAGTAGTGCTATTTGGAAAGACGCTGCAAAATACGCTACTCTTCTATTAATAAATTATTCTATGAGCTGCAGTAGAATTGGTGGGGGAAAAGTGGAGCAACTTTTGTAGCGTACTTTGGAAAAAAGCAGAAGATGGAGAGAGAACAAATAGGTAAAAGCACAGGAATTTGTTGATTTTCTTAGTATGATACTTAAAGGCTGAATTATCCCTGTTTGATACCAGCCTAAGTGCAGCAAAGTTAGTGGGAAATCCCTCTCACCAGGGAGAGGCCTGGGCGAGGTGCAGGCTCTCTCTCGGTTGTGTTTGTCCAGGTGTGAGCATTTGGTGAAACCCTGGCCCAGGTTGCCCAGAGAGGTGGTTGTATGCCCCATCCCTGGAAACATTCTAGGTCAGGTTGGACGAGGCTCTGAGCAACCTGCTGTAGTTGAAGATGTCCCTGCTTACGGCAGGGGGGTTGGACTAGATGACCTTAAAGGTCCCTTCTAACCCAGACCAGTCTATAATTCTACGATGGGTACCACACCAGTTGGTTGTAGTATTTTGTTTGCTTGTCAGGATGCATTTTTTTTTTTTTCCCCACATGATTTCCAATGGCTTTATAACATCATCTCATGCTAATGAAATAGGGAATGGGGAGAAATGCCATGTATCTTCCAGGTGCTTGGGTGGATCTGCCTGGATAGGCTTTTTCTGTTTTTGAAGAAAACAAAATATGGGTACAGCGGTCCTTTCTGGGTAGGCAAGGTTGGCTTCCTAATGCAGTGTTATAAGCTGTCCCTCAGATGGAAGAGAAGTGGGTTTTTTATCCTGTAGTCTGTTTGGCTCAGAGAAATCAACATTTTAGTTTTACTTTGTACATTGGGGTTTCAGTAACGCGGTAGCTAGCAGATCTCAGAAGTGATGAGAAGCCTCTATGGAGTAAATCTGGGAGATTAACCAGATCCACCAGCAATGCATCTTCAGCATACTGGAGGCTTCCTGGTCTCTTCCTTCTTATATTTCTGAAGTAGTCTGCCCTTGTCAGTCTTATTACTGGCATGTTACACAAGGATTTGGGTTAGAAACAAATCCTGTTCTTCTCAGGGTGGCAGTTGGTACATTCGCAGTAGAACTAAAAATGGCTTAGGACCTTCCTTTTTTGAATTGGTTTTCAGCTGTGGTCAGAGGAGGAGGTAGAACCAGTTTTCCTTTCTCTGCAGAGGTCTTTCTGGCTGCAGAGCATCATATTAGCTTCTTGGAAACCTTTCACCTGTGATTCAAAATAGGTATGTTGAGTTTAGTATAAACTGCAATGTCCATGCTTTTTTTTCTGGGGAGAATCCAGAGCCTGGAAGGAGAAGAATGATGACAATGGTGTTCAAAGATCACATCTGAGAATTGTGTTGGAAGCAGGATATTCCTGAGAAATTTTTGTTGCTTTTAATTTTATTAAATAATGCCAAAGTCCCCAGGGCGACAGATGGGTTCTTGCGTGTACATTACAAACGACAGTGAATAACTATCTCTCTTTTCTTCAGACATCATACAAATCCAGTGGGCACAGAGTGGCGATGGAAGATGGACCAACCTGAAATGATCTTGCAGGAGGCTATTGAGAACCATCAGAATATGATCAAGCAGTTCAAAGGTAACTTCTCCTGCTTTTTCCCCATTAATGATGCTTTTGGAAGGTAACCAGAAGTAGCATCTTCACAGCATAGATGAAAACGTTCTGGTCATCTGTGAAATGCTGGGAAGGAGGCATGAGATTTGTAATATCAGAAAGAAGGGTAAGTGAGAAGACACTTCTGGCACACTTCCTGTTTTCTGAGATGTTCTGCCTTGTTTTTGACATTAGAACATGAGTCAGCCATTGGGTATCTACTGCTGCCTCGAGGGAGTAGAGTGCAGCTGCCTCTTGTGCGTCTTTGTAGTTGTCATATCCTTTTCCTTGGTGTGCACAGAGGCTTCCGCAGTCGCTAACGCTGGCCTGGATGACAGGGGATCTTGGCTCTTATGTAAAAGTGAGGGCGAGTAGAAGGCAAAAGGGATCAGCCTCTAACCTGATAGGAAATATACTTCCCAGTGTTAATCCCCTGGGAGCTTTTGTTAGCTCTGAAACTTATAGATTGCATTTTTCTCATTAGTTAATGAACAGTAGCATTCAAGGTGTTACTATTTTCAGGAATTATTCAGTACATCTGTTTGTGACTGAAGCTGCTGTTATACAGCACCTCTGAAAAGTACTGTATTTTGCTTCCCATAGGAACTCCTTGTGGGTTTGTTATTAAGTGTGTGTGTGTATATATACAGTTGGGTTTTTTCTTTTTTTCCAAAAAGTGATAAACTTGGTTACTCTGCCAAGGTCAGCTTTGCGTGCTGGGAGGGCTGGCCAGCTTGGCAGGACAGGTCTAGGTCTCTGCTCTTGCTAACTGACAGCGGAGGCTGTGCAAGCAGCAGGAGTGGAATGAAGTATCCATAAAATGTGCAAGATGAGCCTTAGTCTTGGCTGTCATTTTAGGAACCTGTTTGTTTATGTTGGCTGCGCACAGAGAGAACCCAATGGATTAGAAACGTGACAGGTAAAAAAACCCTGCAGTCAGCAGAGCAGAGTCGCTCTGTCTCATTCATTGGAGTTATATAATAGGCGGAAAAATAACTCAAGTTAGGGCCTCATGAGCTTCGTTTTCATCAAGTGGCTGGTTTGAATCCTCTTGTGTGCTCAGACCTGCAGCTCCAGGGAAGCCAGTTCCCTGGGAGCTCCTGTGCTGAACTGGATAGGGAGCAGTGGGAAGAACCAGACCTGGCTGCACTCTGCCCGTCGCACACATGCGGTCCGGAGGACTGGAGCACAGCCCTAGACCTCGTCCAGGGGAAAGCAGTGAAGGTGCTGTGGTGGGATAGGGCAAAATGATGATAATTTGTTAGAAGAAGCTTTCCTGGGGGAAGAAGAAGTGAGATGAAGAGGTAGCTGGTGTCAGTGCATCTTCCTTCAGACTAAGCAAAGCCCAGCTGTCAGAGCTTGAGGCAGGGCAGTCTGTAAGGAAGCGCGGGTCTCATTGCCTAGCCTTGGCGTTTCTTTTGCACCGCAGCCATGTGGGCAGCGTGGGGAGAGTGCCAGGCTAAGGCAGGCTGCCTGCAGCAGTGCTGCCCGACTGGCTGGGCCAGAGCTGCTGCAGGGAGTCATGGCTGCCAGCTAACTCAGCTGCTGGGGTGCAGTGCCAGCACAGCAGGAGCTTGGGTGCAGGTGGTTTGCATGAGTGAAGAGCATGTAGGATGTCAAATTTTGTCTGGAAGGCTGTAATGGCTCTATAAGACTGTTACAGCTATCAACAAGAGTATTTGTGTTTAACGCTTAAGGCACTGAGCACTTCTCAAACTCTGCTCTTTTATCCTGTCTGTTCTGGGTAGGCAGGCTCCTAGAGGAGTTGAAATGTCATTGGGCATGCTGAAAGGGTTGTGATCAGTAGCTCGGTCAGTTTGCTGGCTGCTAACAAGCAGTGTACTTCAGGGGTTGATCCAGGAACCTATGTTGTACAACATCTCCATCAACAGATGATGGGGATGATGATACTGAATACACCCTCAACAGCTTTGTGGGCGATACTAATTTAGGGAGGGTGGCAGGCACACTCAATGGCACAGCTTTACTTCAGTGGGACCTTGAGAAACATGATTATTGGGCCAATAGATGCACGTGGAGTTTAGGAAGAAGTGGATGGCTTCTGTTTGAGAGTGTTATAACCCCGTGTTGGTCCATGCTGGGAGACCCACCTGCCATGGTAGAACAAGGGAAAACAGACTTGGGTTTCTGTTTGGGAGTGCACGTTGGACATCAAAATAAGCTTGTTCAGCAAAGGCGGTGCTCAGAGAGCTTGGGGGACCCTCCAGCCTTGGCGGTTTTCAATTCTTTTAAGTAAAGCCATTACCACCCTGGTCCAGTGTTGGCAATTGTCCTCTCTGAGCCGGAGGCTGGACTAGAGACCTGCAGCAGCCCCTCTTAATCAGTTCTGTGATTTTTGATATGATTGTTAAAATGGGAAGTCTTAAACAATATCAACCCCTGTCCTTTCTATGAGGCAGGACTTGACTGAAAATAGCCATTTATAGTTGCTTAGGAGGAAGCCACGTGTTGTTTGAAGTGATGACTGGATTTGCATGCGGTTGCTGGTGGAGTACGGAGGGTGTACTTGTGAAGGCAGGAATCGCCCTCGCGCTGCGCAGTACTGGTGTGGCGTGGTGCAAGCGTTGCCCCTGCACGGCAGAAGTGTGTGGTGTTCGCACTAAAGAAAGACGAAGAACAAAAGCGACTTTGCAGATGCTTGAAAGCCCTACCGTCTTCTGATAGCTGAGGGCAGGAATCTGTTTAAAGCCAACTTCAGACTAAGCAATAACCCTCTCCTTCCCTTACTACCCCCTGATGTCTTCCCAAAAAGGGTTGGGGGGAGGGAAGGACTTAGCAGCATCTGGAAATATTCCCAAAGTGAGAGGCCTGTAAGGACATCTCAGTTCTCTCTTCTTGGAGCGTATTTTCCATTCAACAAATTCGTAAATATTCCCTGAAACTTGCATGTGCAGCCTCAGCACAGTTATCCTTGACCTGGATCTGTGAAAGGAGAAAGACCAAAAAAAAAAAAAAGTCTCTGGACTAGGACTGTGCTGCAAAGTAGAAAAAGAAAAGATGTGTTACTTTTTCAGAGTGGTAGATGGCAACACGCTTCCTGTCTCGGGAGCCTAAAAGCAAAAGGTTTATTAAGGAGAAGAAAAATCAGTAAGAAAAGCCCAGTAGCTTGCTGTTACATTTCGTGAATTTTACATCATCGCTTCCCTGAGGTGCATGTGAAAATATTGTTAGAGTAGAATCGGTGAAAGCAAAATTGAGTTGAAACGCGGCGTGGTAAGCTGAAGCCAGGGAGAGTTAAACGATGCGCGGACAGAAAGCTGTCCTCTCTCCAGGCTGGGAGTGCCTCAGGCGGAAAACAGGACTGTCTGCGTCCAGCGAGCTTAGCAGCGCTCCACGAATAGTAGGTTGGATTTTATTATGATTGATTTTAAGAGAAAAAACCCACCCGAACCCCATAAACCCCACCGAGGCTTGAGCAGTGAGACGAGCTGGATCGCTTTGCTGAAGCGGGAGGACAGGCTGCAGCTGGGCCCCGGCGACGCCAGAGGCGTTCCCCGCAGGGTACTGCGCGCGTCGGACGAGGTGTTTGGATGCTGACCCCCAGCGTGGAGCAGACCAGACTAACCTGGCTACTGGAGGAGAAAAGCATGGGGAAAATGTCTTCGCTAGAGAGCCCTCAAGGCTCCTGAGTGTCTGGTAGTGCTGCTCAGATGATAGCCAAAACCTGTTGAATACATTGGTGCTCTTTCTCGCACCAGTACCACAGCTCTGCACGCAGGTACACGCGTACCCACATCTCCGTCTGCCAGAGGAAATGGTGAGCTAGTCTGGTGCTTTATTAATTCCACGCATTGTAGTAAAAATGAGATCTTTGAAGGAACAGAAGAATTAGTGGGGACTCTATCCTATAAGATATCCTAGAGGATAGCCCTCTATGCTCTAAGAGCTCCTATCCATGCTCTTAGAGATGATGATATGTCATCTTCTTGTTTATTGTTGCCATAGTTTGTACTGGTTTTGAAGACTGTAGACATTAGTTAATGTCACATAATTACCTTTTAGAGTAACTGATGGGGAGCCATTTTACTGACAGGGAGCTAAGGTGGGAAGGTGTGAAGTAGTTTTTGATGGCTACATTTTCTAGGTAGTGACTAGTAAATCTCTGCCTTTGCGAAGGGCACACACAGAATGGAAACGTAATTAAAAAATAGGAGAGTGGGAGTCTGATAATACAGCTCTGGTGCAACTTGGGGAAAAATGAAAAAAACAAAAATGTATGGTCTGAATTAGGAAATCCTAAGACTACCTGTGTGTCTTGCTGTAAGAGTAGATAAAACAGGTTCCTTGTCGTCTCACTCACGCAGGCACTTGTGATGACTGGTGTCCAGGTACTTGCAGAGGGGCATCCGAAGTCGGCGACCAGCCTCTCTAGGGTCATGTGCCAGATGATGCTTTTCTTTCCCAAATTAAAGTGCACCAGTAGGAGGGCAGCTGGAATCAGCTTTTCAAAGGAGATGTGCTGGTCAGAGGAGGCTTGGCTGCATGCTCTGCTGAGGTCTGAGCTGGGCAGGAGCTGAGAGCTGTATGCCACTGCCTCTTGGGTCTTCTCAAGCTCCTACAGCTCCAGGCTCCTGTGGCTGCGTTGGACCTGCTGCATGCCATACAACATCTGCCCAGGCTCTGACTGTGCTGAAGTTCATTGACTGAAGGCAGAGGAGCCTCATCCAGAGGAGCAGAGGTTGAGTGCTGTAGCGGTATGGCAGCCACAAGTGCAGGAGGGTTCATGCGCTCCCTGGAATACCCACTAATCCTGTTTAGTTTATCCCTGCCTAGCTGGTGGTTTATATGGTCAAACGACTGCATACAAAGCCTCTACCCTCCTCTGGAGCTTATTTATGTATGACAGATTTGCTGTAAACTGTTTTGAGAGAGTTACTCTCAAACTTCATGTGATGTTGGAATTTGCTTCTGTCTGCCTATAAAGCTGGCACGGTAATTATCGTAGTCCAACTGCAAGATGCTGAGAGAGAGAAATTAATTAATTCCAAAAATGACCTACAGTAGCTTTAGGAATACAAAAGGGAGTCCTTTAATCTCAGTGTGTGGTTGAGATGCTTCTTTCTTTTCAAATAAAGTCCTCATTTAGTACTGTCAAGTTTCTGCGGAATAACCATTAGTCCTGTCACTTATTCAGGACTGAGCCTGGCTGGTTTAAAATGCACTAAGCTTTGCTCTGATAGCAAACCAGCTTTTCTATGTGAGGCTGAAGCAATATCCACAAACTCCTCTTTTTATCTTGGCTTTGCAGCATAGCATGTAACGTTCTGTACCGCTTGAGCTCCAGCGTCTAGGCAACGAGAGGTGAGCTGAGGACCTGGTTTGAAACTCAAGTCTTTGTGTTTTTTGTTTTTTTTTCTTTTAAAACAGACCAACCCCCAATCTAAAGCCTCAGATATTATTCGAGTACTTCAAGGCACGTCAAGGAAATGTGAAGTGACATATTTGGAACAAAAGCTTGTGTGTAGTCAGATGATTTCATATGGGGTCCTGAGCACTTGGTCAGATACGGATGGGCTGGAGGAGTATTCGCCTCGCCCCTGCGCCCCCGTGGGTATAATAAATGTGGCTCAGCTTGGTTAAACCTGCAGACAGCATTTTCATGTGGATACTACAGCTTGAGCTCCTTGTGTTTTCCTCTTCGTTCTGAAATGTCTCTTGCTGTTCAGGACGGTGTCATGTGTTGGGTTTTCTTTCTGAAAGCATCCTCTACAGAGCTGCATTTCATGCGGTTGCCAATATGGATTCAGGTTGTTGGTGCTCTGCTTGGCGAAGTGTGGGGAGCTGGTCTTCATGGGGCTGGGGGGACCACAGGGGGTCGGCAGCGGAGACAGGCAAAACCTGGTTTTCTTTAAGATGCCTACTTGAAGTGGCAATAAACTGGCTCTTGTGTTTCTGTCTCAGCATTCAGGCAGCATTGTTGAAGTCTTTGCAGTGGAAAGCTTGACTCAAATGTTACCAGAAGATTGCTTGCAGCAGTTAACACGCAAAACCCCAAGCTCCGTGTGTCTGGGCGTGCGCTGTTTTGAGGGTTCCTGCGGAGCTGGCTCAGTGGGCACTGGCTGTGGCCTGGTGTCCCCTCTGGTTCAGGAGGGCTCCAGCTGGTTTTGCTCAGTCTTCCTTGTGCCAGGGTATATTTTACATACAGGTGCATGGTTTGGGAGCAGGTTTAGTTGATTTAAGCCTGTTTTCCCTCTTTTTGCAGGCGTGTCAGGAGTAAAAGCAGATCGCTTTGAGGAAGCAATGACGGTGAAGCACTGCGCATTGTCACTGGTGGGAGAGCCCATCATGTACCCAGAGATCAACCGTTTCGTGCAGCTCCTGCACCAGCACAGCATCTCTAGTTTCCTGGTTACAAATGCACAGTTCCCAGAGGAGATTAGGTAAGAGTTGGACAAAATATCTCCCTACTAAAACATTTGAGTGCTGACCTGTGTTTTAATTCCATTTTATCGCTCATCAGAGTCAGCTCTGCATGAGCACCAACAATGAAAAAGCCCATTTGGCATCTATTTGATTTTAACCTTAATCTCCCTGTGCTCTTTCTCATCTCTCCCCCAGTTTGATTTTCTTTTCTCTATGTCATAAGCAAAGTGTGATTACTTCTGAAAGTGAAGAGAATGTAATGTAGTACCTCCCGGAGGTGCGATGGAAGGAGAATGAGTGAGCTGTGTTTGATGCTTGGGGACATGGATAACTGGTGTGAGTGTTTTCTGACAGCTAGAGCAGGAGACCGAACTCATAAATTGCCTTTTTGGTTTGTGTGCTTCTCTTGTAGTCTGATCTTTGTTCTTTACTCCATAAGACCAAAGACAGCTCAAACCAAAGATCTGTACAGCCCAGCATCTCCAGCAGGACCCGGAGTGCAGGATAAGAAAAGGTGAAAAGCACAGAGTCATCTGCGCAAGTGGGAGCGGTAGTTTTTAACCTCCCTCTGAGGGACTTGAGCTAAACATTCAAAACATTTTAATGAACTTTGAAGGAGTCTTTACAAATGCAAAGAATCCCTGTTTCTGATGCCCTTGAGCATCCAGGGTGCTTTTAACGAAATCTGAAGCAATGTAGCAAGGAAATGCAGCATGTGGTGAGCTGCAAGTTGGTTGGGAACTCGTCAGACTACCATCAGCTAATAACACCGACAAGGTCCAACCTTGGAGTGATGTGAGCATGTTAGCGGAGCTGTACGCAGGATGCGTCGCTCAGCTTGTCATTTCAGCTCGGTGCCTCTCCGTGTTAGCGCTTTCTGGTGGAGCTTCCTTTTCAGTTCCTTCTCGTGGTCCGAATATGGCAGTGAGAGGGGAGGGCATGCAATTTTTGAGTGAGTAATTATACACTACAAAGGCATTCCAAATGATTGAATAATTGTGTAATCAAGTTACTTTAAGTCATGTATTATGTGCCCGATAGACAGAAATTGCTCTTTCCTAAAAATAACATTTTAGAAAGAGACCACACACTGTATTTTGAAGCTGCATTTCCTAGGATCTGCTGAATGTTTTTAAAAAGAAACAAAAAAAGTGATAAATGCTAGTCTTGCTGTCTTAAAAATGGCAACTGGTCTTTGGCTCATGAAAGCAAACGATTTGCTTAATATGGGAACTGAAGTATGCACCAAGCTCACTCCTCTGTCAGCAGAGGGGACCTATAGTCTAAAAGTTAGTCCTGAAATAGGCAGCGTGACCTCTGGCATCCAGCGTGCAAATGGGGAGCGTGGCCTGGGGTGTTCGCTGGGCTTAGGAGAGGGGCCCGCCGGCTCTGCAGACCCCCTGGCTGGGTCTCCAGCATGCTGCTGCCTGTGCCTTCCTCTCTCCTCTCCTCCTCCTCCTCCTCTTGCATTTGATCCGCAGCCTCCAGGCACACATGTGTTTTCAAGAAGTGAGGGAGGTTTTATAGCACATGAGCTCGTTGTGAACAGTTACCTGGCTCTTGTCCTCTTCCTCCTCTTGCTTCTGATTAGTCGCCATGAACAAGAACCCTTGTGTACGTGTTTGCGTTTATGAGCGTCAATAATAATAACAACGAGCAGATGCTTATTATTGCTCATAAACAAATGCACGTTTTTATTATATTGCTGTTTCTGTTCTTTGTATCATTGAGTCGCCTGTGTCCTGTCTGGCTTATGAAACCACCTCATGGCCGGTGGTCTGAAGTCAATTTACTGCTCTCGAGTTGTGCTTTGCTGTTTGGTCATGATTTCTACCGAAGTTCATATGTGGTAAATGCCAAATGTGAACTTGATCTCCTGGATGTGATCTCAGCTGTTTGAGCTAGCTTGGAAATTGCAACCGAAAGTTAAGGGGGAATGTTTGACAATCCATCCTAGTACCGTGCAACTAAATGTCCTGTTAATTATGAAACGTAGCTGTGTTCCAGGACCATCAGTTTGTGCTCTGCTTCTCCCTGGTGCTGGCTGGACCCACAGCTGCCCTTTCTCCTAGTTCCCTTTTGGCAGAGCATGCACGAGGTCGTCCTGGCCACCGTCCCAGCCATGGCAGGAACCTGTGGGCTGCTCTGTTTTGGAGCAGCGTGGGGCAGAAATCCCTCCCTGGCATCACTTCTAATTCCTTAATTTTCTCCAGTATAACAGTGAGTCTGGCTCTTGCCTGTCCCTAGGATTGAGATCATCGGAGAAGAGATTATTTTTCTCAGCTCATGTTTTGAAAAACCCTTGCTCCATCTTCAGCGAGGCCCCTTTTAATTAGGCAAATGCAGCATTAAGTAAAGAGAAGAGTATTTTGGCTATGTGTTTTTTTGCAATGGAATACTTCAATCCACTTACACCTAGAACATTTGGTCACTTTTGGAGATTGTGGCTTTGGGCTGCCAGTCCAGACAAGCTTGTTTGCAAAACAGGGTTTCTTAAGCTAAAATGCTAAATTTCCTCTGGGCTATTTCATTCTTCTTTCTTAAATACATACAGAAAGAATATGTTTAGATAGGCTGAGTGTGCATGGTAAGTGGATTTTTCTGGACACTAAAAGCTCTGCTCAGTCTGATTCTGGACAGTTCTTGTCACTTTGTCACCTTTGGGGAGGGCAGGGTTTTGGTGTAATTTTAGGTGGCACTGTTTGGCAGCTGAACAATAGTTTCTAATTTCTTATCTTTTATAAAGACCCAAATCAAGCCTGCTCATTAACAGACTTCACAAAACACGCTTGCAAAATGTCGTCCTAAGTCCTAAATTGTTAAGAGCTGAAGAGTTATGTAGTGCAATTAGGATTCTGTCACTTCGTCTTGGAGACACCGGGGTGGAGGTGCCATGAGGGGTGCGTGTGTGTTACACTCTCTGCCTTTATCGGTTTTGTCTGTGACAAGGGAGGTGGTTTTAGGTTGTTCCTCTTAATGCCCTTCGTTATCCCTTTGCTAATGGACTGCAGCGTTGCTGCTTCTCCTTTATACCCTTGGGGTTTGTGGAAGGGATTAAGGCTCAACCCAGGCTCTTCACGCAGCAGATGAGGTTTAATCTTTTTAGAAGTTACCAGTATTGGGCTCACAGATGCTGTGCTCACCGGCATTATGTGACCAGAGAGACTATACTGCAGGATTTATAGGAAATAAGAGCCTTGGGAGTGGAAGGAGAACACGTTGGGGGTTGTGCTTGGTTTTATTTTCTAAACAGCTTTGATTTTCCGTCAAAAAATTATTTAACTGATGATGCCAGGTAAGTTCAATGTGTCCAGCAGTAGAAACTGGCTGAATTATGGCTGTAGTTCTGTTGAATGGGATTATTTTTCCATAGACCAGGGCAAATAGAACTTGGGGAAGGGGCTGAGCTTCATGGTTTTTAACCATAGGGGCCTTTCAGCACCTCACGTGAACCCCTGGCAGCCTGCTTTGGGAAGCCTTTCTGAACGTGTTACAGCTACACTGGAGCGAAATATGTTCCAGTTCAGTGAGGAAAAGATGATTAAAATGTCAGCCAAGGTCTCTATATGTGATGTTCTTAGCTTTGGGCTATATTATTTATTGAAAGTAGGTCGTAACGTTTTGCTATTAAGATGATGGTCACTTGGCAGAGATGAACCACTGGACTTTGATAGTTTTCCCTGTAAACACTGTATAGTTCCTGTTGCTACTGGACCAGCAGAGCAGCTTGTTCAGAGATGCTGTATTTTATGTGTGCTTTGGTAGGAAAACACAAATTCAGCTAGCAGTAATGTCTGAAAACAACAATACCCTTCTTTTTATTTCCAAGGAACCTTGGGCCAGTAACGCAGCTGTATGTCAGCGTGGATGCCAGCACCAGAGAGAGCCTGAAGAGAATTGATCGACCTCTCTTCAAGGACTTCTGGCAGAGGTTTCTAGAGAGTTTAAAGGCCTTGTCTGAAAAGGTACCCAGTGAAGAACGTATTTTTAAATATTTTTTTTTCTTCCTTTTGCACCTTAACTACTCAGGACAAAAGTAGAAGACTTGGGAGGCTTAAGATGGACCGTGGATGGGTTCTGGATGTGTTGGAAGCATATTTACATGTTTTGTACATTACAGTGTATAAAGTCCAGCAAGTTTAATCAATTTTCCATGTGGGGAGAAATTTATTGACAAAAGCAGAGCAGAATGTGTGTCAAATAGGACAGTAAATTCTGCTGTGAATACAAGATGCTATGAGAGATTAAGAGATTATAAAATAATAAAATATTTCCTAATGAAGCATTTACACTGAAAAGCAGGCTGCTGAAGGAAAATGGGAAATTCAGGGAAGCCTAGGAAGAGTTAAAAATCCCCGTGTGGCACTTAGCATTGGATCTCAAAGGTTCCCTTGAAACAGCAGTAAAGGACATTAAAACGTGTGTGCTGGAGTTTACTAGCTCTAGTTGACCTCCCGCTATATAGAAGTAAACATATCTCCTTGTTTCTGGAAGATTTAGCCAAAACAGTGGATTTGAGCATAATCCTTTACACTGATGGTTTGTAGTAGCTTGTGTCTGAGACAGCTGAACAGTGACCTGAAGGCCCATGGGATTGTGCCTGCTGCTGTCAGCACAGAACTTGGTCTACTGTGTAAGAGTTTTTGTAGTGATTACTGAAGCACTCGTGGCCCCAGCATCACATGAGTTAAATGGGTGTTGGTCTCTTCTCCCAAGTAACCAGCGATAGAACGAGAGGAAATGGCCTCAAGTTGCACCAGGGGAGGTTTAGACTGGATATCAGGAGAAATTTCTTTACTGAGAGAGTGGTTAAACATTGGAACAGGCTGCCCAGGGTGGTGGTGGAGTCTCTATCCCTGGAAGTGTTCAAAAAACTTGTGGACGTGGCACTTCAGGACATGGTTTAGTGGACATGGTGGTGTTGGGTTGACGGTTGGACTTGATGATCTTAAAGGTCTTTTCCAACCTTAATGATTCTGTGATTCCATGAAAAATAGTGCTTTGTGAGCGTGTCTTCCCTCTCTTATTTACTTACTTAAACATTATTTACTGTGCTCTGGAAGCAAGTACTTCTGTTCAGTGATTTGGCAGAAGTTGACATGTTACCTGCTGAGATGAACAGACAAGAGAGAGTTTCACTTGAACAATGAGTTTTTCTGCCTCCTTCTGAGATGACAATGTTGGACCATTTTCTGCCAAATGTACTTACACTAGTAGATCTGGGAGACTCAGTGTAATTGAGTGATGCTTTATTCTGCAAAGTCATGCGAGTAGCTTGATCAAGCTGTTTGCGTGCAATGTGCCAGCTGATCTTGTTAAACAAAATCTCAGGCCAAACTCTGAGCTTACTGAAGTCAGGTACAAACTTACTGAGTTCTCTGTGTAAGTAGAGGAAGCTGTGGAAAGAAGGAGAGCTAAAATATTGAATGCAAAAATGTTGAAAAAGTCTTGTGAGCTTGCTTTTGCCCATCATTTCTTTCCTTCCACCTCTTGACCCTGGATAGATGTCGCTCAGTCATTGCTGTGTGCTGTCAGAAATTTTCTTGCAAAGAATTGAGGGTGAAAGTGTTGGCAAGTCTGTCCATACAGCTAAAAATACTCTGGTCAAGGTGAAGAGGAGAGGAAAAAGAAGCACAACTAGCAGGTGCCTTTTCTCCTCAAAGCAACTGCACTTTGAAGGGCCCTTGAAACACTGATAACACAAGAGCCAATTAATAGTTGCTGCAGTTGGTAATACACTGTTCCGCCAGCGCCCGCTCAGCTGCGTATTGCATCATCACACGTGGAGGACAGCAAGAAGTCTCAGGGAAGCTGCTGGCTGTTAGGTTTTTTTGCTTAATGCTATACATGGTTACGGTACCCAAAAACCGTCTTGAACTGCTTCTGGGCAAAAGTACCTTTCTGTTTTCCTTCTGAGTGTGTTGCTCGGCGTTCACGTGTGATGCTGTAGGACCGTGACGAATGAAAGGTGGTGAAAGCTTAATGCATCTGCTGATTCTTGAGAAATACAGCTCCTGTTTCAGAATAGGTGGGAAGGCGCTGATGCATTGTGTTGGGAAAGTGATGCTAATATATCTGGAAACAAAATACAAGTCCCGTATTTTCACACTGCCTGACAAACCATCCAGGCATATTCAGTTCTCCTGACGCTGAGGCAAGCTGGCAATCGCAGCTGGTATGAGTCACTGCTAATAAGAATCATGGATAGGTTTGATCTATGCATGTTTAAAAAGCAAAAATGGGCGAAGGGAGTTTTTAAAAACACGAGTCGTACTTTGTGCTTGCCGTTGGGGTGTTTGGCGAGCGCTGTTCCTGCACGGTTACCCTGCTCGCTTGGGTGTCCGCGGGCTGTCCCCAGGGTGCTCTGCTCGGTGCCGCAGGGATGGGTGGTTCGAGGCAGGTCCTGCAGCAGAATGTTGATGATCCAAACAGACCTGAGTGGGAGAAAGAAAGAGCAGAGGACATGGTCCTAGGTGAGAAGGGAGTGAGGATATCTCTCTTGGCTGTCCTCTTTCCTAGCACCAAAAAGCAGGCTGATTCTTGTTAAAAATACAAATGGAAGGGCCTGGGCAAAGAGGTGGACTTCAGATCTGTTGCCTTAGGGAGGTAGTTCTACTGATAACGGATTTCGTTATTTTAACTGAAGTTCTGCACAAAGTTCTTGAGCCCTTAATAAAGGAGTGAATTTAATAATGAATTGTTCCCAGTATGAATGATGATGTCATACAGCATGGTGGTGATTAGTTGCTACAGTATTTTCAAAGGAAGTTCAGGAATAGAAGATAAAAATCTGTTGCAATATTTCTTTCTGCAGCAAACACCAAGAAACCCCCTCTTTGTCCACTACTATTTGGAGTAAGTTTTATCCTTTCTAGAGTCCTTTCTCATTGAGATGATTGTTGTGTTAAATTCTCTATGCTGAGGAACGTTTTTTGAGAGAGGAGTTTGTTAAACAGCAGGTACACTCCCAGAAGGATCCATTTGTTTCTTGTCATGTGTCTTCTGCCCTCCAAATTAAATTGAGAGGAAAAGGAAAGATGTTAGCATGTGCGACAGAATGTGTCCCTTCCAGACATCACGTTTGAGAAGTCTTGTAGCCTCGTCCTCTGACAGCCTGGAGTTCCTAAGAACGATTGAGAGGTGACTTGACTTGATAGACAGGCACTCCGAGGAGGCATTAAGGATGTGAATCCTTATTCTCATTGTGAGGATGAAAAGTCTGTTCCAGTGGTTGAAAGGCATTTCTTCCAGCCATTTCTGCTTCATAGTTCTATATCCAAATGAGAAATGAGGTACAAATTAATAATGAGGGTCCAGAAGCTCAGGAGGGAAGAGGTAAATTTTCCATCCCTTTAAGTTTTATGATAAAAGTTGATGCTTTTTTCAAAGATACCACTTACCAAACATGTGCTGAGGAAGAAATAAGGAACCAATGTTCTCTGAGCTCTCATCCAGTGGCAGTCAGACTTGTGATCCATTTGTGTTTTGACTTTGTGCTCTTGTTTTCCTCAGTGATACTAGACCAGATTCTGTAGGTTGAGAAACTTTGAAAACTGTTGTTCTCATTGTTGTTGTCCATAAGTCACCAAGTGTTTTCCCAAGCGATAGGGATGTTGACTGAGGCAAACGGGAATCCCCCACTGAGTTGCTGATAAATGAAGTGGGCATGTGGTGACCCAGTATGGCAAAAGTGCGTACAGATTTCTACCCAAGCACTTTGAAAATAACTGGAGATAAGATGGTGGTGGACATACCAGCAGAACATGCCCCGTTTGTGGTTCAACATTACACCGCAACATCTCTGAGCATGCTTTTTTCCACCTGTTGAGAGACTAAGACCGCTCTTGAAGCAAGCGGCTGCTGGTCCATGCACGCTCATGGGCTTGATAAGCACTGGGAGAGAGGTCCCTGGTGTGGCTCATGTGCTCTGAAGAGCACTCTTCCAACCTTGACGTGGCGTCACCTCTTCTGTCTGTATCTTCTTGACTTAATCATGATAAATCCTGTCCAATCTGCTCGATACACTGTACCTTATAGTACTTGCTGTGCTGCCAGACACCAAGTAGGCATTGCAGAACTGCTTTAACTTTCAGAGGACAAGTGCCAATGTTCTCTTAAACAGATTGGAGCCACGCACAAAGCAAACGAGGAAAAAACCCTTTAGGTTAATAGATGACATGGCACTGCAGAAACTGATGAAGCAGAACGTTATCCTTCCTGTCCTTCTAGGAGGGTCAGAAAAAGCACAAGAAACAGTTTACTGGCACTTTCTGGAGTTCAGTTAGACCTGTGTCATTAGACATCATACACAACCCTTGCTTTAGACCTCAGGTAAAACCTTGCCCTCAATCTTTTTCCATTTCATAGAGAAACAGGGTCATGGCTCTGTGGGTGACATGTAGCAAATGTTGTTGGGTTTTTTTTCCCCCTTTTATTAAAAAAACGACCATAAAGGGGAATTCTTAGCTCTACTTGTCCTAGGATATCACATATTTGACAGTGCATGGATTTGGCAACTGTGGCTATGGACTCCATGCTAGAGATGGTTTGTCCAGAGAAAGGTATGAAATATAAAAACGTCTCCTATTCCTGTCTTCCAGGTCTGCATTTGCATGCTGCTTACAGGTAGTTCCTTGTATGTTTCTGGGTGATGAAGACATCAGCTTGCGTATTTAAATGTTTTCAGGCTTGCAGCTGGTGCTGTTTACTTTAGTCTTTTTTTTTTCCTTTCCCCATAGTGATCCTTTCTTCAAAGTTGCCCTTGGCTTCTGTGATTACAAACGTGGTGTAAATACATTGAATTATGTCTTAAGCATGTTTTAGTGCTTATTACATATTATATGACAGTAATAATTGCTTTTATGAAAAGAGCACATTTGATTTACATGGAGATTATTTATGTGGTTACTAGGGGAGGGGAGCTGGTTTGTAGAGCCTAGTCTGATGTTTCTGAGCTAAGAGACTTTTTAAGGAGAATTTAAATGTAAAATTTGCAACAGATGTTAGAATCAGTAATCAATTTTGCCACTATAAATTTAGAAGAATTTGACTCTTCTGCACAGTAAATGCTCCTCACCAGCTGTGTGCTTCTTTTAATGGTTTTGCTAATGAGACTTCTGGCGTAAGCCTTTTGAAATGCAATATGATGAGTGTTACAAAGGTACGATGTTTAATATTAAAATTATTGTCTCTGAAATACATCTTTCTCTGTTCAGTTTAGCTCACAGCAAGCAGCAATCCAAATGGGCTTCAGTGAGATTCTTGGCTGCAGAGGGAGTGAAATCTTATTTCTTCTGTCTGCTCCAGTACCTCTTGGTTTGCTTGCATGTAAGAAAAGGGGAAAAATGTTCATAAACACACTTAAGAATCAAAATGATACGTTATTCCAAGCTGCTGGTTGTTACTGTGTGTCTTATGAAGACAGGATAGCGAGACTGGGGCGAAGGCAAGGTGTCTCTGGCCACCCAGCGAGCCTGAGGCAGAGGTGGGTAAAACCTGTGTTCTCTTAGCCCTTGCCCGGCGCTTTGTTACCCCGCAGCAGTTCCCTCCTGCTCCTCACTGCCGGGCCCACGGGCGGTTCGTGTGCTGCGCGGTCTGGCCGGGGGAGCAGTTACAGCTGCGGAGAGGCTGCCCGGCTGCCGCCCTCGCCGCCTGGTATCAGGCGCTTCTCCCCTTCCCATGTCCTTCGGAAACGGGCTCTGACCTGTGAAGTGCAAACGGGAGAAGCAGAGAGCCCTCCTCTTCCTCTTCCAAGTTTCCGAGTTCACCCTTCTCTTTCACTCCTTAACGAGCACGCGTTATTTAGCTTGCCGAGCTTTGCTGCAACTTAACATTTAAGAATCATTTGCTATTCTTACTCTTTATTAAACATGATCTTTCTTTTGCTTTGAGCTCTTCCTCGAGACTGCGTGAGAGATGCCAGACTTGGCTTTTAGAGAACTTGGTTCAAACCAGCCTCTATTGCCCCTTCCAGCCCTTCTGTTATGTGTTAACCCAGTCACTAGCAAAGGGCTGCTCTGTTCCCTGGGGCTGAGCCCTGTTCCCTGGGGCTGAGCCCTGTTCCCTGGGGCTGAGCCCTGTTCCCTGGGGCTGAGCCCTGTTCCCTGGGGCTGAGCCCTGTTCCCTGGGGCTGAGCCCTGTTCCCTGGGGCTGAGCCCTGTTCCCTGGGGCTGAGCCCTGTTCCCTGGGGCTGAGCCCTGTTCCCTGGGGCTGAGCCCTGTTCCCTGGGGCTGAGCCCTGTTCCCTGGGGCTGAGCCCTGTTCCCTGGGGCTGAGCCCTGTTCCCTGGGGCTGAGCCCTGTTCCCTGGGGCTGAGCCCTGTTCCCTGGGGCTGAGCCCTGTTCCCTGGGGCTGAGCCCTGTTCCCTGGGGCTGAGCCCTGTTCCCTGGGGCTGAGCCCTGTTCCCTGGGGCTGAGCCCTGTTCCCTGGGGCTGAGCCCTGTTCCCTGGGGCTGAGCCCTGTTCCCTGGGGCTGAGCCCTGTTCCCTGGGGGCCAGCACTCCCAGCTACCCCAACAGGCTCCGTGGTCTTGGGGACTTCTCACTTTCTCAGTCTCTAGTTGTGAAATAGAGCAGCAGTCTTCATGTAAAAGCACCCTGAGAAGACAGAGCATGTGTGTGGTTTTATGCGAACACTTTAAAAAGGAAAGAGTGAGCCTGAAATTCTGCTTGTGGCAACTAGGCAAAGGAAACTTGTATCTGCACTTTATGGGCTTAAATAGGTTTTAAAATAAAGTTGAAGTAACTGGGCCAAATGCCATAGATTGGGATTGTGCAGAGCATTGCATAATACTCCATTCTGCTAAATGCATTAGTTGTTGGGTTTCTCTGCTCGCTGACCGATTGTCAACGGCTCTAGCATGATGATTCAGATAAGCGTTTATTAGGTTCATTGAATCTATTCATTTGACATTTCAGGAAAGATGAGTTGACAAAGCATCTGCAAGAGTGATTTATTTTCTCATCTCAGACAGGGTGAGTGTATAATTGAGGCAAAAACACTGCAAACAAGGAAATGGATTTAAGGTAATGTGGTAACAAGCTTCTCCCAAGCAGAGGGAACATACTCATGGACTGTGCAAGGCAAATAAAATCAGGAGAACGTGTTGCTCTGGAGGGGGTGAGGAATCCTCTTGTCAGGGGTCATCTGTGGTGCAGGTGTGTTCGGATGACAGAGGCTGGGCTGCTGGCTCCAGGCTTGCAGAAGTAGCTGGAGTGACACAAGGACTTCGTGCCACATGGCGTCTGGTGGGGTGGGCTCTGGGAGGGCTCTTCTGCTTGGGGCGAGAGCAGCGTGCTTGCCTCAAACTGCTGCTGAAGGCGATTTGAACTAATTCAGTTGGTTTGGGGCTGAAGCAGCTCAGCTCCGTCCCTTCCTCCAGTTCTCTAGGGCAGGATCTTGCAGCGTGGAGGTGGCAATAGAGCTCAGGGAAGGGTCGTGTCTTTGGTGCTCTGTTGTCAGTAACCTTCCTCTGCTCCCATGTCCGCTGCTGTGGGTAACCTGAGTGCCAGTGAGAGCAGAATCTGATCCTGAACTTCCTTTGTCAGATTGACTTTTAGCAATAAACCAGCTTATGCAAAGAAGTGCCGTTTTCCCTTGTTGCATGTGGATGTTTGTGCCTTGGCTCCATTCCTTTGTATGGCTTTCCGCCCCCCCTTAAAAATCCAAAAGCAGGCAGTGTTGTGAGTTGGGTATTTATAATTTTGGACACTTACTGGTGGGTGTAAATGATGGCTGTGATCAGTGGGGTGGTCTTGTGACCTCCCAAACCATGTGCCCCGACATGTGGTTTTCATAGCTGCTGAAATTACTCATCTGGAGCCGTGTGGACTTGCAAGTTGTGTGCTTGAGAGCCAAGTCCTGCATTTTCTCCTTGGATGAAACTGCTGTTAGACTAGCCAATGTAAGAAATGCAGGAGCTACAACACATGGGTTCAAAGCCTCCCCTGAAGCTGCTAAATTGCTGGAGTATCTTTCATATAAATTTGTGGAGTTTATTGTCTTGCACATACTTGCATACAGAAAGCTGGTAATTAGTAACGGTGACATAAGGTCAAAGCAAACTGGCAAATCAAAGGTGATTTATTTTTTCGTTTTTTACACAATTAAGGCCTTTGTAATGGCTCAGTTTGGCTTCTTTCAAATTCGTTCAGCCATTTCTAAGTGCAATAGTTGGGTGCGATTACTGTGCTGACTAATTTGGGGATCTCCCTTTCTTGTTATCCCAGAAGAGCACTTGGCTGCTCTTAAATCTGGTAGAGGAACTCGTATTCGATACGCTGTGGATGATCTCCTCTAACTGCTTAGTTCTGAAAACGGAGGAGCATAGAGAATACAGGTGGTGATGGGCCCTGGAACTTGAGAGTTGATGATCCATAGCGCTAAGGTAACTGTTTACAGACTTGTAAAAATCTGTGTCTGCTTCATTACATTTATTTCATTCTGGCTCTGTGTGTTGAAATTTGCTTAACAATCTTTGAGGAGCCTTATCTCCCCACAGGGCTCTTCTGAAGAGTCCAGCTTTCTGTGAAAGTAGGAGAATCTGAAAGCTTTTCGTAGAGACTCTGTCTCTAAAAAAAGGCTTTAATTCGAGATGTCGGAGTTTCAGGTAACGTCACGCAGGTACCCCTGAAAGCAGCCTCCAAAAGTGGGAGCAGAAGTTGCACTGTGCATCCAGAGACATGTAAGACTTTGTTAAACCCTTTGCCACGCTTGTTTTAAGAAGCAACATAATTTTAAAATCCATGTATTAGGCTCAGGAATACTTTTTAATATGTGCAAGATTTTATTACTGTTACAGATTGGACTCGCTCCTTTGCAGAAGGCGAAGACTGCAGCAGCATAGCTGTTGCCTCCGGCCGGCGTTGGCTCGGCTGTGCTTCTGCGGAGGCTCTGGCCGTGCCGCAGCGGCCCGAGCGGGAACTTGCCATTTTTGTTCAGGCTGCCAGAGAGGCACATACGTTACAGTTGTGCAAGGTGGGTAGTTTAACGGTTCAGTCTGTGCCTCAGTGAAGCGAGGTGAGGAGATGGAGCTCATCGGTAGCAACGTGTGGTGCTGCATGCCCGCGGTTTGCATTCAGGCAGGTCTGTGAAGCGGGACCTGGCAGCAGACCCTGATGCTAGCCCTGTTTTTTGTCATGACGTTGGATTACTTCTACCGTCTGTTTTAAGAGATTCGTTCTCTTTTCTTCATTATCCGGACTCTGTTGCATTGAGCAAATCCCTCTGATTCTGCTAGAAATACTCCATTTTCACGCATTGCTTCTGCTGCGGTTGTCTGTGGGGAACAGATTCGCACATGTGACGGAGCAATACTGCGCTCCGAGCGAGGTGGGGACGGCAGGATGCCGCACGGTGACAAACGAGAGCTCTTACGTTTTGTGTGATGCTTCAAGAGAATCTTACCTGGCAGCTTTCAGAGATTTCATGCTCGTGTCTGCACTTGAGAGCACATTGAGCGCAGGAGTGGGGCTGAGGTGAACTTTGCTGAAGCCCATGGCTGACCTCGTTAGAGCCGGTGTACGCGGGGATGAGGTCCCTCCTCACAGATATAAGCAGCCCAGATCACGGGTGCAATCTGTGATGGTCACCCAGTGGTCTTGGGGTGTGTAAAAGAACTTGTAGTGGTTTTCATCACGTCGAGACAGGAGAGATGGCTGCCCGCAGCGCATTGCTGGATGCATCTTTGCGCAGCTGCGCGGGGAGCGGAGCGCTGCGCGGGGAGCGGAGCGCTGCGCGGGGACGTAGCGGAGGCTCCTTTGCAAGGAAGGGCGATGCTTGCCTTGCGAGCCGCCGGTCTGCCGTCTCTCCAGACGCTGCGCGGTGACGCTGGCCCGGCTGTGAGAGCGGGGTAGCCGGGGGGTGAACTTGCTCAGCAGGTGGAAATGATGGGGCAGGGGTTGAGGAGCTCAAGTATCGCTCCCTGCTCTGAAGTGGTGATGCTCTCCAACTTTAGTTCCTAGAGTCTGTCTGTAGCGAATAATCCTGTAAACCAGTGGGAACTGAAAGGAATCCAGCTCCTCAAGGCTAAAGCTCAGAGGCTAACTGCTCAAAACAAAGAGCCCGATACAAAGCCTGCGGGAGCTGCTAAAAGCTCCCAGTGCTGCACCTGCACACTCAGGTAGTGCTAGCGAGAAGTGTTTGCAGGGGGGCTAACAGTGGCCACAGGCAAACGGCTGTTTTGCAGCAGGATTGATGTCCAGACCCCAAGCGCGTTGCAGAGCGTCGTCCAGGGGCTGCCTTCACAAGTCTGCCCGTGTGGAGCATCGCTCCCACGGTGCTGGGATGGGGCACGTCCCCTCCCCGCCCATCCCCTCCTGGCGCGTCTCACTCTGCCCCGCACTGGGTAGCAGTGCTTGCAGTCCCCCGCTCGAGCTGGAGCTCGACTGTTTGATAGGATGGGCAGTTAAAATGTTTAAAGCCTATTTACCTTTCCATAATGTTTGTTACTGCAGAGCCTAACTCCTGAGTTAGGGCTTCACAAGAGCAGTAGTCTTGCAAGGATTGTTTAATCAATAAGAAAGAAATTTATTTCAGGCTCCTTGTTTATGTTGTTCTTTGTTAAATGGGTAAGATTTTCAGCAAATTATGGTGGGGCTTTCAGTTCTCTTTTTAGCTGATTTGGACAAAACCCAGAAGAAAAACATTACAAATCCTTTGCTTCGCAGACTGCGAGAATGATTTTGGGTTTTCTTAACAAGGTAATTATGTTTTTTATGGCAGATTAATCTCTGCTTTCATCAATTGACTCTTGAAGTTGTGTGCCTGGTTTGTCGTTTGCTGCGATAATGGGTGCCAGTTTATTCTCTTAACTACAATAGCCCCTTCCCAGGCCGAGCCTGCGCTTGGTGTGCCGAGCCGTTCCGTTAGTCGCGCGGCGGCGTGTCCGCGTTGCTGGCGGCTGCCCTCTGCGAGTTACGCCCATGAAAGTGCTGACATTTTGTCAAATCATGGATTCTTTTTACCTTACAGACCTGATGCCTCTTTGTTTTTCATTATCCTGTGACTGCTCAATTAAACCATCATTATTACAGGATTATTTAAAATGCAGTTTATTCTTCCTTCCTGTATCCCCCTTTGCTGAGCAGAAAGCACTGATTTAGAGGAACATGCTTTTTGAGCGCTGCAGAATTTTTCAGTGGGATCTTGTTTTCCTGGCTGAGATTTCCAACTACAGAAGTCCGTAAGGAAATGTCCAAGTCTCTGGCTGTATGTATAAATAACTGCTGGGATGGCTTAAAAATACTGAACACCTGGCAGCTGATGTGGGGGAGGATTGGGTTCCTCCCCTGGATCTGAAGAGACTTTGGTGAATGTTCAGTTCACTCTTTAGCCAGAAGCCTTTGGCTAAAGTTGGACTCTGGTTTTAAACTACTCTTATCCCTCGATGGGTGTTTTTTTTGTTGTTGTTGTTTTTGGGGGGTTTTTTTGGTTTTTTTTTTGTTTTGGTTTGGTTTTTTTGTTTTTTGCACAGATGAATGCCATTCAAGTTTTTTTCAAATTCCCCACTCCGTGTGTTAAGATACTTCACACGTTACTGTTTGAAGCAAACTTCCCTCCTGGGCCCCCCTCCTTGTCTGTAGTTTGTTCTTACTGTTGCCTCTTCTCTTCCCCACACACGACCAGACACGAGTGTCTACCCCATGCTGTAACCTTGCACCGCAAGTTCTGGCCCAAATGGAAGTGGAGGTGCCTACTCAGCTTAAACAGAAATAATTTTTATGGTCAGAGCAAAGCGAGTCAGTGATTCTCCTGGATTTTGCACCTCTTTGGAGAAGGAGCGGTTGTGCGGGCGGGACGGAGCCGAGGGGGTTGCCCGCTGGCCGAGCTCCTGCGCTCGTCCTCGCTTTGGCCAAAGCACGGGTCGCATGGCGGGTCCCGCTGCTGCCGCTCCCACCCACGGGACTGCTGCCGCGCTTCAGTGGAAGATGCCTGTGCGGAAAAGGACCTTCACAGGAGCATCCCCCGTCGAGCTTCTGGTTTAAGTCCCTTCAAAGGCAGCGCTGGGGGAGGCTTTTACTCTGGTGAAAGGGCTTTTAGTCTCACGAGTTCCCTTTTCCGCTCAGATTCGAGCCCGTCTTTGGTTGTAGCAACTCTGTGGTGCAGCGCTTGGTGGGAGCGCTACCCAGGCTCGTGCTTTTTCTGGCTGTTTGGTGTTAAACACGCTCTGTTTCCCCAGGAAATGAAATATCGTCTGGCTGTGTGGTCTGTTTAACAGCGAGCTTGATGTGTTTTTTTGCTGATGATTTGGTATGATCTCTTTTAATGCTGTTCTTCTATTTTAAGTTAGGTTGCATTGGACTTTTTTCTCCCTTCTGTATAAATTTTACATGATAATTCCTTGAAACTGCCCTAGAAGTGGTGAAAAGAAATAAATAATCACTGGAATGTTGTTGGTGCTGGTTTAGAAATGTGTATTAAAAACAAGTCCATGGAAAATGGATAAGGAGCAGTCATGGTTCTGGATTTACTGAAGAAAAACGTTTTTAGGGCTGAGAACGAAGCTGTTGCTGTACTTTCTTTTAATTCTAGAGATTTTTAACTAAATAAACTGATTAGTTTCTACTGAACTGTGAAGCAATAAAGTAGATTACAAGCAATAGGTGGCGAGTACAGGAAGAATGATTATGGAGGGGAATGTGACGTAGGATGCTGGTTTAGGCAGGTAAGGTAATGAAATTTGATTTATTTTCTCCTTGCTTTCCAGTCTGGACTGCTTATTCTTGTGCTTCGCCCCCCAGCAGCACCGCTCGCAGGCTGAGGGGCTTTTCTGGTTTAAAATTCTGTCTTGGGAATTGGTCCTGGTGTGCTTGTCTCACTCCAGGATTGCCTTTTTATTTCAAGGCAGAATTTCAAAGCTGGTCAATACAAACCGATTTTGTATGATACCAGAACAGTTACGCTGACTGATTTCTGTCTTCAAAAAAACCTGGTGCAAACCAAACGTCCAACTTTCATGTTTTTGTGATTATTATTCATGACAGCTTTTTCATCTTCTTTTCAAGGCTCTAGAAGAATAAGAAGTTTTGCATGGATTTCAGACTTGGCATCTCAGAATAATAATACTTTTTAGAGACAATTTTATTCCTTGCACAAGTGTATTAAAACTGAACGAATTACTTTCTGCTTTGCTCTTTGTGCTTTGTCTAAGGGGACTGACTTGGGATCCAGGTGTCAAGGTGAGGTGTAGGATCAGCTCCTCATCACTTGGATGCGTGCACCTTGTAATTGGTTTTGTTACCTGATTTTCTTGCAAAGAGCAGGAATGGCTTTTGCATGAGAAGATAGTACCAGGTTTGTGGGGGTATTTCAAAAACTTTTTTATTTAAAAAAACCCAAAACAACCTTACATCCTAGTTTATTTGATATTGGAACTTGAACATTGAGCTGGAGCTGGTGTGGGGTCTTCGCTTGCTGCTTTAAAAAGAGGGGGGTGGTGATGAGGTTGGTTTTCTCCCCCATCCTGTGGATGACATGGGGAAAACTGTTGTGCTGTAAGATCCTGAGCAAAGGCTGAGGGCTTTGGTGCTGATCTGCAGGTAAATGCTGGGGTTGAGCACTCTCGCTTCTCTAGCAGTAAAGTCAAAGTTCTAGGCTTTGCTCTGCTTTTACAGCAGAGTAGCTAATGTGTTAATTATCCTGTGGTAATATACACCTTTTTTAGCAATGAAGACAAAGCCTCGACTTGCTTTAAACTGGTGTATTAATAGCAAATGCTTGAAAAAATGTATATTTTTAGTAGATACCTACGCAGCATAACCTATTCAGGTTTTTTGCTTTGCTGACTGTATTAGCCTGAAGAAAGGAAGCCGAAAACTTTTGTGCTTTGTGCTGAGTTGATCTTTGAAGGGAAAAAACTTCCTCTCTGCAAATCTGCCCAACAGAATGCTTTCAGGTGTTTGCAATGTGACTTTTAGAGGATGTCATCTCTCCAGTGCCTGTGTTCAGGCTGGTTGTGTAGTGACAGATGAGCCTGAATGAAGTGATGAGCCCTTTATTTAAGGGGAGGGTCTTGGTTGCCAAAAAAAAAAAGATTAATCTGCTGTTCTTTCAAGGGCACTGAGTCTTTCCCTGATGATGTTCTCCTGGAGTGTGATGGGTGCCACAGCTCATCTGCAGAGCTTCTGGGAGCCTGGAGGCTCAGCAGTGCTGGATTCAGGAGAGGCAGAAATGATCTCCGCTCCTTTTTACAGAGACTGTCTCCAGGCTGAACTGGAAGGGTTTGGAAAGCTGTGAAATTTGGGGTGTGTTGGCATTTGAGATTTCCTTTTGCTGTGTTTTGGATCTTTTATCCTTCCTGGGGTTTTATGCATAAAGAAGCGTGTTACTGAGGATGGTGAATAGATACTTGGCTGCAGGGTTGGTTGTTTTTTTTTTTGATCGCATCCCTGTGACAAGTAATTTCCAAGTGTGAAAATTTGAAAATTGCTTTGATATCTTTATTCAGGACTCGCTCGCTTAGTAAGGCATTGCATAACCTGAACAAGGGAACCGAAGCGGGTCTTTGGAGAGGACGGCTTCTCCCTTCGCAGGGGCCGTCGTTCGGAGAGGGCAGGTCACCTCTTGCTGCCAGCGCCGTGCCGGGCTGCGGGATTGCGCCCGCGTTTCAGTTTTCCGGCTGTTTTGTGTCATGATCAGAGTGGATCCTGGCCGGCTGGGAAGCTCTGAAAATGTGTCATGAAGTCAGTTTGCAGGTCGAGCCTTTTGTTGAAGGGAATACAATATTCATGAAGCTAAGGAGCTGGCTTTTGAAGTGGCTTCCTGTTCTTCATCTAACACCTGCGAAGGACCTGTGAAGTTGCGTGAAAGAAAGAGCAATTTTTGTTTAGAGTCTGCACCATAATTTCTTCTCCCCCAAGAGAGCTTTTTCCATTTAAGCAAAGCAGCGTTTCTATTGACAATATTGTTTTTGTTTCTTGAGTTTCATTAGCTGCAAAATATGGATTTATGTTGAGTTGTCTGTGAATGAAATGTCATTTTTCTAGCAATAAAATTTTATCTATACCTAAGGAAGGTATATGAGCGTTCAGAATATCTGGCTTTAAGCTAGTGCGTTGAGATCGGGGGTTTGATGTGTTTACTTCTGAGTGGTAGGACATTGTCACTTGGCTCTATTAAAAGAGCAGTTTCAAGTGACGCAATCCAAGGGAAGGGTCTTATAGGATATCAGTGCATGGTTTGGAGGAGGGGATTTGTCTACTCTTTGCCCTTTGTCCCTGCCTTCTGCAGTCCCATGAGGGCCGGTCCTGCTCCCGCTGCCTCCCCGGCCCCGTGGAGAGGGACACGCTCCTCTGCCCCAGCTGAACTCGTACCAATCCCTCAATCCAGCACCCTGCTCTCTGCGGCGCGGTTGACGTGTTCACCCCTCCCTCTTCCTCCTGAGATTAGACCTGGGATGTTTCATGAAGAATAATTGTATTTGATCTACGAAAAAATGAATGTTGAGGAGGAGGGAATTAAAAAGAAATTATTAAAAAAAAAAAAAAAAAAAGCCCCGATCCTCCCTGTTATTGAAGCAAGAAGGGAGCACTTTGTCAAACTGACATGTGAATCCTTTAACATCTTCTGGGCCAGCGGATGCCAGGAGAGCAGTGTCACCTCGTGGGCTCTGTCTCGGTCTGAGACGTGTTCGGTGCTTTGGCTTTGAGATTTGGCCACCGGCAAAATACGCGCACGCAGAAAATGCTCACGTCCGAATGTTACAGGACCAGGAAAATTTTAGGATGGTTTCGAAGGGCAACGTAAGCACCCTGGGAAAGGGCAGGAAGGTCGGCGCCGCTGCGTGCCGCTGCGAGGGCTGGGCTTCGCGCCGGGCTGCTGGGGAGGCTGCCCCGCAGCTCCCGGAGCTGGGCCTGGGGCCACGGCAGCGCCTGGCGTTGTGTTGCCGGGTGCGGGGGGCTGCAGGCGTGCGGCCTCGTCCGTGGGTTTGCCCGAGTCGTGGCTGCCCTGCGGAGGAGGGATGGAAGGGGCCGCATCCCCGTCTGCTGGCCTTGGCCGTGGCTTTGAGCTCTGGCCGTGGGGCACTGCTGCTGCTGGGACCAGGGCATGAGACACTCTTGAGAGAAAAATTTTGGTCTCTGTTGAATGAGAGACCAGGATCTTGGGTCCAGTTAACGAGTTTATTTTTTTATAGTGAGTATCCTTCCCTCACCTCATTCAATTTAATTTTTTTTCTCTTGTGCCCTGTGCTGGCATTCAAAAGATGCAGTGCTTTTTGGGGTAGCTTGGAAAGATTTTTTTTTTTAGCAAGAGTTGCGCAAAGTGAAAATGCTGCTTTTCCCCAGGTTGGTTCTTCGTTCCTTTGTCCTCAAGTGTTTGGGGAACAGGAGGCTGAGCTGGCCCCTGTTGACTTGCATTTTTGGGACCCTACTAGAAAAGGGTGACAGTTGTTACATAGCTTTCAGGACGCAATATCTGTCTCTTGAGCGTGCTGCCAACGCTGATGTGGTTTACGTGTCCTCCAAAGAGAAAGATTGAAAAGTCTTGGAGGAACAGGTCATAGTGTTATACATGCCAAAGCGGTTCTCAGTGTTTTTCCTTCTTTTAAGATATTTCTTGGACGATACTCTGTATTAAGGTGCCTTTAATGGACCAACGACTATATACAATCCCAAAGAAACTGCATGTGCTGTATTTTAGAGAAGCCTGCTATGATAACCTGAGCAAAAGTTTGGGAAGGTAAGGGGTATTTGTATAAAATTGTTCAGTTTCTACCCATATGCTTGGTGTCCTGTGCTGGCAAAAGCACCTCATTAACTGCTTTTTGTACCTGAGATTGTGGGTTGAGAGTTGGAGAAGTTCATCACAACTGGGCAGGATTACAGAAACACGTTGTCCCTTTACTCTGGAGCGCTGTGCACTGGCCTGAGGGAACGTCTCCCAGCGTGACGGACTCGCAGTACTTGGTGCTAATCGTCCTTAAGCATCAGCACAGGCCCTGCCTGGTGCTATTTTGGCAGCTCTTAAGGACGGGCTTTGAGCGTCTGGCACGTGTTGTGACCTGTGCTCGTCACCGTTACGATGACGTGCTCTGTCGGAGCAGCATCTGCCCCAGAGTCAACTGATTTACCAAGGGCAAGAGTAAAAGCATTGCTGACCTCTGAGCTTTGGGACACAGAGAAGGTTGGTCCTGTAGGGATTCTGCTTTCGGGGGCACGGAGCACATGTGGGTGCCTGGAGGAACCCAACAATGATGCTACTTAACCTCTTGGGAGGCTGCTCAGATTTTCAGCAGGGCCATAATCCTCCCTCCTTAGCCCTCCTGACTGCATGGTGAATGTGCTGTGACCTGCAGCTGTGTGACAGTTTGTGTGCCTTGCAGAGACAGAAAGTGGCATGACCGCTCTTCCACCGCTGAGCTGCAGATCGGAGCAGAAGCATCCCGAAGTCCAGCTGCGGCCCTGCGAGGAGATCGGTTGAGCCTGGAGTGCAGCCAAAGAGGCTTCACCTGGCTTTTGAGTGTTCACAACTGAAAAAAGAGCCCTTTAATAGTCAGTTATTCTGTTTCTGCGATCAGCTCTTTGCAGAGCGTGCTCTTCAGCCGTGATCTCCATCGGGAAAAGGCTGAAGATCGCTGCTGAATGCTCTCCTGCTGCCCGGGCTGGATGAGCTCGCTGGGTGCTCAGAGGGTCGCGCTGGGGCGAGGATGCATCCCGCCTTCCACGCAGACGTGCAGGCACTGTGCCGCACAGCTGCTCTGGTGAACCCCATGTTCTTCATAGTATTACTTTGAAAGTGATTCTGACTTCCCCAGCCTTGAACAGATTTGCTTCAGCGTACTCGACTGCTCTTCTGTCTGCTCCCAGCTCGTCATTCGGGTCTGAACTGCTGGTTATTTAGTCTCCCTTGGTGGTAACCTGATGGGTGACAGGGCTCCCACGCCGGCTGTAATTAGGCTTCTTGGCTGCAGCGTGCGCTGGCTGTTGCCTTCCCAAACCGTTGTTTTGTGCCAACGCCTGCCTGAGCTAAGGGAACCTTCTCCAACAGCTGCTGCCTGTAATCCTGGTGGAGGCGGTCTGCGTTTTCCTCAGCCCTCCTCCCGAAGGGCACTTGATGAAAATCTGGAACTCCTGGATGGGCAGGATGGGAGCTGTCGAGGTGGGAAGGCATCTCCGGAGATTGGCTAGTGCAACCTTCCTGCTCAGAGCAAGATCAGCTCGGAGGGTTGTGTTCAATATCTCCAAGCACGGAGACTCCTCAGCCTCTCCAGGCAACCCTTTCTGGTGTGGAGGCACCCTCTCCGTAGAAATTTCATTTAAAAAAGCAATTTGCTGTGCTTCAGCCTGTGCCCATTATGTCTTGTCCTTTCCCTGGGCGTTGCTGGGAAGAGTCGGGCTCCATCCACTTTGCTCCCCCCCGCAAGTATTTATTTACAAGAGCACGTTTTCTTGTTTTCTTCCCCATCTCTTATTTTCCTTCACCACCTGATGCGCATGCGGCCCCGGAGCTGCCCCTCCCTGGCAGGCTGATCGCCTGCATAAAGAGCTTTTCGGTGTAAAATAAATGCAGATCCACACCCTCAACTTTCACCCGTTCGAAAGGCTCATTATTGTATTAACTTTTTCTTTTTCCACTAATGTTATTCTGATGGCTGTCTGAAGTGAAATAATGGTTGCTTTTCCTGGAAACAGGACGTAAAGCACTGCAGTCTGGTTTTATATCCTGATGGTTTAGACTTTAAATTCTCAGGTCTTAAGCTCTTATTTCTTGTTTTTCAGTGCTTATAAGAGGATCTCCTGGGGCCCTATCGTACAACCAAATACAAATAATACATTAATAAAACAAGATTGTGTATTTGTACTGCTGGCAGTCTGTAAGGATTACTTGTATATAACATTTTGTGGTATTAAGCCCTTAGTGGTTTTGATCTGTCCCTTCTACCACTTTTTTAAAAGTGTCTTTTCTCTGCTCAGACAATGCTCGAGAGATGTTGCCCTCTGGGAAGAGGTTTCTTCAGTCGCAATATTCATTTCTGATCTTTCTACCTTTTTTCTGTATCCCTTTGGCAGTGTTTTAGTTTCTTTACCTGCTGCTTTCACCACTGGTTGTGATTAGTTAATACAGTTTTTGTGCTGGTTTAGTTGTTGCAGTGATGGATAATACAGAGTGCAGTTATTGCTTGTCAGTTAGTGCTGCCCTATGGGAGGAAAAGCCCTTTTAATGCACTTTGTAGCAGTTTTAGTTCTATGAAGGACTTGAACATTAAAGGTAAATGTCTAAAATGATCTAGGATGTGTATTGGAGAATGTTAAAAATGAGATTTAAATGGGAGGGGAAAAAAACACTTCCCTTCATGCAAGCCTTTATTGCTGTAAGAAGAAACACTCGCTGAAGCATTGTCCCTAATGTACGTTAGAAAATGCTGTGATAAAACTGAACTGGTAATGTTTCGTCCTCTCTTCAAAACTGTGCTTGCAATACTGCATTAACTTGGCTCTGACAGCATTCCTCCTGTGTTCAGCCTGTCGGCCTGAGCTTCGGACCATTCTTTGGTAGCATTTATGTCTAGTCCCTCTGCAGAATGAGTGTGAAATGAATAAATGAATATATCCTGCACCCCACCCCCCCACCCCCCACCCCCCCCCCCCCGAAAAAATGTTTGCATGCCTCAGCCCAGTTCCAAAGTGGGAGAGAGAACAAACTGTTAGAGTTATAAGGACAAAGAACAGAGAGTCATTAGGGATTAGCCCCTAAAAACTGTTTTTTAGATTATAGAGGGAAGAAGTGAGATGGTCCCGGCAGCTGCAGGCACCAAGATGCGGGGCAGAGGGTGGCCCCAGTCACCCTGGCTTGCGAGATCACAAGTGACTGGACTTCAGACACCAGAAGAAAGGGGAGGGAAGGCTGGCAGACCGCGTGATGGTCATCACCGCACATGGATGTCCTCTGCCAACACAAGATTTTTTGCAAACGTTTGTGTTTTTGCAACACTTTTGCTGGTGCAGTTGGGTTTTGGTCGTGTCTGCTTGAGCATGTTGTCCCCCTGCTCCAAGCCAGAAGCAGCTGTTGGTGGCTACAGTCCTTCACACCAGCTTCCACGTCACACCCTCCCTTTGTACTGGTGGCAGCCACTGGGAAGCAAGGCAGCTCTTCCAGTTGCTGTCAGTATTTTGTGGCCTTCCCTGAACCTGCCCCATCGCTCTGGCAGTAGCAGGGACCATTTGGGACCAACCAGGCATGTATAAAAAGTTGACAAGGGCCGGAGGCTGTTCCTGTGACCCAAGGAGGAAGCAGGGCTCCGTAGGGTCAGCCCCGTGTTTACGAACCCTGGGGGACCCCCGTCTTCTGCGTCGGCAGAGGGTTGAGCCACTTGTGTAATAGCAAGCGAGAAGCCTTCCTCTGTGCTGCCTCCTGCAGAGCTGTCCCAGGGAGAGAGGTCCCGGTGATGGCCGTAAGTGCAGCGCTGAGGACTGGTGAGTAAGAACCCAGTGGGTATTTGTTTCCTCCTTAATAACCATTCATGTTAATCTTTGCAATCTGATTTCATTCATTTTTAATAGACTAGGCTTGTTTTTCTTAAAATATGTTGCTTCCACTGTATTTTGGCATGAAACGTGAGCTGCAGGCAGTGCCCTCCAGCGTCATTGCCTATGGGGTGTGGGTGCGTTTGGCCCATTCATCTGCCAGCAGAGATGGAGGGGTGAACCGGTGTGCTCCCCCCGCCCAACATGGTCCATTGAGATCACAGCGTGGCGCTCCCAGAGTCATCTCCCTCCAATCAGTTGACTTCAATTTTTGCTGCCGACAAAGATGCTACTGATGGTTTTATTGCTGCGAGCAGTTCTTTTAGCCTCTGGAAAACATTGTGTGTCCTTTCGGAGATCTCATAAAGGAATTGAACCTTGGGAGGACACTTGGTGGCATTTTCTAAGCTTGCTCCAAGCAATGTGGCAGTAAATGTGTCCTTCAGGGTAGCAGGTGCCCTCCTGAACTGCCAACGCTTGAGTTACCTAAAGGTCTTGCCCTTGCTACTCCGCAGAGGTGACGTGCAAAGCTCTAGTTGATCCGCATCACGCCTGGGCTAGGTATAAATATTTTTCCATTAGTCTGTAGCACTTTTCCATAGATCTATTTGATACTATTAATTACCCTTAATTCCAGCACTTGAGACCAGTTCCTGCCTGGTCCAGTCTCCCATTGTCGGTATGTCGTATTCATATTCCCCAAATAGCAAGTATCTGCTGTCTGAAGATCAAGTGGTTTTTTTTAAGACCTTCATCTCACAAATGGATTTCCTGTGTTGTATTTCTCTGCGTTAAGGTTGAGATTTTCTTTTCCTTTTTGCCCCTTTTTATACCCTCCACTGCTGCAGACTATTCAGCCAGCAGTGGCGACGCTGCTCGTGCTGGGCTTGACAGGACGCGCAGTCCCGCTCGCTGTGTGCTCATCGCCAAACCACGTTTTCTAGACACAACAGGGACGTCCAGAAATTTGCTCTTAATTTTAGCATAAAACCATCCTGCCAAAAAAAAAAATGCCCCTAAAGGCTTCACTTCATGGTGCACTCCCCACTCTGACGATTGCACTGGGGAGCCGGACTCCCAGTCCGAGGGTGGGATCTGGATCAGGTAGGGGCTGGCATTAAAATATGATTTTTATTTACTGTTGCCTTGAGGCTGCCTGCATTTGTTTACCACTGTGAGCTGACCTTTGGGGAGGCATTTCTCGATTAATTGGGTATCTAACCACTTCAGGCGTGTGTGTATTGGAGTTTTTAATTTTGTTAGATATCTTCCTTCTGATTTCTTCTTTCCCTGTTATATGGCAAATGATGCGTTTATTTTTTGTATTAGTTCCTTCATTGTTTTTCTCTTTAGTAATTAACTGCTGATTTCATACTTGCCTGTTGTCTCTTGGCCTGAGCCTTTTGCCAATCCATTCAAATCATAAGAGTCTCTTGTTCTTAAATACATGCTTATATGCTATGGGTAGAGTAGAGGCCAGCTATTTTAATTCTTGTAATATTTGGCATTCAATAATCATTCTCTCAGTAATTCTTTAAAGTTACTCTCCACAGACCTTTTTTAAAAGAAACTACCTTTATTTTTTCAGGACACTGACTCCTTGCAGGTATCGAATCCTCGCTCGTGCTTATCTCCCGGAGAATTTTGCAGGTCTACCTGGTGCTTTAGGTTCCCAAGATGACAGGCAACAGGCAGGGAGTGCGCTGGGACACTTCTGCCTGTGTTGGGTTTAGTTCTGTGTACATATCTACCCTAAAGACCTGCCCCTGTCTGTGTTCAGATGTTAGTGGGAGAAAGAAGATGTGCCTGTTTTTTTTATTTGTTTGTCCTCTAGTTATTTGTTCATAAAAAATCTGGAATGTTTCCATAGAAAACTGGTGTAAAAAAGAAAAATATACATCCCCCCCCCCCCCCGCCATAAAAAATGTAGACATGTGTTTTAGGTAAGTGGTGTTTTGATTTTTGTACAGAGGGAAAAATTCACGTATGTGGCGTGTGGGTCAGAGGCTCTGGAGAAGTAAAACGTGGCAAGACTGGGGATTGGTACTGGGAAGTGTCGGTTTTACCTGGGGAGGGGTAATAGCATGAACTTCTTAATAGCCTTGGGCTGGAACTCAAGGTCCCGGGCTTCGTCCCCGCTTTGCTCCCGGGCAGTGGGTGCTGTCAGAGGTATCGCAGTGGGAAATGGTCTGAGGTTTAGGGATGGAAAGCTCCGTTCGGTAGCAGATCTCATGAGCTTGTCCTTCTGGGTTGAAAAATGTAATAAACCGAATCGCGAGCCTGCTTCCCCCACGTGGCGCCGAAGGTCGGGTGACCTTGTGCCACGGCATCTCATGGGTAGCAGGTAAGGGAGAATCTCTTGACTCAACCGGAGCCGAAGCCTGGACTTTCTGGAGCAGGAGAACTTGATTCCAGCCCTTGCTGTGCTGTGAAGTCCCAGCCCTGTGAGACAGCCTGGCCCCAGCGTGGAGTCTCGGGTTGCCGTGGGTTTGGTACGGCGCTCCCTCCCTTTGGCTACACTGGTGCTTTTGTCACGTTTTACAGTCCACAGTGTGCCGAGGAAGCAGAATGAGTTAATTTGAAAAACAATTTTGCTGGAAGATTTCTCTATAAATAAACTCCAGAGATAAGTGAAATAAAACATCAGTGGAAGAGGAAGGGGAGGGGAAAGATAGAAATGAGCAGATGTAAGCAGTGAGACTGGATTTGTGCCATGGCCAAGTGCTTACGTTGACAGAAGTCCTTTTGTTACCAGTAACCTCTTTGGTGAGCAGCCCTGAGAGGGAAAATCAGAATAACTCCAAGGAAGAGTTCTGAGAGTGCCGCTGCGCACAGAACTGAGTCGGGTCTGCGGAGCTGCGGCGCGGCGCGGAGCTGCGGTGCGGAGCTGCGGCGCTCAGCAGCGGGATGCAGGCGACGGCTCCGTGCAGGGATGCTGCCAGGCAGAAGTCTGGCCGCCCGGCTGCGCGGGGTGACCAGGGTGGATGCCTCCTTAGCGCGGCAGCTACCGCGTTTGCTCCTGATGGTTTGCACCACGCTTTTCACAAGGCGAGGTCCTGAGCGGGGTGCGTTCAGTGCTTCCCGGTTGTGATCTTAATTGTCGCTTCGTGCTTCCAGTGAAGTGTTCTGCGTAACTGGTCACAGCAGAGCCTTTGCTCTGCGACGCTGTACCTGATGAGCCGGAAGAGTTCGTGGGCAGGGGCAGGTGATGGTCTGTCTGGTCTTGTGTGTCCTGTCCAAAAGTCACCAATGCCAGATGATCCAGCTGGAGGAAATAAAAATATCTGTATAGCAGCTAATGGTGAGATTTTCTGCCTGAGGAAGCAAATCGGAGAGCACTAAACTTCCTGGTTATTTTCCCATTAAGTTAAAGCTCCTGTAAAAACAAGGTGCCTGGGATATATAGAGGGAAGATAAGTCTTTGTATGGCAAAAGGTGGCTCAGCTCACAGATGCTGTGAAGTGGTTTTCTTGAAAGAACAAGCGAGGTGACTCCTGGTTTGGATCTGGTTTCTTTTAGCCCCTGGGGTCTTGGAATAAATTAATGATTCCCCCGCCGTTTGAAGCTGTGTGGAAGGCTGGAACATCCTCCCTGTGTCAGAATGTGTTCCTAATGTAATTTTTCCTTTATTTCAGCAACAACGCACTGTTTATAGGCTGACACTGGTGAAGGCTTGGAATGTGGATGAACTCAAAGCCTATGCTGACCTGATATCCCTCGGTAAACCAGACTTCATCGAGGTCAAGGTGAGCTGCACAGAGCCTTTTTTTTTCTTTTCATCAGTATTTTACTTTTTTCCTCCCCATTTCTCTGCCCTCCCTGGTCTTAAACTTATACAAGCAAATTGAATTCTTCCAGAGATTTCAGTGATGCATAAAGAACGTATCTCTTGCTTTTAAAATTAGAAACCTGGCTGCTGAACTTCTTATGTGTGCGTTTGGAGCAGTCTTCAGTGTTACACAAGACAAGCTTTGTACCAGCCAGCATCAATTTCTGCTCAACAGAATCATAAACCTCTGGTCCTTTTTTTTTTTTTTCCCATTTCTCATGAAAGAGGACACTGATAAATAGATGTTCCTTCTTTTATGTCAACTAGCATTTTAAACAAAGTATTCTGGGACAAGTGGGTAGTTTGTGGTGGTATTTTTCCCATCTTGGTCTCAAATTCTGCTGGGGGGAAAAGGAGATAACATCTGGCTTACTGATGTGGTATTCGTCAGGCTGTGCAAAAGAGGGGGGAATATTACCCTCAGACTGGAAGAAATACTAACAGGATCATGTACGATACAGCAGAGCAGGAGGTGCTTTATCTTGGGATTAATCAATTTAGTACGCAGAGAATGTAAGAAAGGCACGTTACAAAGGGTTCTGTAAGGAATCACTATCAGCTTTTTCATCCAACAACTCTCCTGCAGACCAGCACATTTACCTCAAGTCTGTAATTTTGCAGCGCTCTCACTTCTGGACTTCCTCTTTCCTTTCTCTTCTCTTTTCTTTCTCTCTTCCCTTTTTTAATCCTTATTTACTGCTGCTTTGAAGGAAACACCTGGAGTTTGCTGCAATTTCCGTATGAAACAAAACCCAAAGGTTTTGATATGTGCTGCTAAAGTTCATAGCTTAATACAAAACAAGATTTTGTGTATGGTTTGGGGAAAAAGCCTCACTTTTACAACGTGTATCAGACTGTTTTATATGAGGTGAAATATTTATATTCAGGTGAAACCTAGCAGAAGGAGTGCTCCTCCGGGGCCCTTCCCACCTTGCGTCTCCCGACTCTCTTGCTGCAGCCTGGTAGCGCAAGGTCCTTTCACCCAGCGTGCGAGGCGGGCAGAGACGTGTGTGCACGGCAGCGTGGAGTGTGGCTGTCGGCGTACGTGCTACTTAGACTGCTCTGTCCTGGGTAGTGACTGTCATTAGTAAAATGAATCAGGTGTAAGTTAATCAATGTTTCTGAGCACAGATTCCCCTGAGCGCTCTCCAGGGCGAACATCTGTCTCCTCCAAGGGCTGCCGTTCCCATCGCCTGCCGAGGGATTCAGCCTCGCAGTCGTGGTTCCCAGCAGCGTGGAGCTCAGCTCTCCCAGCGGCACTTCCCTGGCAAAATCGTGCCTCAGGCTGCCAGGGAAATAGGTGAGAAAAGAGGCGGTTGTAGAGGTATTCCCAGGGTTGGTCCTAGGTGTACTCCCGACGCTCTTCCAGCTGAGACAGGCTCCTGCCCACAGTGCCTCAACTGAAAATGTCATCTTTGCACTCCAAATGCTTCAAAGTGTCTTTCTGATCTCAACCAGGACCTTCTCAGAGAGGGGGATGTATATTGAACACTTTGACCCGTTTGCAAATGTGTGAACTGAGGCAGAGAGGGGCTGCGTGACGTTCCCCAAAACCGCGTAGCATGGCCGTGTAGCTGGGGTTCAGCCTCGCTCGTACCTGCCGACCCCACCTGCAAAGGGGGCTCAAAGGGGCCGCAGGACAAGGACGGCGGAGGGGTGCGCCTGGCACCCAATGGCCACGCGCTCTTGGGTGGATTTTGGTCTTTCTGCACTGATATGAGTGTAAGTTTGCAGTTTGTTTTTAAAAAAACAAAACTGTATGCGGTTTAATGTTACTTAATTCAATTTGCAAGTGGGAGGCTTTGATCAAAATGTCACTTTTTCAGAAATACTCCAGCAGGTAAGTGAAGTTCTGCAAGTGCTGGAAGGCAGAAGCGTCTGCCAGGGTGCTGATCCTTGTCAGATCATGGTGTCTTCCAGCTACGGAACAAAACATCTCATGCCTCAGTTTCTTCTTCCGTCAATGGTTTAGTGTTGTGCCTGTACTATGGCCACAAGAACAGTCTGTGGTTGGCATGTGGAAAGTCTCTTGTCTCTCCGATCCCAAGAGCAGTAGTAAGGGACACAGGGCAACTCAGGTTTAAGCCTTTTCAAAGGATGCAGCGTCTCTCTCCCTTGTCTCTGCTAGTTGCCGTGCTTAGGCTGGGAGTGACGGGGAAAGTCTTCCCTTCCCTGCTTACAGCTCTCGTTACAAACCACTGTACAGCGTTTCACAACTTCATTGCGATCTGCATACTCAAAAGTCAAAAAAAAGTCTTCTACAGTTTGCTCTTTGTTTCTGGTCCAGTGGAGGAAGGACTATTTTCCAAAGCTCTCAAAACCGTACGACGAGTCTGACAGCAGCTAAGCTCCGCAAGACAGGAGCGAGCAGCTCAGTACAAGAGAACACGTTAATTCCTTTTCAGCTTCAGCAGCAGAAATGAATTGTCAGGGCGCTGCTGCACCTCGTTCACCAGCAAGCTCTGAAATAGTCTCCATTTTTTTCAATTTAATTGAGCTTTTAAATAAAGCTATGCTGTCCTGTTATCTTAATTTTGAAGACAGGAAAGCAGGGTTCATATACTTGAAGTATGAAGCATGCCTTCACGAGCAGCGTTGCTGGCAGCGCCCATTCACAGCAGACGCTGAACTGATGTTATCGTTGTCTGAAACAAACGGTGCAGCTCTGTGCTGGCACAAAATTTGGGGTCTAAATAGCATTTCCATCCTTCTAAGAAGTCACAAAATTTTGTGATGGCTTTCCTGGAGTGGTGGATTTGCTTGACAGTAGGTTGTGTTTAAATAGACCCTAAGTTGGATGAAAGGTCTTGCTCACGGATTTTTATACGGGATGTTTTTATGTGAGAGCAAGGGATTTAAAAAAAAAAAAGTTGCCTTTCTTCTTTGCCTCTTCGGAGCAAGTGTTGTGTTCCAAAAGGCGGGCACTTGGTGCTCTGCAGAGGGCAAGTAGCTCACACTAAATATAGTATTAACCCAGTCAGTGGCCTTATTCATCTCGCATAGTTTCGTCTGCCAGTTCCCGCTAAACAGCAGCGTTTCTAAAGCGGGGAAGACTTGGCTTGCTAGGGAGGCACAGTGGCTTTCTCCTCTTGCTGCACGGTCTCTGCGGCTCTGAAACGCGAGGGGATTACACCGTTTCTTCCCTCAAGTGTGGAACCAATTTTTCCCTTTTCTTGGCCGGGAGGAGGAAGCCACGTGTTCTGGGGCGGCTGATGGACGATGAGTTGCTGCTGCGGGTAGTGAGAGTCCAGCCAAGGAGCAGCAGGAGGGGCTGGCGGAGGGGCTGGCGTCTTAAGCACTGCTTCCTGGCTCGGCTGCCCTCCTCTGAAGCCTCGATGGATTGCTGGTGGGGTGGTGTCCCCTCTGCGCTGCCGGAGACCTTCGTGTTGCTGCTGTGCTTCACTCGAACCCTTGCCCCGCGGTCTGGTCTAACTAAATTAGTAGGTTGTCCTTGGCGTTCAGCTGTGCGCTCTGCATACAGCTTGTTTTCATCGGATCATCTTTAATCCTGGCTTACAAAGCTCTTGTCCAACACCCTGCCCCTGAGATCGGCCTTCGCTTACGGCAGGACCTGGCGGCTGCCGTGGTTTCGGAGGCATCTGAGCTGCTCTGTGAGCAAACGGGGGCCGGGAATGCCTCAAGGTCATCGTTGCTTCTGCCTGTGCACCTGCGGCGCGAAGCAAGGAGCCGGGGTCCCTGTCCCTGCCATGTCTGACCGCTCTGGAATAAAAGGCGAGCAAATCTCCTCAGCAAAAACAGCAAAAGAGAGGCTGCCTCATACCCCCTCAACGCCCCGGAGTTTGTGATTGTGTGGGCAGGGTGTACGTAAGCAGAGTGATCGCAGACATGAGCCCCCAGCGTTGAGCGGTGCTTGATACGATGGTACGTGAAGGCGGGAGTGAAATTCTGACCCAAAGGAAGACGGGCAGGGTTTTATTGCTGTCGGTATTCCCTTCCATGCGCGCTAGGTAGTGACCTGCGCTTGGACAAAACCTCCTGCCAGCGTGTAACTGGCCGTTAGTCCGGCCCCAGCAGTTGTGGTGTTCACACAGTGTTTGTGACCTGGGGATTTTCCCTAAAAGACTTGATATTTTTCATTAAAAGTAATTTCTCCTCTTCCTTTGAGAATGAAGCACATTGAAGAATCTATTAGGCATGTGGATAGGGCCTAGCATTTTTATTTTATTTTTTTTCAAAACCCCTGTGTGATAGGTTAAAAAGGCAAAGACCAGGTCCTACTCAAAGCAAATAAACAGAAAAATATTACAAGTTACTGCAAAGCATCTGCCAGAAAATGAGGCTCATCTCAGCAGGATTTCCTGGTTAAATACTTGAGATAAATGACGTTCATTTAAAATGAATGTAGCTAATCCCCTGTTGCTCCGGAGAGGCTCACGGGGTGGAGTGGATAGAGATTTAGATTCTTGCAGTGCTTAATACTTGTTCTCATTTACATGAGTATCTTGCTGTTGTAACTCTGTGGGACCCTATTCTCTTATTTAAGCCAATAGAAATTAGCCTTGATTACCCTTGTGTAAAACCCGAGTAAAGGAAGAATCTGTCATGTGGTTATTAAATACGCATCCATTTTATTTGTTGCCTTAGTCTGTTTTAATGCCATGATGTCACTCTCATAGTTGTACGAAGTTGATTGTTGCATTTAAGATCTAGAACGTGCGACTCATCTTTTTTGCAATGTTACCCTCTTTTTGTTTTAAAAGCCAGAGGCTCGTGTTGACGTGCAGTATTCCGCCACTTATATTCCTCCTTAAACCAAAAGGGCAAAAGGATTTTTGTATGAAGTGTAAATGGGTCCCGAGGAACTCGATCAGACGCGTGAGCGGAGCGTGCTGCAGCGTCTGGAGCCACTCACGGAGCCTCGGTGGCTGCAGACGGACCCCAAGACCCCGGAGCAGCTGGGCACACTGGCACCTCTCACATGTCCGCGCGTCCTCTGCGCTGGCCGTAGCTTTGAGGTTGCGCGTGCGCAAGCCTGCTTGGCAAGCGCTCAGCCTTGCGCACGTGCCTTTTGATTTCGGGACGGGAGAGATCCGGTTGCTCTGGTCAGAGCCGCAGGTGAAATGGCATCCCCGGGGAAGCGGTCTGTATCTGCTGAAGCGAAGCTTCATCTCGCAGCTTTTGCTTCCTCCCTGAGCGGAGCCTTGCTGCTTCTCTCCATCTGTTTTAATTTAAGGAAAAAAACAACAACAACAGCAAAAGCCTGCCTGGCTTGTCCTTCGTTCGAGGGCTGTTCGTACCGTGGTGCTGCCTGAGGGCAGGACTGGGCAGAGCGGAGCTGAGAGTTGTGGCGCTGCACAGAACCTCCTGGTGCCTTTGCGAAATGGGTTTTCAGCCACTTGAGAGCACTCGTCCCTGATGGTTTTTCTGCAGCTCCGGCGCAGCACCCTCGTGCCGAGCTCATGCTGGTGGCTGGGCTCGGTGTCCGGCGGAGCGAAGGACGACGTTTTGGGACTGCAGCTCCTGCTCTTGCTGTCTGAGGCTTTGCTATGGAAGTAAACGTAAATGTCTTGGAGGAAGGACCAGAGGGAAGTATCTGTCCCAGTCTGCTCAGTCTTGTCATGTTAAACAAAGTAAAGATTTGTTAAACAACAGTAAAGATTATTTAAGTGTTTAAAATAATGAGGAAAATGAGCTTTGCTTTAATGAGTTTTTAATTGCATGCAGCAAGAGGCGATTGCCCCCACCTGTCAAAAAGCTTGTCTTGCTGCCATTCCAGTCTGCATTTAGATGAAGAGAAGGTGAAGTTAAAAAGTCTCCTGTCCTAGTGCGTGCTGTAAAATAAATCCAAACAATCTACAATTTACACACCTAAAAAAAAAAAAAAACCCCAAAAAATTGGCCACTTAATGTCCTCTCAGCTGTGAGCCGTGGGTCCAGGGACAAGCCACGAGGACGGTCCGAGGTGGCCGGGTCGGCGGTGGCAGGGCTGCACTGCCTCCCCGGCGCGCTGGGGAGCGGCAGGGCAGTTGCCGCCCGAGGGGTCTGGCTCTGCTGGATATTTCCCAGTTGCACTGGGCTGCCGTGGAAAGCTGCCTCCAGGTGGGTCCTGAGCAGCCTCTGCTGAAAGCTGCTCCTTTCCTTCTTAGCATCTCCGGGTGACAGCAGCAGGGACCCAGCTTGCTCTTTCTGCTGATCCAGCTAAAGGTTGCAAGTCGCTAATAGATGTGTCTGAGGAGTTTGGCTTGACACCGGTGGGTTTTTTCATGCTGTGAGTACATACTGAGGCTTGATAACGAGTTTCACTGCAAACATAGGTGAGTGGTTAAATTTTGAATCTTCAAGTGACCCTGCCACACGGTTTCATCAAAAAGTCAGTCTTTAGTCCAAGCCTGTGATTTGATACAAATACATTTCTGAAACCGAGGAGGAATTCCGGCAGTCCAGCACCGGGCTGGGGTGCAGACGTAAGCCTGGTGAAAACCCAAGCTAAACTGCGTTGTTTTGGTCTATTTTTTTGTGTTTCAATAAAAGTTAGTATCCAAAATTAGTGGGAAGCACAGGGCATGGCAATTGCATTAGGCTTGTGAGGCTTTTAGATACGACCAGGGGAAGCTGTAGAAAATGAAGAGCGTGTGGAGGCTGGTTGCGTTGCTGTGCGCAGTGTTGCTGTGCGCAGTGTTGCTGTGCGCAGTGTTGCTGTGCGCAGTGTTGCTGTGCTCAACCAGCAGTCTAAGAATAAATCCCTGCCCGTGGCTCTCGGTGCTTGCGTGCAGGGGAAGGGCGAGCGCTACGTGCTGTGTTTTGCAGCTGGGGAAACTGAGGCAGGATAGGAGTGGGTCGCAGAGAAGCAGGTTGCTGGCTGAAAATTCACCTCGTGCCTTCCAGTCCAAGTCTTTCCACTCCTTCCACCTCGCCCTGTGCAGCCGCTCTTTAACGGGGCACAAGGAGGCGAGTAATTTAACGGCGGCCGTTTCTCCCTCGGTATCGGTGGCTCACTTTGAGGAGCTGGGATGAAAGGCTGCATCCAGCATTTCGGAGTTTAGCTGTTACAGGAGGAGTTCCTTTGGCTTACAAGAGTCGCTGAAGATTTATGGGCTGCTGTAGCCCCCATCTGCATATAGCCATACGTGTGGTGCGTCTGGAGAGCCGGTGTTAAATACCAGGGTTATGCTGCGTAACTAACCGTTTCCATTCCCGCTTTTCAGATTTAACTGACACAAATAAACCGACGTCCTTCGTTAAATCAAGTTGAAAGCGATTATTAAAAGCAACCAAAGAGCCTGAATCCACTCCAGTGTGGAGCAGACGTGCGTGAGAGCTTGTGTATATAATTTGGACAATGCTGATGCTCGGATCATAAGCATTTTTATTGCAGAGTGCAATCTATCAACATGTCATTTGAGGCTTTTTGTATTTGTCTTGGGTCAGGGCCGTCCCAGTTTTTAAACAGCGGCTCTGTCACTCAGCAGCTTGGCCGACACTACTGTTCTGCTAATTCACATGAGCCTCAATTAAGCAGATTTATAATTTGTGGGCTAGGAGTTAAGAAAATTCTCTTGTTCGGTAATTAAGTTGGGAAGCCTGGAGTTTCAGCGCTGAGAAACAAAGTGCTGTCATACTTAGTTCCCCAGTAATCTTTCCTTCATAGGCCTGTGGATTAAAATGATTGCTGGCTGTCGAGCTCTCGGGCAAGGAGCCAGATCGCGGTGGAGGAAACGCGCTTCTTGCTGCAGCGATAATCATCTTGGCACAAGGTGTTGCTTAAATACAGTTGTGCACGCTCAGCTCTGCTACAGCAGGATGGAAATCCGGAGCGTGCCCAGCACAGTTGCTCTGGATTCGTACCAGGATAAGCCAAGAATAGCTGAGATGCTTTTCAAAAGGCTTCTGCATTTCAAGGTATTTGGCCAAAGCGATGTGGCGTGATGAGGATGCTAAAAGCACCCTTCTTAAAGACTGAGGGGCAGCATTGTTGATGGCTGCTGCTGCGGGGAAGTTGGAGCTTAGGGAGTACAATAGAGTGGTTTCCTTTTTTAATACTCGATGTTTTAATAACTGTCTTCATGTATTACTGGAAAATAGAACATGACCACCCTAATCAGCTGTTCACATTTTTTAAGTGGTATCAGCACTGTTAATTAGCTCAAGTTTTAAGAAGTTGGGGAAGTTGAAAGCTGATGTGCTTTACTCGGTGTGCTGCTAAGTTGATTTTCATTGATTTGTGCTTGTGAATTAATCAGCCACCCGAGCACTTAGTTATTCCATTTGCCTCTGCGCTTTCTTTGCTTGTAAATGATATCTTTGAAGTTTATTAAAAGAATGAGTCATGTTGTAGCTTCCTAAGAATTTTCCCCTCTGTAGTCATACATTTTTCATGCTGCTCAAATCATAATCTATATAATGAACACAGGGAAAATATTGCTATATGGAGCTGCATCTATACAGCTGAACTCTGCAGATACATATCCCATTATTTGCGTGGCTGGCTGCTCTAATATAAGAACATTTAAAATCTTTTTCAGACTTTCAGAGCCGGGCTAAAAAAATTAATGTACTTCCCTGTTTAGCAGTCCCCCGACTTGTCTGCGGTTGTGCACAGTCAACTTGTTTCCACGCTGGCTCTGAGTTACGGTGCGTGGCTCTAATATCCTCTGCTTGGGCAGATTAATAGAGGGTGTCCCTCATAAATGTACCTGCGAGAAAGTAATTGCTTCCAAAACTTGTACAGTTTCTAATTAGCGTGAGTCTGTTTCTTTTGTAGCCTTATTTGAGCACTGAGTGGTTCACCTTGCTCTAATTTTAAGTGTTTGCAAAGGATCTGTCTCTGTTTATTGCTGGACGTGACGCGTTCGACTTTAATGTAGGTGAGTTAAGTCTTGGGAGTGCGGTGGCAGCCGGGACCAGGTGCTGTAAACGTAGCGTGGCTGCAAATGCCTTTTAAAAGACATAAGAGTGTTCTTCACGGCGGGAAAACATGAGAACGCAAAACATAATCATCCGTAAAATTGTGTGTGCTGTGTTTTAAAGAGCTTGATGGGGGTTTTGCGGCTGGAATAAAATAGCTCAGCCGAAGAGCAAAGGTGATGAAACGACTTGGAGGGGTACAGAGGAGCTGGGCTTTGGTCTTAAAGAGAAGCCGTTTCTTGTGTGAGAGTGCCCTTCTGGGTGCCGGTGGGCTTGTGACCGGTGTTGCGATATCGCAGGTTAAACCAGTTGGATGAGCCTTTAATGAATTTTATCTGGAAAGAAAGAAATAAGCAAAATTACATCTCGGCAAACCACATACTGCTGAGCTGATTTATGAGAATTTTACGAACTTGATTAAAGATGGTGCAAGGCAGTAATGAATTTAAGTTCACAGCTGAGACTAAATCAGTAATTTGGGAGGTTCAAGTGATCAAATCTCCAAATTAAGAGCAGCTGATCTCAAAATGGTGAGGCTGAAGTTGGGTGGAGTGGGGTGTAGGAGAGCTTGAGGTAGGTTGCGCTCGCTGAGCAGTGATCATGGCAGGGCAGGGAGCTGGCGGCTGCCCGGGGTGGCCATCGCAGCGACCCGAAGAACCTCAGCTCTTCTTGGAAGTAAATCACCCAAACCAGCCATGCTCGTGTAGGGCACGTCGGGAACGCGTGTCCCGCTCCAACACGCTCTCTTTCGCTCCGTTTGCTTTATCGGGTGCCTGGGAAGGGAGCTGGAGCAAGAACCCAGTATCTCTGCTGACTTAATACAATTAAATCTGAGGTGAAGGTGTCTTTTGAACAACGTCACTTCTAAATTAGCGACTAGTTTTGAGGGTGCTTCCAGAAAACTGCCAGAAAAGCTGTTTCCTCACAGACTTGTGCTCCTGCCTGTTCACACTAGTGACCTACAGAGCTGTGCAGACCGATGTGCAGTGGGAAACTTCTTTCCATGCTCTCTCCAAGGGATGCTCGTAGAGCTTGTCACATCAGCCTTCACGTGCCGGGTACTTCCCACATTACAGACTAGCTTTTTTTTTTTCTTTTCGGTGCAGATACAACGTGCCAGCACTGCGTGACCTTTTACTTCTGCCAAGTCGGGGAAGCTCAGGAGCAGTGGGGGCTCTGGGGGCACGCGAGCGGTCGTGCTGGCCTTTCAGCTGGCAGACGGCGTCGGGTGGGAGATCCGCAATCGGTGCAGATCAATCTTAGTAAAAAAAACCCCTCGAATTTTCCTGGGGATGTTTGCTCTGGGGCGATTGCTTCAGCTCTCGGTGTTTCACACAGCAGCACGGCTCTTTGTGGAGTGGTAGGATTATAGAACTTCCTCAGTTGTTCTGGTGGCCTTTGACCAAAACAGCACAAGCTGCTTGTTCATGTCAAGTTCTACTCATCAGTAAACAATAAGAGTTTCTCTACAGCACCAACTTAAGTCTGGATTTTCACCCTCCCTCTGTGTGGGTGGAGGCACAAGCGGAGACGGACTTTTTTCCAAACAGTTCTCAGTATTTACTGAATTAATTTAAGCAAAAGATAATAAGAGTGAGATGAGCTGGAGGGATCTTTTACAAATGCCTTACATTTTTGGGTGTTTGCTTATGTACTCAGCCCTGAAAAATAACCTCCATGTTTACTGACTGTGTTTGCACTGGCTTTACTGTGCCAGTGTTATTTTTGTATCTAGCTCATGGCCCTCGATATCCAGGGGGGCACACTGAGCATTTTGGACAAATGCCCCCAGTCTCTATTTTTTTAACCAGAGTCTAGAGTGCTGTAGCTGTCTTCTGTAGGTGAGGTCTGGGGGAAAAGCAAGGAGGAGCACGCTCTATCTTCCTTAAACTGCTTCCACCGCTGCCCTGGCGGGCTCTTGGTGAGCAGCCTGCAGACCTCCGCGTGAACAGCGCTGTCGATACCAAGCCAGAGAATTAAAGAACAGTCTTGGAAACTGGCGACTTGCGTTTCTTTAGCTAGATGGAGGAGGTTGAGCAGAGTTCTCCACCTGGTTTCTAGAAGCACTTGGCCACATGAGGCTTCATGATCATCCTTCCACACTGGCGTTGAGGGTCTTGGTGGAACCTTGAATCACTGGAGGTAGCAGCAGAGCCAGCAGCAAACCAGCTCTTGTGGTCTACGCCGTGGTCACCTCTAAGGAGCGAGCTCATCGCTGAGTGACTGGCGTACTTCTGCCTCCCAAGGGGTGAATGAACAACACAGAGCAGCACCTTCCTCTAGGCTTGAAATTTTCTTACAGTTTTGTAAGTCTTGCCCTAACTGGAAGTCGGAGGAGCAGTGCTGCTGTGGAGAGGAGCAGACTAGAGGCGAAGCAGGCTGGATTAGGAAGATGAGGTTTCAGCAGTGTCACGATGCTGTCCAGGGCGGCCGTCCTTCCTCCCCCACAGCTTCCCCTACGACCTCGTGCAAATCTGTCTTCCTTTTTTCCAGGCTTTAGAAAGAGGGTAAGAGTGTGTCCCTCCCAGATGTGTTGACTTGCTGGCTTCATTAAGGATCATTTAGGTGCTTGGCTATTGCAGAAGAACAGCTTAGGTAAGCAGAGAGGCAGAAGCAAAGCCCTGTTTTTTCTGGGGAAACTCTGGTTTTGCCCCCAGATGCTTTCATCCCAATGGAGTTGCTTCTGCTTTAGCAAAGGTCTTAAAGAAGGGAGTGGTTCATGTGGTACTGGACCATGCAAATTCACCTTTTTTCCACTTTTAAAGCCCAATTCCATCCCTCTGGTTTGAACCTGAAATTAGCACTTGTCTTCAGAAGATGTCAAGGTTCACAGACATCCTCTGCTTTGTTCCACTTTTTCAGTATTTAATTATTTTTTTGTGATTTTGCTCTTTGTGGCCTCAAGAATCATGTACTTTGAGCATGCACAGAAGGATGATTTGCACACTTGCAGATCTTTTTGCCCCCTTTTCTTTGGAAGGAAGGATGTTTAAAAGAAATCTGCTGTTTCTCTGGGCTCAAGCTGCTGCTACGCTGCCAGCATCTGCATCTACACCTTTCTCCTAATGAGCCACAGCTCTGCCAGTGCTGGGTCTGGGCACCGCTGCCCGCTGGGACTTTGCCCAGCCCATCTGCGCATGGATGCATAATGCTTTATAAATGCCCATTCCTTACACCAAAACTGGGAGTATCTTAATTCTTCTATAAAATGTTGGGGAGAACATTAAGATCTCAAGATCCAAACAATCACGTGAATAAAACAGTGTTTTACTCAAAATCTCCAGTATATGTATTCATAGAGCCCCAGGTTACTGTTACCTGGGTCTCGTTGCATGGACACCATGGGGAAGACAGAAAATGGGGTTCAGAGTGCAGGGACTGTCTTTTCATCCTGATTGCCAGAGTGGCCTTGATCTGGGCAGTTACAGCAATCATCTATAGCTAAAATAGGCAGTTTTAATCTTCTGTAATTAAATTAAAGCTGGAAGCAGGGAGAGCCAGCACTGTACAGCTGGGGGAGCTTCCCTATGGATACTAGAGGACAGAAATCATAGCCTTGGCTTAGAAAGGGAGAGCTTCTTACCTCTGTGGCACATAGGACAGTTATCTCTAGAACTAGTTATCTCTAGTTACCTCATAGTCAGTTATCTCTGACTTGTTGCATTGGTTGTTTGCAAGACTTTCTTCCAGGCATGTCATGTTTCAAAACCAAGCGACCTTCTCGAAGGTCCTTTGGTAGCTCAGGAGCACAAGCATCCTCCGTTTGAATGCTTTGAAAGCTAATTTCTAGCATAAAGTCTAACCAGTGTTTTACTGCTGGGGAAGACGGGGCACACAGTGACTTGGTGATGTGTCGCTGAGGGAGAGACCAATCTTTCATTCCATCTCCAAAATTGTTACCTTTCCATAAGACACAGTATGAAGGGGAGACAAAACAGGCCGTTTTCAGGGTTTGCTTTGGCTGATGTGCCAGCACTGCCCTGAGCCTGTGAAGGGTTAAGCTGACAGTCACGTTTTCCATGTTTCTTCTCAGGGCGTGACCTACTGTGGTGAAAGCTCGGCCAGCAACCTCACCATGGCCAACGTCCCCTGGCACGAGGAGGTGGTGCACTTCGTCCAGGAGCTGGCCGACCTCATCCCCGACTATGAAATCGTGTGTGAGCATGAACACTCAAACTGTCTCCTGATGGCTCACAAGAAGGTGAGGCTGTGCTAGGGCACTGTATCTTCTCCTTGGAAGCGTTGCACAATTGCCTTGTTCCAACACGTTTTCTCTCTAGTGTTACCTGGATACTTTTTGCGGGGTCGGAAAAAAAGCGTGGCATGTATTGCAGAGAGCACTGTGGAATAGTTACTGGAGCCACTGCAGGTTGCAGCCAGTCATGAGAACTCACAGCAGTACTGCAGCAATCCAGGCAAGAAGCATTTAACAGCTCCAGGAGGAGCTGGTCAAGCGGAGCATGGTCAAGCATTGGAACAGGCTGCCCAGGGAGGTGGTGGAGGCACCATCCCTGGAGGCATTCAAAAAACGTGTGGATGTGGCACTTCAGGACATGGTTTAGGGAACATGGTAGTGTTGGGTTGATGATTGGACTTGATGATCTTAAAGGTCTTTTCCAACCTTAATGATTCTGTGAGTTCAGCGCAGTATCTCCTGTGCTTTGTCATACGCGCTTTGCGTGGTGAGAAAGGCAAGAACAAATCTAGTTTAGGTGGGTCAGCTGGCTTTGTCGTCTTTCTGTATTTTCACGGTTCTCGGTGGTATAGACAGCTTGCTAAGGAAGCTACACAGGAATGGGCCAGGGTTGTGTTTTTCCTCCTCTGGATCTTTGTGATACCCACCAGAACTGTAGACCTTCCTCCTTTCAACCGCAGTTAAGGTAATGTATTTTTCTTCCTTTGAAGAACTGATTTTGGCAAAAGACGCTGGTATGTGGATGTTAAGAGAGGATGCTTGCTGCTTGAACTGGAGCTGCCTTTCTGCAAAACTGTTTTGCGGGACAAGTGAAGCAGCTAGAACGGTTACGCGTGTTCTCTATCCTAACGATGGAGAAGAGGTAGTGGTGCTGCCTTCTGACACCAGTCCAGCATCCCTTTATGCTACTGGAGTGCTTCGCAGGCCAAGCATGTCTCAGCAGCCTGTGTGTGTGTAAAATGTTTTGTTCTTGGGTTCTTTCATAAATACCATCAACACAATTTGAAATACAAGTGAAATGCAAAAAAAAAAAAAAAAAAAAAATTTAGAAGATGCTGGATATGAAAAATATCAAGTACAATTTGGCTTTCTGAGCTTCAGAAAAGCTTAATAGAAAGATAATAAAAATGTATAATAATGTGCTAGCGAGGAAACTGATGGAGCAGCTATTTATTATGCTAATTGTCATGATTTTGCTCTTTGCATATTCTTTGCTTGTGTCTGCTGAAGTCACAAGTGCTCTTGCGTCCCTCGCTTAAGTGGGAGCTGGTTTTAGTGAGCGGTGCTGTGGGGCTTTCCACGCGAGGTGAGTCACTGCACGTGCAGGGAATAACTGCTTAAAATCTTAAACTTGCAAAAGTTCCAAAATAATAGAGTTAAATCCATGTTTGAAAATTATTAAAATCTCATTGTTGAAAACTCCTGCCTGGTTACAAAACTGTTGCTTGCTTTTGCAATTTGCAGTTTTATGGGAACAGCCGTAAAGGGGCGGAGAAGAATGGGATACCTGGCGCTATTTTTGTTTTAACTCACTTTAAAGTTGCTTTATTTACAGTCTCAGTCTTGGTTGTTGCCACTGGCAACTGTGCCTGAGCAAATCCTTGAATGCAAAATATTCTTTTCCATTCTAAGATGAAGGGCCCAGGGAAAGAAAGGAAACAGATTGCCACCTAACTTATTGATGCATAATTTAAATAACACCGTTAGTAACAAGAATATATTGATACTGGCACAAGAGGAATTCAACAGCTGCTTTGCTTTCCAAAGCCATTAGGAAAGAGCGTCTTTTGGAAACAATCTATACTCGGTACTAAAATAACTAATAAAAAATAAATTTATTTCTATTGCATTTAATTCTGAATTTCAGGCTCCAGTGGAGAATAAATTTTGTCAGTGTATATTATTTGCAGAAAACCCGTACTCAGGGAACAGTCAAACTGTAGTGAGTAATTGCAAAATCAGAGGTATCCTTAAAAAGTTAAGGAGTTGCAGGAAGATGGTAATAAAAATCATTAGGAAATGTGATTTATTTCACTGTGTTCTTCTAGGTCTGAGTTTTGAGGTGTTCAAACGATGTTCATATTAATAATTTTAAATGCCAATATTGAAATGCCAGCCTGTACGAAAGAGTCTGGAAATGTCAGAGAAATAATGCTTCTTGCTTGCAGCCTCTGCTCCTTGATTTATGGAGAATCACTGATTGGCACCTGCTTACTTGAGAGGAACAGCAGTTTAGGACTTAAGCTCTGAAGTCTCTTAAGACCAGGGATTTAGGTGGAAAAAGGGATTTTAGGTAGAGGAAACTGCAGCTTGTATGTCTGGTGTTATTTTCTTTTCTTGGGAAACCAAGGGGCGATACAGAGAGAGGAGCTGTTGCATTTCTGGGGTGCTGCAGTGTCTTAAAAATCTACCATTAGGCTTCCAAGTCTCTTCCTTTTTTTTGTTCCCGCTGACCAGCAGTGGGTTCGTGGTGTCCGAGCGTCTGCCTGCAGTTACAGCAGAGGTGCCTGTGAAAGCCTTCAGCACTCGGTGAGTCTCGGGAAGGGAGACGTGTCCCACGGCCTCAGAGAGCTTTGGGTCTGGTACTCCTGTGCTGTCCCAGGAGAGCTTAAAAAGCCTCATGAACTGAAGGCCCACAGCAAAATGTTTGTTTTCCAGTTACCCTTCACAGAGCCCTGAAAAAGGAACACGGAGAACGCCTGCGCCCCGCTCACCGTGACCTGAAAAACCATTAGTTACTGGTGTTTCCACTTTCTTGGGGGCCAACTGGGTATCAGCTGCTTAAGCCTGAAGGACGAGCGAGGACAGCCAGCGTCGAGTGCAGCCCTCCCTTGGCTTGATCTGGGCTCCCATGGGTGGGAGAGCTCCTCTTCCCTGTCTTGTCTGCATCCTCCTCCCAGCTTTCCGCTCCCCCCTGCATGCTGGTTTCCATCTCTCCCTGAGAGGTGCCCGGTGTGTTTTGGCTCCATTCTCTTTGACTCTTCAGCAATAGTGCTAAATTCTTAAGCAATTATATTTGCTTTGTAGCAAATCCTATGAACACCATGATACAAAAAAAATCTAATTTATTACAGTGCTCTTGAACTAATTGGCTGAGATATTGAGACAGCGGCAACTTTATACTTGTATATGTAACCAAGAGTTAATTCAAGTAACGTTTTCCAGAGAGAGACCTTAGGCAGCGGCTTTTCCTGGGTTGTGACAATAAATGTATCCTCAAGGCAACCATAAAAAGTGCCTAAGAAGGAGGAATGTGCGGCAGCTGCCTTGCAGCAAAAATTTTTTGAATGAAAGTTAACACCTTCGTAATTTCTAGAATAAAACCCTCTGCCCTGCTTTGAGTTTGCTTTACGCGTGTGTTTACCACACGCTCCATTGTCAGAACGCTCGCCTGCCGATTATCTCCTACTACATTCATTTAAATATCTGCCTTGCTTTTGCAGGTGGGTTGTTTTCCAGCCACGTTCTCCTGTTGCTTTACACCCGCGAGTCTCTCAGCACAGTTTGTATCGTGTGCTGCTGCTCGCTCCGGTCCTGCTAGCATGCGTGAGCGTCCCTGCCTCCTCCCCACGACGCCGGGATGGATTTCCCTGTCAATGAGCCATGCGTAGCACAGGGAATAGCCCTGAAATCCTGTCGCTTTTTGCTCTCTGGAGGTCTCGGTTCACAGGGTGAAATGAAGGGCTGGTGGGCTCAGAGAAGTAGCTGCCCTTTTTGCCTTAGTAAATCACTGAATCATTAAGGTTGGAAAGAGCCTCCGAGATCATCAAGTCCAACCGTCAACCCAATACCACCAACCCCACTAAACCATGTCCCGAAGTGCCACATCCACACGTTTCTTTGAACACCTCCAGGGATGGTGACTCCACCGCCTCCCTGGGCAGCCTGTGCCAATGCTTGACCACCCTCTTGGTGAAGAAATTTTTCCCAATATCCAGTCTAAACCTCCCCTGGTGCAACTTGAGGCCTTTTCCTCTCATTCTATTGCTTGTTACTTGGAAGTAGAGACCAACACCCACCTCACCACAACCCCCTTTCAGGTAGCTGTAGAGAGCGATGAGGGCTCCCCTCAGCCTCCTCTTCTCCAGACTGAACACCCCCAGTTCCCTCAGCCGCTCCTCATCAGACTTGTGCTCCAGACCCCTTCCCAGCTTCGTTGCCCTATGGATACGCCTGACTTCCCCAAGCAGAGCTGAGGCCATGCCCTGGATCCAGATGTTCCCTCATGGTGTGGACACAGTCCTGTGCCCGGGGCCTCCCTCGTCTCACCAGGTGGATTATTTCCACGGTGAATGTGGTCACGGTTAGCGTTGTGTTCTCCAGCGTGGCAGGGCGAGCCTGGCACCCACAAAATGACCCAAGGCAGATGCTTTAGGAAGGTCCCTGTAATCATTTCATTTCCTGTAACCAAAATGCAGTGCTGAGGGTACACAGGGCACCTCCAAGGCAGGGGTCATGGGTAGTTTGAACTGAAATGGGTTGTGCGGAGATAGTCGCCTGGCTGAAGGTGCTCATCACTCTCCATCGACCAGGAAATCTTCCTGGCCTTTTCCTTCCCACTGGATTTTCCAGCACCACCCATGTCTGTACCACAGAGGCGTGGATGGGGCGTGAAGACTTCACGTGCGTCCCGGCTGTGCTTGCAGGAGGCTTAAGAGGTTGGGTGAAAGGCGTTGAAGTTGTTCCATGCTGAGCATTTCATCTATATTTAGGGAGGAAAAGGAAGCACTTAACTACCAGCTGCAGATTGACTCACAAGGCTTATATTAGAGAAAAATAGTCCATGTTTTATTTCCTTCCTGCCTTGCAAATCATTTGGAGAGTGTAAGCTGTCCTTGCAATCCAGCATCCCAGATCCAGGATTTGGATCGCATCCTCTGCCTGCTCACCCATCGGTTACCCCATACCTGTGACAGCGTTACAGTGCGAGGGGAAAAACAAACTCTGGTTGCTGCTTTGTGTCAGAAAGTCACCAAATAGGTGCAGCATCGCTGTGTCTGCAGCAGACGCAGGGGATGCAGTCGCTCCCCAGCTGAGGACAAGGCGTCTCAGTAGCCAAAGAAGAGCCTTCGTGCAGGCGTGCGTACGAAATGTTATGTTTCCTGAAGGTTTTTTTTTTATTTCCGTTGTCTCCTTTCGAATAGGAAGGTGGCTCTGCTGTGCTTGATCTGTGAGTTATTAAAAGAAGATCACAGTTGTGCTAAAGTAATCCGTTTTTCATCCATCGGAATTAAAACTGTCTGGATGTAGCCCTGGCTTAATTGGCAGACAAGGTGTTCCGCTCTGCAGCGGGTAGAGATTGAAAAAATAAATAACTGCAGTAACGAATCTTTTCTTTAGAATAACTCACGCAAGATCAGGTGTAATAAATAGAAGCTAGCGAGCTGCAGGGGAAGGGTCCCACGGGCGCAGGGCCGTACAGCGCCGGCACGGGATGGTGCCTGCCCAGCAGTGCGGGTCAGCGTTGGTTTGGTGTTGCCTTTTTGTTTCACTCTCTTGGAAAGCACAATAGCAAATCCCATTTCCAGGGATTCTAGGTGCCAGCTTTGGAAGGTGTTTCACCTGCTTCAACATGTCTGATTGCTAATGGGCACTTAATTTAAAATTGATGGAAACTTTTGGTGCTGTTACCTGTTCATAGATACCGGCTGCCAAGGGGCCGCGGGGTTTACAGCTGGGATATTCCCAGGACTCGGTGCCACGGTGCGCGTTTTCGTATAGCCCCACAACGCGGGATGTGGTGAGACTCTCACCTCTGCCTGCCTGGTGTCCTATTGGACTGGTTATGACCTTCTCTTGCACACATTTGTAACTTAATAACCAGCTGAATCTTAATTTAAAGCCTGAGGTTATAACTGGTAATTAAAAATAAAAGTTTTTTACCTTTTTAACAAGCAACATGACCCTCTTAAGATTAATTTATCTACAATATGCCTTCCTCTTTTCCTGAGTGACTCCAGTTCAGTCACTTTCACTGTCGAACAAAGGGAGCCTTAAATAATTGGGAGCCTTAATTAGGTGAGAAACTGAGTGTAATAATTCAGTGAATTATTTGTTTGACTTGGAGAGCTTTGTGCTGGCAGGTGGTGAAAATAGTCATAGCAGTTGCGTAATGCACATGCTTTGCACTCCCATTATATATGATCTGTTTAATAGTACCCTGTGTGAAAGTGTAAAAGCTGTTTTGTTTATTGCAATGATGGGCTGTCTTCAAACTGAAATTAAGGAGCTCAGGATTGGAGCCATCGAGATCCCTTTTCCAGCTGCCTTTTTGATGTCCTGCCCCGAGAAGCTGCTGGTGGTGGAGACCAGCGGTAGAAAACCAGTAGCTGAAAGCTGCTGCGTTGCAAATCTGGAGTGGTGACTAATTCCCAAGTAACACGTTTGACATGGCATTGCCCTCTACTCGGGCATCTCCCGTTTCAGGTACCCACCGTCTTAAATGCTTCTAAGCCACGCGACCTTGGGAAGTGAAGCGGAGTGGGAAGATGTGATTTTCTTTTTCAGAAGGGGATTCATAAAGGTGAGGACTGGCAAGCCATCCATGGCGAGAGCGGGATGAATCTGCCCGTCCCGCCTTCACGCACGGCCTCAGCTGCTGCGGTATTGAAATTCCTGTAGCCTGCAAGAGCCCAGCTGCACCGTCTAGACAGTTCATGAGACTTCTGTTTGTCTGGTATAGAAAATCCAGATGTGTGGGTTTGCTATAACAGATGTGTGGATTTTCTATACCCACACATTACCCCACCAGCTGTGTGGATGTTGCTCACAGAGCGAGTCTCTGCAAGCTTTGTGCTGTTTCTTTAGGACCGATACGCTGCGGCAGACCTGGGGTCTATAGGTGTCCCCGGGTCTCTTTGGGGACCGTGAAAACACAAGCGAAGTAAGAGGGGTGACGGGTGTTAACTCCTGCCCTGCCACGTGGCCAGCGTAAAAAGTAGCCGGGATGGATTTATTTTTGCGTTCATATCTTCACGTGTTTTTCACATATATTTTCATATATATTTCATGATTCATAATTCATATTTTCACATCTATTTCACATATGTCACTGTAGATTGATGAAACTTGCAGTGCTTTGATGCTGCTGAGTTGTTCCAGCTGCTGCCAGGGGCTCTAAGGAGAGGAGCATTTCTACTATGGATGGTTTTCCGCCCCCCCCCCCCTCAAAATACTCTTAATATAAGCCCTGTAGCATGCCCGAGTGGGACGGGTGGTCTTCAGTGACCCTGTGGGCTGTGAGCCCACCCAGCCCGAGATACCCAGTCTGCGCAGCTGGCAGGAGGCTGCACGGATGCTTGAAAACAAGTTTTTGAGTTTCAAGACCATAGATAAGTGAGCATGGAATTAAAAATGAATAAATCTGCTTAAGACCTGTGCACAAAGCCATGCTCTATCTCCCCAGAACAATGCTCTTCCTTAATAGCAAAAGAATGTGTTTAAGCTCAGCAAAAAAAGTATTTCAAGGAAAGCCACTGAAAACCAGACTGAGGATAACCTGACTGCTTCTCCAAAGATAATTCAAAGATAAATTGTCTTCTCAGGAAGGAATATCAATGGAGTGTAGTAGTGGGGGGGTTTAAATCCCTCTGTGTGTTTGAATGCTCAGGCGGTGCAGGGGCTGTAACGTTTGCAGGCTCTGAATGCATTACTTCCCCTAAAAAACCGGGTTTTGTGCACTAAATGATTCTGTTGGTGGTTTGTTGGGTTTTCTTTTTGGAAAGCACCCCCCCGCCTGCAGCGCCGGATGCATCTGGCAGCCCTGGGTCGCCAAAGCCCCGGGCAGCGGCGTTGCCGCTGGCACTGGGGGTGGGTTTGCGGGTGCAGCCGGGTAGCGGCCGCGCGGACGGGGCTGGGTCCGGCCGCTCCGTGGGGAGAGGAGACGCGGAGCGCGGCACCCCGGCAGCGCGGGGCCCGGGCGCGAGCTGTCGGCTTGTGTTGCTTGGCTGGGATTTTAACACTCGGGCAGGGAGAAAACTTCATCGCTTCTGGAACGTCTAAGAGCAGAGCTGGCAGTTCGGTTTAGTTTGGGTTTTGGGGTGGGATGTAAAAGCGTGGACTGGGAAACATGGGACCCGCTGGCCTTATAAAAGCTGAGTTGCTGAGACTTGCTTTTGCAAAATGCTCCTTTAATGTTCCCATGCTATGTGCAAACCAAAATAAGCGTCGACTGAAACATTTGGCAAAGCCAGGTTTTAAAATGCCTGAAAGCAGAATTAGAAAAGCCGTCGGAGGAGCAGTGGGCTCTCCCCGCTCTCCTGTATGATGCTACACCCGTTTCTGTGCCTCCCTGCAAGTGAAGCACGTGCTGTTTTCCCTGCTTACCACTGATAGGTTTGGTTTTGGGTTTTTTTGTCTGTGTGTGTGTGTGGTCTTCAAAACTACACATAAAGCTGCTGTATTTAACCATTAAAGCCTGTCCATCTGCCTGGAGAAGAATCCATTTGTTGGACTTCTTGGTGTCCTCGAGTGTTTAAAGAGTAGCTGTCGCAAGACCCAAAGCTCTGCTTCCTCTTCCCAGTCTTCCCTTGCTCGTCGGGGACGCTGCGTTGCTACACAGCTCATTGGGGGAAGGTTTCCCGGGGTCCTCTCCCCCGTCAGGGCTGGACCCCGTCCTTCCAACACAGGGTTTGCTCTGCCAGGGTGAAGTCTGCAAGGAGCTTTGTCCCACTGCTCTGCTTTCTTCTCTCATGTAGCCCATACTATTTAGTCCTTTCCTGAAAATACATTAATTTTTTCTTTTAGAGAAAGACCAGAGTGAATGGATGAAGAGGAGCCTCCTCGTTTCAGTGTGTTTTTCTCTGAAGAAAATACACCCTTACTCTCGTTAGGACAAACTAATTGATTTTTGGCCGACTTCCACTTCTCGGTGTTAGTGTTTCGTGTGTCACCGTCTCTGCCTCTCTTCTATGTTTTATCCCTTCGTATAAACCCTGTGTTTATTTCTCGGCAATTATGCATGTCTGGAGGAATGTAGTAAATTGTACAACTATATTGTCCTCAATATATGCATTCATTTTTACCCCCCCCAAATTGCTTATGCAAATACGTTGATAAGAAAAGAAATATATGGTGTGGCTTTTCTCCTTCATGAATGTTGATGGGTTTCTGTAGCAAGAAGCTTCTCTTTCTGCAGTTGGAGCAGCTGTAAACCTACTGCAAAAGATAATTTAAAGAAATTTCCTATTCACATCCAGTCTTGTGAGTTAGAAGAGAAAAGAGAGGTGTTAGCCGTGCTCTGTTGATGCTCCCAGGTAACTTGGCTCTCCATTTTAGTCCTGGCTCCTGATTATCTTTGCGGCATATATATATTAGTTTTGCTATAGTCTGTTTGAGGGATGGGCCGTGTCCGTGGACGGCACAACTCCAGGCAGGTAGCTCCATCCTTTTGTGCCGTGGCCCTGTGGCTCCCCTGGGTGCAGCCACGCCATTCCTGGCAGAGGTGCGTAATCCCTTGGCAGATGTCGATGGATCGAGAACTGGCTAAGCAACAGAGCTCAAAGGATTGTGGTCGGCGGCGCAGAGTCCAGCTGGAGGCCCGTAGCTAGTGGTGTTCCCCAGGGCTCAGTACTGGGTCCGGTTTTGTTCAACATCTTCATCAATGACCTAGATGAAGGGTTGGAATGTACCCTCAGCAAGTTTGCTGATGATACAAAACTGGGAGGAGTGGCAGATACACCAGGAGGCTGTGCTGCCATTCAACGGGATCTGGACAGACTGGAGTTGAGCGGAGGGGAACCTCATGAAATTTAACAAGGACGAGAGTAGAGTTCTGCACCTGGGGAGGAACAACCCCATGCACCAGCACAGGTTGGGGGTTGACCTGCTGGAAAGCAGCTCCATGGAGAAGGACCGTGGCATCCTGGTGGACAATAAGTTATCCATGGGACAGCAATGTGCGCTGGCTCCTGTGTCATAGCCCTCGGGGAGGGCGAGTTCGCCTTTCCAGACAACACAGCCTGGCTTCGGAGCCAGCTGAAGGAGCTTTATTACTTTTTTTTATGATGCTAGCTTAAAAAGAAAACCAATAAGGGAAGGGTTTCAGCCATTTGTCTTTTGTTGATGTATTTATCACCTTAAAAGACTTAACCAGGTAGTGAAACATTCAGTAAAAATCCTGACCGCATTAGTCTGAAATAACACCGATGCTTAGCGCTGGCTTGCCTGTTATACGGATGTTGTGAAACTATTTTGAGTCTTAAATCTTTCGTTATCTGTGGAATAATCACAGAATTGTTAAAATGCAATCTGTAAATCTTGTGGGCAAATTGAGGCTGTTCACCACCACCCCATGTTTGTCTGTTTTTTTTATTCCTCAGCAGAAGTAATTGCTTTCCATGACACACGTAAAGGATTGCTCCCATTTCTTTGTGCTTTATAGCCACGCTATTGCAGCACTAAAAATATTTAATATTATTCAATCTGCTTTTGTAATGAATCCCAGGCAGCCGTCATTTGGTTGTTCTGGTGGGAACGGTACCGTCACCTTAGTCTGCAGCGGGCGGCCCCCAGCCTTAATAGCTCTGGGTCAGGAGCTGCCCATTCAGGTGGAGTCAAAATTAAATAGCTTAAAATCTCACTTTGGTGACCTAGCCAAAGTTTGGGACGCAGAGCAACACGTGTGGTTTACGCAGACCTGGAGGGTTTTATCCCCAGGAAAGCACACGTGGTGCTTTATGTTAAGGGGAGCGAGCGATGAGGGGAGGAGAGGGCAGAGGTCCCTTCTGGCCACCCACCAGGCCGCCTCTCGGCACCCCTCCTGGCTCAGGAGCACAACCTGAGACCCGGCGGGTCTGGGCACACAGCCTTCGGGCCAGCTGCGTCCTCGCTGGCTCCACTGCACGCTTCTGGTGGCCTCTGAAAGCTGCGCTGCCCAACTCCAGGTGACGGGGGCTTTAGGGGACTGGTGGTGGGAGATGTTTGGTTTTATTTCCTTCTCTGCCACTAACTCCATGGAAGAACAGCTGGCGTGGTGGGATACAGCCACTGCATGGTACGGGGAGGAGGGGAGGGGGAAATCGTTTGCCTCTCAAAAGAGAGAAACCATCGGATTGTGTCCCAGAAACTCATGTCAGACTCATCCCTGTACAAGACCACTCCTGCCCTCGGCTGGGCAGTGACAGTGTTGTGCTGATGCTGAAGCTGCTGTGGCTGACGCCAGCCCATTCAAAGGATGGTGGGGTTTTACCCACCTGTTGCCAGTTAAAGCAGTTGTGAGTGCAGCTGCATCACCATTGACTGGCTTGACACAGCAATGGTCTGAGTGGGGCATCTAGAAATAGTTCTCAAAATCTCCTGCAGGTCATAGTGTGCTGTTTTCGTGCAGTTTCTAGCTTTTAAGATTCTGGAGAGGCAGATATCTACACCAGAGTTTGGGTTGGGGTGGTGGCTGCAGTCCATACCCTCATTTCAACTGGTCTGGGCGGCACCAGTATGTCCTGTGGCTTTGGTGCTCTTGCTGAGCCACTCTTGACCAGGGTTCAGGCCTCGTTGCAAGCTCCCCCTTCCATCCTGAGATTAGAGCATCCCGTTGGCTTTTCAAGGAAATGGGCTTTACGGAATTACCTATTCAGTTGAGTCAAGTCTCGCCAGCTTTTTTATTCTTTATGTACTAGGTTTCTCTTAGCTGGCCTCAAGGCAATCTTGGGACTCACCTGACGTGTTAGGAGTGCTCCGTACCCATCGTGGGAATTCGCTCAACAGCTCGTGTGCCAAACTTGCCCATTTGCTGTGTGTGCTAAAAGCTTTGCTGGACCCGGTGAATTGGGTTTTTTTTTTTGCCTTTAATTTGTGTGAGAATTTGCTGAGTGTTTAGTGAATCAAATTTGGGGGGAGCAGGGAGTCTTAAACATGGTGTGAACTTGTCACCTAGCACCTCCACACACGCTGGGAGGGAAGCTCAGGTCTCCTGAGCCTGGACCCTGTTTGGGACCTGCTGTTGTCTCTTCTGCTATTGCGGCCACGCACACTGGAAACGACGCGTCGCCTTGGTGAAACATGGCCTCCAGCTTTGCGCGTGAAGAATGAGTGTTGGGCGAGTTTATTTACGGTGAGACTGTTATGACTCTGCAAGTCTCACGTCTCTGCTCCGTGCGGAGGATGACTCCTGCAAGAATTCGCTGTAATTATGCAGGCAGTGATAGATTAGCATTAGCAATGTTTGACTGTAAAATTTTGCAGGCATCAGCAGTTTTTCAAACCAAAAAAGCTTTTAGTTCTTGGGCAGAAAGTCAAGTGCCATTTTAAATGCATAGCCATCAGGTTTTTGAAAAAAACGGGGAGTCAGTTTGCTTTCTCTCTGTGGGTTGGTTTTTGTTGGATTTTTTTTTTTTTTTGAATAAAGTTCATAATAAGCTCTTAGCTCCGATAAATCCTGATTGAGGATTCAAGTCAAGGCTGCTGCTAAATTAGCAGAGCAGGTCTGCTAGGCAAATGCAGCTTCAGCTTGTCAAAATAAGCAATTCTTAAAATTCTCACATGGAAAGAGGATTCATGTCATTATACCTTTTTATCTTACCCATTCCCAAACACAGCCCTCGTGCCCCTTTGAAGAATCTCCCAAATCCATCCCAATCACCACAGCACACAGCTCTGGTGTGGCTTCCCTGGAGTCAATGTCACAGCTCTGAACAGGGGATTTGGTTGATCTTGGGAAGGTTCTTTCACCAAGGGGTACTTGGGCATCGCTCTCAAGTTTACAAGTTTCCTCCAGGGCTCTTCCAGTTCCCCAAACCACGGTCTTTCAGGTGGAAGTGACACCTGGCAAGAGCAGACACGCCTGGGGAGGCGTTGGGATGCACCATGGAAGCGTTCCTCCCGGCAAAGTGGGGCTGAAGTGGTGGTAGGATCCGGTCCTTTGAAGGGTCGGGCAAAGCACCCAATGGTCAAACCCTCATGGAGATTACCTGCTGGCAGACAGCTCTAAATGACTAAAGCTGTAAGAAAAATGGCCATCCTGTATCTGTGCGTGTTGTCAAACCCCGCGGAGGAAATGTGGCTCAGAAACAGTCTGGGTGTTTATCCACCTGGATTTCTTTTTTTTTTTTCTGTTAAAGCAGTTATTCTAGATTCCAGCTTCTGGATGGCTTTACCCTGGGCTTTAATGTGGCTAGAAAATTAAAAAAGACTACAGCTGGGTAACGAATTTAATACACATCCGGCTTGTCTTAGCATAAATGTGGTGTTTGGTACTCCCCACTGCTCCCTGGCTCGGTAACACGTTTCTTTCCCTTCCAGTTCAAGATCAATGGCGAGTGGTGCACCTGGATCGACTACGACCGCTTCCAGGAGCTGGTGCAAGAGCACGAGAGGAGCGGCGGGTCCAAGACTTTCACAGCGGCCGATTACGCAGCCAGGACTCCTCGCTGGGCGCTGTTTGGGTCCAGAGAAAGGGGGTTCGATCCCCTAGACGTAAGATACCAGCGGAAGAGCAAAGCGAGAGACATCTCTGGGTGCTGAGGTTAGGTTGGGGCGCACCGAACTCTGGGCTGGCTGGCTGCTGAGGTTTGGTCTCCATTTCTAGGCTAACACCGATCTTGCATCTATTCACCTCAGTTCTTCTGACGTTTGATATCGAGAAGGAGGGTAAAGTCTTTATTTAACCCTTCCCTTCTGTTTTTAGGGCTTCTTGGGTGGAAATACTCATAATGCTCTCTGTCTCAAGATAAATCACAAAAGGTGCACGCCAGCAGTTTGTCGTGACTGGCAGCGCGATGAGGGAGGCAGTGGCTGTGGTCTCCACAACCGAGAGTGTTTGGAGTTGGATGAGGAGGGTGAGCGTCCATTTGACTTCTGTGCCCTGCTGTGCGGAGAGCCCGGCACGTGCTGGCACCCAGCTCGGCAGCGAAGCGCTCGGCATCTGCGGGGTTACGTGCCGAGGGGGTGTCAACACCACAGGCCGGCTGGGTCTGTGCAGGTGGGACCGCAGGAGGATCTGGCTCTAAAAGCCTGAGCCCTGCTGGAAGTGTCATTGTACAGACAATAACAAAGATTTATGTATTTTAAACACCGGTTCCAATTCCTATAAAGACCCCAACCCCAAGATGCTGAAGCTTGAGAATGGTGTAGTAACAGCACCGCTCTTAATATCATCTGCAACTTCTGCTGTCTCTCCAAGTAGTTTCCAACTTCATGGATTTGGCACTAGATATTTTCCAACTAGTTCTACCCCACTCCCCTCGCAGCCCTAAACACCACGTACAATTCTGCAAAGCCCTGTTAGGCTCCCGCTGTGTGTGTCCCGTGTCCTGCTGACGGTGAGGACGTGCTGTGGGGAGCCAGCAGGCGTGGGTGTTGGCTGCTTCCACCCTTGGGCAGCCCCTGAGGCACGGGGCGGCGCTGGCTGCTCTCCTCCTCCTCCCGCCCTGTGCCCAGCCGGCCTTTTGGGGCGCACGGGCTGTGGTGTGGGAGGACAGCGGGGCTCCCCGTTACCCCGCTCTGCTGCATGACCTGCTACAGCTGAAGCCCTTCGGCGGAGGAGCCTGACCAAACCCGCTCAGAAAGAGCTTTCATTTAGACCCAGAGGTGTCGGCTGCTGATGGGAAGAAAACCAGTCACACTCGAGCGTTTTTGTTGAACTCCGGGAGCGCAGATCAGGAGCGCTCGCAGCGCTCCCACCGTAATGGCGAGGTCCGTAAGCCAGCGATGCCCGGCACCCGCAGCACTGTGGGTAGGACTGTTCCTGAGATTGTGATTATTTTTTTAAAAAAGAACAATTTCTTAAACTGTAAAAAGTGTTTCTAAAGAAGAAAGACAATAAAATCATTTTCCCTAGAGCACCTTTGTTGTCATTGCTGTAGGAGACTTTGTAAGAGGGGATGCTACAGGGATTTTAAGGAGATCAAAAGCACAAACATTGCAGAATATCTTCTTTTTTCTTGATAGCACGTGGAGTGGAAGGGAGAGCATCTGTGCATCCATGGACGATGGAGAGGGCTTGGCTGCTCTAACAGGTCAGTCACCTGGCTCCTCTCCCCAGAGCACTGAACAGAGCTTGGAGGTGGTGAGGAGAAGTCACCATGCTTCCTCAGGCCCGTGCTAGGCAGGACACAGCTAGCACCAGCAAGCCCTCAGGAGGGATGGGACAGTTTCAAGCCATCTGTCCATCTACCTACAACAGAAACCCGACACGATAATGTTGCTCCTTGCATCACCGAAGTCCAACCGTGGGACTCTCAACCCCAAGGTGTCCACACTGCATGACTGCATCTGGCTGGAGGCTGAGCTTGACGTGCCGAGTGTCCCAGCCAGGTTGGTGAGACCCTGTGTCCAGGCCACCGTGTGTCATGGCCTGTCTTGAAAGCTGCCGTTGGGTGAACCAGGTCATGGTGAGATCTGATCTTCTGGGCTGCTCATGCTGCTTCCTAGCTAAGACGCATGCACCTTTTTCATCCTTTACAGCCCCATTCATGGGAGCTGGTGAGTACCAAGCTGAGCTGGGAGGGCACCTGCTTGTTGCCTTCTTCCACCAGCAAATGTGTTTTTTTGTGTTCTTGGCGATACGTTTTGCTGTTCAGTGAATGCCGGAGGAAAGTCATGGCTTCATTAAGGCATTGAAAACTCTAGGTGAGGATCTTTGTGTGTTTGGGTCAGTGGTAGGCACCACCTGTCTTCAAGCAAGGTCTCCAAAACTTTTTTTTTCTTCTTTTCCTGACCATATTTTTAAAAACTACCTTCTAAGTCATCATGGGAGGTTAATCCTTGGCATTTGATTTCCTTAAGGAGCAGGCTAGAGAAAGGATGCTCTCCTTTCCCCTTGGGGAGACGGATTTGTCCTGTTCCTACCACAACTTCACCAGGGGCGATCCCATCCTCTGCTCAGTCACTCCACTGTTCTCTCTTGTTCACGTTTGATACCATTGAACTCCCATCTGGGCTTTGGGGTGAAGGTTAGGCACGCTGGAAAGCCCAGATGCTCCATGCTGAAAGATTTGAAGCTGCTAACAGAAAAAAATACACTTACTAGTGAGATCTGTACTTTGACTCCTGCTTCTGGTGGGAGCGATGCTGTGTGGAGTAGGTGACTTCTCAGAAATTCCCAGTGCTGGACCACGTTTGAGTTAAAAACTGTTGTGTTCTGGGTTGATTTTGCAGAACTAATGCAATTTGAGTTAAAGTATTAGGGGTGAGACACAGCTACCTGAACACAGATCTTTAGTAGGTGCAGAGACCTCTCCAGCCACCAGCTCTGCTCTGCCAGACTCTTGGGGTCAGGAAATCTAAGGTCATTAGCAGATTAGGCAAGACAGGAGGTTTTTGTGGGACTCTTGTTAACCCTGGATCATCAGTTGCGTGTGGGCGCAGCTGGAGCTTTGGGCCGGCATATTTGGTGTCCACCGTGACCCACCATATTCCCCTTGATGGACGCCAGCTCTTCTCCACCTATTCATCCTTTCTGGGCCAGACGCTTCCATCCTGCACCCACCTCCCCGCCAGATGAAGCGGCTGTAAATCAGCAGCATTCACCCCAATCCCTTGCTCATCCGTGGCGAGCCCTGGGAGAGGTGTAGCCCCTGTGCTGGAGGAGCCCTGCGGCTGCTGCCCTCAGCGCTGCCCTGGTGATTGGCACTTCACGTAAAAGGCTCCGTAAAACCGTGACGGTGCCTTCCCTCCGAAATCCTAGGGGAGCCCTAAAGAAAGCTCTGTGTGTCTTGTCTGTGCTGTGGCATTAGCACTATTTCTTCTCCCAGCCCCTCCGGGGTCCGTTTGGGTCGCTTGAAGTAACTTGTTGGCGCTGTAAGAGGCCTCTCCCTGGTCCTCCCGGTGTCCCTGCGTCCCCTCCAGCCTTCTCCCTGGTCCTCCCTGTGTCCCCACGCTCCCTCCATCCGTCTGATCCTGCCCACCATGCTCCAGGGCTCTGGGGCAAGGCTGTCCCCAGCGGGTGCTGGTGGCTGGTTTGCAGCCCTGGAGATGGGACCGAAGGGGCCACCGCCGCTGGGGCTGGGAGGTCAGTGGAGAGGGACAAGGTGGGGGACCTGCACTGAGGCCAGTGGCACCCCATGGGGACTGGCAGCTGAGATGTCTTTAGGAAAACCAAGTGTTCCCCCGCTCAGCGGCTGGAGGGAAAACACAGCCCCGAAATGCAGGCAGGGTGGTAACGGGGCTGCGTCCTGCCCGCCTGCCCCTCCCGGGGTCCGTCTGACATCTGGAAGCTGCTCCAGGAGCAACGTGGGCAGGATTCGCTCCTGCGGTTACCCTTGAATTGCCTTGTGCTTAAAGCGAATCGCTGAGCGCGGGTGTCCGGAAGCAATCCTCTGACCCGAGCCGCTTCCCATCGTGCCGCCTGCGGCTCCACTGGGGAGCCAGCCAGCGGCGTGGGCTGCTCCGGCCGTCGGCAGGCGGTCGTGGGGATCGTGCTGCGGCTGTGCGGGGTCGGGCGGCTTTGCTTCTGCTGTTGCTCTCCAACAGCAGCATTTTATGCCTTACCTGAAATGGCTTCTTTTAGATTTGAAACAGATTGCCGCGTACCGGGCCGCTCGTGTGGGCTGGAGGTTGTGGGTTTTTCGCAGGGAAACTTTAATGGGGTGGGATGTGCCTGACGTACTCTGAAAAAAGTGATCTTTAGTTAAATGAGGTCGTTTCTGTTCTGCCAGAGGTAGGTAAGAGATCCAGATCTGGGAAGACCTCTCCAAAGTCACAACTTCAGGACCAGCCCGTGCTCTCACAGTGGTGATGCTCTGTTGCTGTAAATATATTTGACTTATTTTCCATAGGTTTTGGTCCGGACCAGAGCCACCTTCCAGCAGACCCTGCCGGGCTGTGGGGGGGTCTCTGTCCTCCTTGCTGCCCCAGGGCTGCCCAGAACCCCCGCAAAGGACTGACCTCCCTCCAGTTCGGGGGGTTGCGCCCAAAGCCAGGTCACAACGTTCTTCCTGGGCGCCGTTTCCAGCAAAGAGGGACCTCGTGCTTCAGCAGCCAGCCTGGAGGCTCGGGAGGTTCAATCCTAAAGGCAAAATAAGCAAAAATTATTTTATAACCACTTAAAGGTGGGGAGCATTTGAGGAGCCCCGTGCCCCGGCTCCTGCGCCTGGCCCAGCTCTCCTGTCCACGGCGCAGGCTGGCATCCCTCCTCGCCGCGCTGTGGGCTCGGTCCGGCCGCGCTGCCCTCGTGCCCCGACTCGCAGGGCGAGCCCCTCGGGATGGGGGTTGCGTTTCGGTTTTGAATGAGGATAAATGCATTTGTTCCCAAAAATCCCTGGCAGGAAGACATCAGCCCAAACAGAAAATTGCCATCCATCGGCTTTGTCTTCATCCGGCTTCGCTCCTAAATCATTTACGATGTTGGAGCCGCTATTGTGCCTCGAGGGGAGAGGGAGAAGATGGCTGGATTAATTGAAGGAAGGGCATCTTTTTCATTTCACCAACAGCAAATGGAGCCAGGAGCTTGCAAAGGCCACGGGCCCCGCGGGAGGGCACCCGACCCAGCAGCGAGAACACGTGCTGCTCCAGCAGCTTGCTGTGATGGAGGGGAGGCAATTAACCCTCTGGAAATATTTCACAGGAATCCCTTGTGTTTCTGGAGCTGAGCTCTCCCAGAGGTGGGAGCTCACCAGTTCCTCCCCCTCCTCCATCCTCGTCTCCGTCTCCTCCCCTCCCCAGCCAAGTGAGACCGACTGTCGGCCGCTCACTGCAGCAGGGATGGAGGTGGCAGGAGCTCCTGGGTCTCATTTCCAGCAGCGGTGGGACTTTTAGGAGGAGGCAGGGAACCCACACCAGGCATCACCCGGATGCTTTGGCCAGCCCGAATCTTCCCTCCCAAAATCCGGGGAGCAGCAGCACGACTGAAGCCAACGAGATCATGGAGTGAGGGTGATTTTGTGGCTGTCACCATCCACCGCCCCTTCCCGGGTGCCCACGTCCCCCTTCCAGCGTGGGGCACAAGCCCACGTGGCCGCATCCTCCAGCGTCCTGGAGCAGGGCCACCGTGCTTGGGTTGTCTCCCCAGTGCTTAGACAAATCCTGGCCTCTTGCTTCATCCCAAAGCAGTCTTCCTCCGTTATTTCTTGGCAAGACCGAGGAAGAAAAGGTCTTTCTGCTGTTCACACAGCCCTGGTGAACCCATGTCAGGAGCAATCCTCAAAACGGTGATGCCGAGATGATCTCCCATCCCAGGAGACGCTGGGAAAGGTTTGGAGAAAGATGGCAGAGGTGGCGATAACCACCTCCAAGAGCAAATCGCTGGTTTAAATTAAATATTGGCATCTTCTCCAAGTGGGGAATTCCCAGGTGGAGAGAGGCCACAAGAGGGAGGGGGCGGGGGGGCCGGGGAAGGGCTCCCCAAGTCCTGCGGCCGCTGACGCCGAGGGCGGCCGGAGGCGCATCAGGGCCCTGGAGATGCAGAGAGGCGGATGCCCGGAACGGTTATATTTAGTCTGCTGATTTAAAGCGTTTCCCCCAGAAGCTGCTGTTCGTGTCAGACTGGAAATAATTTACTGTCGCAGCAGGCTTTCTATTAGCTTTACTGTTTCTTCTTCTTTTTTTAGCAACAGCCTGCCCTGCGTTCTCGGCGCTCCCCCAGGTCTCGTCCCCCGGCTGTGACTCTCCCCGGCTCCCGGCCGACCCCCTGCCCTCTCCCCTGGGACCGATGCAGCCAGAGCTCCCCGTGCCGCCTTTCCCAGCCGAGGGGGACCTGGCGTGCGCGCCCCTGACGGGGTTCCGCTGTGCCAGACCTGGCCTTTTCCTTTTATACCCCTAAAAACCCGCTGTGGTGGCTCGGAAATGCCACCCCATGCCGCTTGCCAGGAGGACGCTGCAGCCCCCGGCCCTGGGGACACCCCGGCCCAGGGCTGGAGCATCCTCCCTCTTGTCTCTCTCCCAGCCTCTCTCCGTCCGGAGGCTGCCGAGGCCACGGCTCCGTGCGTGTGTTAAGTGTCCAGCGTGGTTATTCCTAGTGACAGATCTCCCAGGCCGGCTGTGGGCTCCTCCGAAGGGTGCTACGGGGGGGTGGAGATGCAGCCCTGCACTGGGGACGGCATTCCTGCATGGGGCTCCCCACCTCCACTGGGAAATCTGGGGGGGATGCAACACAGACGATGCCAAAAATTGCTGGATCTGCAGTACTAGAGGGGTTGTTATGGCAGGAACAAGCCGTAGCAGCTAATCCCTCAGCCCGGCTGTGCCGGCACGGTCCAGGTCAGAGAGGAGCCGGGAGCAGTCGCGCTGGCCTGGGGGCATCCAACATCCAACAAATGATAAAAAGCTCAGCTCTGGTTTTCCATGCAATCTAGATTAAATCTCTTGTGAGATCTCCTCTCCCCTCTCCCTCTCCTCCACTTTTCTTTACCGTGATGTATTTTAAACTTTTTTTTTTAGGGAACAAAGTAGCTACAGGTTTTCTCTTTAAATTGTTCTTTTGAATGAAGAAAGAAACTTTTCAAGGGTTTCACAACCTAAAAATGAACGTTTGCACTAGAAGATGAGCTGGGAAGGGTCTTTCCTTGTGGATGGTTTGTGCTTCCAGTGACACAGTTTTTTCACGTTCTTCCCCATCTCATTTCAGGGTGGGCTTAAGCCCGGTGGGCAGCTGCCAGGGAGGGTGGGTGCTCGCTGCCGGGTCATCCCGGCCCCGGGAAGCCAGACCCCCAGCTCCCCTGTTGCACGGTGACTGGTGGCATCTTTGGAATTAAACTTTCTAAACCCAAAATACCTTTTCAGGACACATCAGAATCGATAAGAAGGCCTGCAAGAAATCATTCCAGCCAAAAAAAAAAAAAAACCCCCACCAAAACACACTTGAAAAAATTCAGAACAGCAGCAATTGCTCGGGAAAAAATTGTGGTTAAATGCTGATGGGAGAAACACCCCAAGCTGCGGTGCTGGTTTTTTGCGCTGATGGAGCCTGGCTTGCCCAAGCCTGAGCCAGCTCAGGTCCCGAAGCCAGCTGAGGACTAGACCCTCGTTTGCAGCCACCCCGGCCGTGCGAGCCCAGGGGACAAGGGACGTGTCCTTTCTCCTCCAACAAATGCCCGACTCCACGCTGGGGCCGGCTCCGTCACCTCTGTCCTGCCACCGCGCCGCCGTACGCCTTTCCCGTCGCTGGGATTTTTTTAGGGATGCTGATAATAACGTAATCCTCGCCTCTGGGGCAGCCATCTGGGAGCTTAAACCACGGCTGCCTCGCTCAATTTCGTCCCCTTTGCCAGGGGCTCAGATTAGATCGGCTGTTTAAATCATCTTAGGGCTAAATACACGTTATTTGGAAAACAGAGAAAGCATCAACAACATGAATAATTAGCCGTTAAAGGCCGCAGCCGGGCGCGATGGCTTGCTCCAGGAAAAGCCCCTTGTCAAATTATCTGCAGCCCCGCGAGCACTGAGCTGTCGCCGGCAACGGGTAACCTCTCCTCCGGCCGGGGCTGGGGGAGGACGGCAGGTTGGACCCCGCTGGCAGGTTGACTTTTCCCGTAGCCGCGAAGACGGGACCTGACGGTGAAGTTTTGCAGCGAAATGGGGTCGTTGCACCGCGCGGGGCTGCTGCGTTCCAGCCACGAAGGCGTGTAAGGGGGGGACGATGCCGCCAGGCAGCCGACGGGTCACCTATAGCATCTCCCAGCCCTGTTGGAGCCGGCAGAGAGGCAGCGCTGCTTTGCTCCCCCGGCCTTAGCCTCCACATTCCTACTTCTTCCCCCAAAACCCGAAAAGCCACGGGCGCCGGGGGGATGCAGAGCCCGCAGGAGGTTTGCGGAGAGCCGCCGGCGTCGCAGGCAGCCGCGAAGCCTGCCCGGCCGCCCGCCCCTGCGCTCGGTCACCGGCTCCTGCCGCCCCTGCTGAAATATGTGCCCTAAAACACGTCCACGTGCTTCTAAATGTTTGCTTAGTCCGGGTTTTACCCGTTCTCTCCCCAGAGCTGTTAATTCCCTCGCTGGCTGTATTTGGCCCTGCTGCTTTGGCAGGGCGGGAGGGACAGGCTGCCCCGGCCCCATAAGTGCAGAAATTTCAGCCTTTTTTTTGGGGGGGGGGTGTCAGGTCCTGCGGTCCTGCTCAAAACCCTCCTGGGGCAGCTGCCCAGCAAGAAGATGATGGTAAAATATGGCTCTTTTCCCCACCTCCCCACCCTGCCGCCACTGCTGAGTCCCAGGCACCCGCCCTTTCCCGGGAGAGCCGCTTCGGGGTTTTCAGAAATATGTTCGTTTGGGGCTTATTTTCAATAAAAGGCAAGACCCACAGGAATTCAGTCCAGAAATACAAAACCAGGCACGCCAGCACTTCGTTTCACTGAGACACGCGTACGCTCAGCACGGGAGAAGATGCCCCCAGTAATCCCGTATTTATTCCATCCCTCAAATCACGGTTATGAAAAATGTGATTCAAACACACACAAAAAAGACTGCAGGGCGATATTTGCTAACCGACCACGCGGGTTGAAGCGAGCTCCATCGGCAGAGGCATTTCATCCCGAGCTGGGGGGTCCGGCTCCGTCAGCGGGCGAGTCGCACCGAGCCCCTCGCTGCAGCTCGGGCACCTCCGCTCCCCGGCGAGGCGGCCGCAGTGCCCGCTGCCAGGGCGAAGCCACGTCAGCCTGCGACGGGCAAGGCTATGACTGACGTGTGGCACAGCGGCTGCTGCAAATGAAAGTGAAATAAATCTCCTTGACTTTTTTAAAAATAGAAATTGCAGGTTATGTATCATTTAAGGAGATCCCGCGAGTCCTTTTTTTACGTGAAAATGGGCTAATTCACAACAATAATACAATAAAACAATAAATAATAAAACAATAAATAGTAAAACAATAAATAGTAAAACAATAAATAGTAAAACACTGAATAGTAAAACAATGAACGTAATAATAATAACAAAGAGAATTAGTTGTGGCTTACAGTTTCTATTTGCCACTTTGGGACAAGTCTTTGGCTTCAGGTTCCACTTTCCCCTTCCCCGTAGGGGATGGACACTGACGACACATCGAGGTGCCCTTCAGGTTTTGGGGGGCCAGGGCTCCCATCCTCGCTCCAGCCCCTCCGGACTGGGGACGGCTCTTCCCAGGCGCCCATCACCAGTTCCGACCTCTCCGTGGTTGCGAGCCAGAGAAGTGAAGTCACATTTTTTTGAGCCTGTGGTTTAACTTGGACTTTTCCCCTTTTTTTTTTTTTTCTTGTCTCTTGCCTAGGCGCAGGCTGGGCATGTAAAGCCTCAACCCATCTTTCTTATTTCTGGTTGACACCCAGCCGTCTGCCTGTGAGCCGCTGCGTGCCAAGGTCTGTTCTTCCTCCTGGCCACGGTCAAACCTTACCAGGGGCCGGTGGGGCATCCGCCAGCATGGGCTGCGCTCGCAGCGTCGGGGGGATACAGGCTGTAACACAGTTCTCCTCTCCAGCCTGTGCGACGGTGGGTTTTGTTGCCCCGAGGCTGCATCGTCCTTGCGACGGAGCTAATAAATACAACTCCAGCCGGGAAGCTCGGCATGGGGTCGATGTTTTGTGGCATATTTGAGCGCAACGGGGGGTTCCCGGAGCGATTCGTGCTTCGGTCTCCTCCAGCAGACCTGCGAATGATACGCTATATCGTCCACCTATTAGGGAAGTCTACTCTCCAGATTAATTCCGAACGAAAAGCAGCGGCGAGCTCTGCGTGCGGGAGCCGCGGCTGCGAAATGCCAGACCGTGGCATTAGCCGCTGGTAACAAAATACCGTTCTTCGGCGTCAGGCTTGCAGCGTTCACGGGGAGCCGCGCCGAGCTCCGCTCAGCCGACGTCGGTAGCGCCGGAATCCCTGCGCCGCTGCTCTCCCAGCACCTGCTCAGAACAAAGCTTTTCGGCTTCTTTAAACAAATAAACTATGAAACCTGCCCAGCGCTGCGGAGAAACCTGCCCAGAAGGACTTGGGGGCCCTGGTGGGTGAAAAGCTGGACATGAGCCGGCAATGTGCGCTCACAGCCCAGAAGCCACCCGTGTCCTGGGCTGCCCCCAAAGCCGCGTGGCCAGCGGGGCGAGGGAGGGGGTTCTGCCCCTCTGCCCCGCTCTGGGGAGACCCCCCTGCAGTGCTGCGTCCAGCTCTGGAGCCCTCAGCACAGGAGAGACATGGACCTGCTGGAGCGGGGCCAGAGGAGGCCCCAGCAACGCTCCGAGGGCTGGAACAGCTCTGCTGGGAGGACAAGCTGGGAGAGCTGGGGGGGCTCAGCCTGGAGCAGCGGAGGGTCTGGGGAGACCTTCCTGCAGCTGCCAGGGCTGAGAGGAAGCCTATAGGAAAGATGGGGACAGACTGTTTAGCAGGGCCTGTAGCAACAGGACAAGGGGTGATGGTTTTAAAGAGGGAAGATTTAGACTGGATATAAGGACAAAATTTTTCACAACAAGGGTGGTGAGACCCTGTCCCAGGTTGCCCAGAGAGGTGGTAGGTGCCCCATCCCTGGAAACATCCCAGGTCAGGCTGGATGGGGCTCTGAGCAACCTGATCAAGTTGAAGATGTCCCTGCTCAGTGCAGAGGGTTGGACTGGATGGCCTTGAAAGGTCCCTTCTCACCCAAAGATTCTATGATTCTATGACACAGAAGTAAGAAAGCAAGGGCACAGAAATTGAGGTTATTATCCAGCTTTTTCGTCTCCAGCCTCACTTGGAGGGGTGGGGGATGGAGCCAGCAGTCTCCATTCCCGGTGAAGTCTCCAAGTCCGGGCACACTTGTGACATCTCAGGGTGGTGGCACGCAGCTACATGCATGGCCCCATGCAGTGGCCAAGAGGAACCCTTGGGGACATGTGGGCACAAAAGCCCCGGTCCCGTGGGAGCTGCCTCCAGTGCTGAGCTGCCTGCTCTCCTCGTACCCTGGGGAGCACGCGGTTTCTAGAAGGTCCGCAAATGCCCACTTGGAAAAGGAGAAAATGTGGATGGATGTGCATGGTGGGTTGACTTTGGGTGGCTGCCAGGTGCCCATCCAACCACTCGCTCACCCTCCTTCCTCGGCAAGACAGGGAGAAAACAAGATGAAAAAGTTCATGGGTTGGGAGAACAGCATCAAAGCTACTCAAAATGAAGCACCAAATCGTGCCTCCTGGTTTGAGGAAGCGATGATGAACGTCTCCTGGCCACAACGAATACTGCTGGAGCAGAGAGCGCCCGAGGAGCAGCGCAGCCTCGGCATGCGGCCGTGTCACGCACGGTGTGAAGACGCAGAGCAAAAATCAATGTTGTCGCTCGGAGGAGCATGCCAAGGCAATCGCCACCTTTCTTTGGACGCATTTCTGGCTACTTCTAAAATGTCAGGGACAAAGCAGGTTTCTCCGACTCCCTGTAACTAACCCAGCTGGTTCATCTCATGGAGGTGGCCCCTCCATGACTAAGTCTGCCATTTTGGGGCTCACCTTGCAAAGAGGGACCAAGCTTGGGGCAAAGCGCTCCTCGGGGATGAGGGATCACCTTGTCCTTGGGTTTCTTCTGGTCCTGGAGCTCTCTGCAAAGGGGGTTACGGGTGGAAAGCGGATGGGGACGACACATTTTTCCCCTTCACTGCCTCTGGGTCTGCCCCTGCCCTTGGGGAGAGGGTAGGACAGGTCCCACCAGCCCCAGCAGGGTGGTTAAGGTGAGCTTAAAGACAAGCAGTGGACACGACGTGGTTCTTCAACAGCCTCATAAAGAAAGCAGCAAGTTTAACTTAACAAAATGAGGGGTAACATCTGGCTGGGGTCTCCACGGGGCTGGAGCCCCCCTCCCTGCCCTGGCTTTGCTGCGGGCTGTCGGGGCGGCTGTCAGGCTGCCAGCCCATCATGCTGTGCTCCCCCTGAGCGCATCTAAAGGGAGCGAGGTCTGCTGCCTGTTATTTTAAAAGGGAAAATGTGAAAACAGTAAATGGAAGTTGGGTCCCGCAGTCCTCCCTGCTGGGATGGGGCCAGTTTTGCTCGCACTGCTGCAGGCAGGACCTCCTCCGGCGAGCAGGGCTGGCCAGTGCTCTGCTGCACGCTGTGCTGGGGCTTAAGAACAGGTTCTTCCCACGTTTTCCCCTCTTTATATGTTTTTCTTTCTTTATATTTTCCTAAAGATTTCAGGAAGACTCACAACAAGGATGGTGTGCATGGCTGGAAGCATCATGTTTGGTGCTCCCACAGTGCCTGCCAGTATGGGAGACCCATGCTTAGCCCAGACTCCAGGGTTGCACACTCCTACGGTAGCTGGTAATACCAGACCTATGGGGAGGAGATGTGCTTATCTATGGTTTCAAGCTGTTTGCTGCTTCTCCAGCAGCCCACCATGGCTCTTTGAGGGCGACTCTGGAGAGCAGCAGCGAGCATCTGCCTCTGCCTGCGCTGCGGGTGCATCCATCTCCACCTGCACCCTCATGCACCGCATCACTGCGGTGGACATGGACAACAGCAAAACCCATTAATTAGTTATTTTCATAAACCCTCCACTTTCTGCAATTTGTTCTCTCCCGGGTCGGTGTTTCAGGGTTTTCTCTCCAGCTGTGAGGGGGTGGAAGCAGCAGCGTGGCTGGCAAAGGGCTCTGGAGAAGGAAAACCAGCAGCAGGTGATTTCTCTACAGGTGGACCCGGTTTGCTGTAAGGACAGCAGCAGGGAGGAACTCAGGCAGGGCACTTGGGAAGGTTATAAAAGCTGCTGAGGCTGCCTGAGGGGGAGGAGGATGGTTTTAAGCTCCAAAGGTAGAGCTGCATGCATGGGGAGAGGGCTGGTGCTGGAGGATGTCACTGCTTGTGGATGGTGAGCTTTGCAGCCTGGTGGGACCAGGGATGGGGGGTGCTGCCTGCGGTGCCACGCCGGACAAGCCGCGCTGGCGGGGTTAGCGGCGGCTACGGCTTTGAGGCTCCTCGGCTGTGTTGTTGGGGACCCATGAGGTGAGGGCTGCTGGCAGCGCGGCCCCGCCAGCCCGGACTCTGCTGCGGGCAGAGGAGGAGGAGGAGGCAGCCCACAACCGGCAGCAGGGCTGGAGGTGGCAAATGAATCCTCAGGTGCTTTGCAGCATTAGCAAAGTGAAATCACCATTTCAAGAGCAAAGGAGAAAAGGGAGCGCTGGGATCCTTCTGAGCCGAGCTCTGCTCCGGCCTCTCAGAGGTTGAACCATCATCTCTGCTGGGAGCCCTGGGCTGGGCCAGCTGCCCGGGGGCTGCCAGGAGCAGCGTGTTGCTGATCCCGCATCTCCTTTTCCTCTGTTTCCCTCCCCTAAAGCCTGGCACGCGGGAGATGCGTTGCGGGGAGCCGGATGACCTCGGCGCTCCGGGGCAGGTCAGGCAGAAGCTGCCAGAACTGTGCTCTGCCTTTCCAGAAAAGGCAAAATATGTGTCTATATTACTGGATTTAAGGTCTCGTTTTATCCCTCCTGCCTCTGGCACGGCTTCCTCTCACCCTGCTGGTCCTCCCGCGGCCCCGTCCGGGCGCTCGCGCACCGCAGCTCCCGCTCTTCTCCTCCGCTGGAGAAAAGCGGTTGCAAGGTCCTGCCTGTGAGCAATGGCCCCAAAGGATGCCGAGAGCCCCCGGCGATGCTTCCGTCTTCCCCGTGGCAGCAGGGGCTTCTCGCTGCCCTCGTCCCCTTACCACGGGCCGCACGGGCGCTCCGGCCGGGGCTCCCTGCCGGCACTTCTGTGCCCGACGCACCACCGGTGGGTGCAGGTCTAAGGGCTCCTTCGACCTCAGGCCAGGCACGGGAAAGCCCAGGCATGCCAAACTGTATGTTTTTTTCCAAAACCTGGCCCAAATTCTGGGTCTGGCAACACATCAGTTTTGGCAATATTGTTAGTGAAAAAAATGAGGCAAAGTTGCCAACGTTTGTATTGAAAGCTTGAGTTTCAGGCAATAATTTGTAGGTGAGTGTTTCTTTTCTACCCTTTTTCTGGCCAGCCTGTCTCAGGTATATATCTCCTGCTAATATTCTAATAACCAAGTGCATCGAACTGATGATTGTTCATGACTGTAATGCTGTGAAGCTTCCGTAAAAACGCAAGTGAGCTCTCTACAGCCAGCTGTGCCTTTCTGAAGTGGTCTTGGATTTGGGTTTTTTGGTTTTTTTTTTTTTTTTTTTTTTTTAAGCCAGGTTTTCACATTATTTTTATAGTCAGCCTCTTCAGAGTGAGGAAGGGTTTGTAGACTTTCTGCCTGTGCTGGCAGCCTTCCCTGGGCGCCTGATCCGGCCCTGTGCTGCGCTGAGCTGCCTTCGGAAGAGGCTTTGTCCGCACGTACCAAGGCGACGGTACCAGTGATCGAGGAGTGATGGGGCAGGGGTTTCCCCCATTGCAGCTGATGTGGGAAGCTAATTTAGGTATCAGGGTTGTGCTTACCAGACCCCTGATGGACTGAGGCCGGTGCCTTGCCCCAGGCTCCTGTGCTCACCCCTGCAGCAGGTATTCCTTGGGTTTGTGTTTCTCCTCCTCCCACAATTAAACGGGGAACACGGGGAACATCCCAACGCTTTTGAACAATCCTGGTAAAGCTCTGAGCTCTTCAAAGGCCCTGGCTGGTGTCCGCCGTAAATGACACTGTGCAGGCTGTCCTTCGGGGCTTGCTGAGGCTGCGGGGGGGATGCCGCTGGTGCAGCGCTGCAGCCGCCTCCACCGCTGGAAGCGGGGCGGAGGGTCTTGGGTTACCCGGGAGCTTGAGCCATCGCTTCGTGCCAAGACTGTTAACCCCAGCCTGGCACCAAATCACCCTTGGTCGCTCGAGTTTTGGAAGCCTTGTGTCTGCAGGGGAGCTGGATGTCCGCGGAGTGGACTGGGAGCCCAGTGGGGAGGTGATGCTCTGGGGACGGCCACCCCGGAGGGCCACCAGGGAAAGGTACTGGGCACTGGCCACCACTCACACCCCACCCTGGTCTCCCGCTGCCCAGCACGGCCGTCCCCTCTTTGGCCATCGCTGCCGCTGGAGGAGGGAAGGGGCTTTGCGGGGATCGCCTGTGCAAGGGCTGCTGGCATGGCAGCAAGCGGAGGGGGCGGCTCTGGGGCTCAGTGGCTTTGGGGAAATCTGGGATTTCCTTGCAGCTGGCTTCCTCCAGAGAGCACTTCCAAAGCAGTCCTGACGCTCGGCTGCCTTGTTGCAGGGGATGCACTGGTCTGATGCCGCAGTGTGGGCTGGTGATCTGTGCGCCTCTTTCTTGGGTGCAATGTGTCATGGCCCAACATATTCATTATCATTAAATCTGCGGCAGGAACGTGTGCCAGTATTGCTATTTGTACCACCATTGTGGTCTCAGAGTCCTATAAAAAGCAGCTACCAGTGGTGTAAGTGTTTTTCTTGCTATCTTAATGACTTTGTAGACTGAGATCCTAAATTTTAACCCATGGATGGAGGATCAGTTCTGCAGGGACACTGGCAGCAGTGAACTGCTCCACATATGAAACAGATTTCAAAATCACACAAGCTGCTTCCTTTGTATATATGTGCTGAAATCATGTTAAATGTAAGCAGCGCTGAGTAAATGCAAAGATTCATAGGAAATCAGGAGAGTCTGAAACAGAAAATGAGACTTAATATTGGTTTAGGTATTCAGTAATATTTTATTTTAATAGTATTTAATATTTTCTAGAATGTTTCCAGATTTGCTTCAGCGTTGCTTTAATATGTGGTTTTTTTCTGATGTTTCATATCTTCCATCTGAAGCCTTCAAAGCACTTTATTGCCATCAGTAAATCACGCTCCCCCACATGACTGTGCTGGGTGGGCTTTGTGGTCCTCATTCTCCGTGTTTCTCCATGCCTGGAGGCCCTGGTGATCAAAGCCTCCCTGTGCATCAGGCTTTGCACGCACACACAGAGTGGTTGCAGCTGCTCCATCCCCCGGCAGCTCTGGCCCTGGTGAATGTGGGATCCCGATGGGAGCATTGCAGCTTCCCGTGTTTGGGCGGAGGTGAAGCTCAGGCTCTGTGTGCACATGCTGCCTCCAGCCTCGGAGGGCTTTAAGACCCACCTTGCATAAAGGCAACCTGGTGTGACCCCATAGCTGCCCATGTTTGAGGGGAAGGTTGGGCTGGAGACCTCTGGAGGTACCTGCCAACTCAAAATATCTGGGCACCTTTTCATCCAAGAGCTGAGCTTTGCCATGGGTCATCCCAAATGGCAGCCTGAGCCCCTCTGGTTCCCACCACAGACAGCCAGGTTTTGGTGGTGGTTTAGCTCCTTGCCACATTGGACCATAACAGGAGTCGTCATGAATCCTTCCTGCATCCTCCTGCAGTGAAGGCAAAACATGCTCGGCTTCGTGTACCACAAAGCCACCAGAAGACCCCTGTTTTTATCCAAGCCTCTTGGTTGGCTCTTCCTGTGGGGTGTTTTTGCTTTTTGTGGGGTATCTGATTTTTTTCTTAAAGATCTTTAAATTGTTATCAAAAATCAAACTTTCCCCAAGGATTTCTGTATTTAATCAGCAAATATCCTCCAATTATATGGGGATAAAGTAATTACGTCTCCCTCAGCAAACCTACTTCTCTTTCTTTCCCCAAGGGGAGGAGAAGACTTCCCTCAGGATTATGTGATTAAATAGAGGTTTAAAAGAGAAATCTTGCTTTGTTACTTAAAGAGCTTAATCTGAAATCCTTTCAGAAGTGAACTGCACTCTGCAAATGCTGAGTAAGGGAACTGTGAGCTGATCACCTGCCTGGGATCCTGCTTGCTGGTGCACCCCATGCCTGGATGCAGAAGTGAGCTGCAGGTGGGACCAGCCCTTGGCTGGGGTCTCAGAGCAATCCCAATGTCCTTTGTTACAGCTGGTCACCCCTGCTTTTCTCCTAACATGTGCTCTGAAACAGCTGGATGAGTCCCCCCTCCTTCAGTGGAATCTCAAGCCTCAGGTGGAGCCTGACACCTTGGGATGAGCCCAAACATTTTTGATCTGTTAAGACCATGGAAGTTGCAATTGGATTTGGCCAAATTTGCCTCCAGAGGGATCTCACCTGTGTCTCTCCACCCTGAGGAGGGTCATCACTCCCAGGAGGTCTTGTGGTGGTTTGACATTGGAGCTGGACATGGGACAGCCTGCCTTCACTGATGGCTTTCGCTGCTTCAGCCTTGCTTCTGCTCCACAGCACCCATGGCCACGGTGCTGGGGCAAGGGGGAGTTCCTGTTGACTCTGCTGTGGCAGGTCAACAGTGGCTCTAAACCTCTTACACTAAAGAAAGGTTGAAAGCCATGTCACACTTATGTATACCTGCCTATATATGTATTTATCAGCTCTACAAGGCACAAGAGCTATGGACTTGTCTGGACAAAGTCTCTGAGCTACTGGTAAGCAGGGGAGCTGCTGGAAGGAGGCACCTGCTGCATTAATTCCTTCAGCACAGGCAAAAAGCATCTGAGAAGATGTTATGTCTCCTCAGCAATAGTTTGCCATGCTCTACCTCTAAAACTTTAAGTGCATTTATTGCCCAGTAGGGAAGTGCTGGCCTTGTGTCAGTCCCATGCGCTTGGCAGGCATGAGCACTTTGGAGAATAACACCCAGTGTGGTCACCAGGGCCAGTACCTGATGAAAGGAGATGGAGATGGCTCTGTCTTGTTCCTTCTCACCAGCAAGAGGCCAAATCCCCAGCTATGAGCTCTCCTAGCAGCCCTGGGTATAAGTGGTAATGTCTCCATAGCTTTTACCCTTTTAACTAGTGTCAGAAACAAGAGGCAAGACACTTGCAGGCTTCTATAGCTGACAGAAAGCTGAGAGCCTTCACAAAAGGACTGCAAAACCCTTCCCAAGCTTTTACTTCCATGCTTGCTTTTGTCTTTCAGTTCACGTTACCCAAGATTGTCATTTTTGTTAGAAGAAAGCACATTTGGGGAATTTGAAGGAGCTTTCTGGTGTGTTGAGCTGTCAGCTGCAATGAGGCAAGTGTGGCAGATGCCACCAAAGGAGGACTCAGGTTTTCTGGCAAATCTGCGCTGTGGTTTTGAACGGGAGCCAAGAGAAAGGGCGAGAGGAGATGAGGGACCTAGCTATCCCAGAGCTGCACCCATGTGCTGGCTGGTCCCCTGCCGAGCACTGGCAAACAAGGGAAAAATGCAATAGGAATATCCAGGATGGAAATATTAGAACCTGCTGCAATGCACACTGCTGTGACGGGCATGCCCAGGACACCATGGTGGCCTGCGGGTGTTTGAACCACAGCTAAAAATCCAGCTGGCAGGTTCAGGGATGGCATCCTCTGGTGGCTGTTCCCAAAGATGCTGCTGGAGGAAAGACCAGTGACGGTGTTTGGACACGAGTACCACCCTGCAGCACAGTGAGGGGACGTGGGGTCCTCCTGCTGACTTAGCCTTATGTCTTACTACGCTGAACACAATTATGTTGCCCTGTCCCCTTCCATTGCTCATGCTTGAGTGCTGGTGGGCGCTGCTAAGCAGCAGCTTATCCCTTTGGATACCCTGGGGTCAGGCGCTGGTCACTAAAACGACATGGATATTTTCCAAGGTTTGGTGAAAGGTGCATCGAGGCTGCTCTCCTTCCCTCTGCGCTTCCATGACTGTAGCGTTCCCAGCAAGACTGCAGGCAGCTGTAGAGATGGGGAAGTGCAAATCAGGGCAAGGCAGAAGGAGAAAAAGGAATTCAAGGAGATATGCATCTCCCAGAAGCTTGTGTTAAAAGAAGACAGTAAGCTGGGATGAATGATGCATAAGATACAAAGCCTAGGGACAGCGGGGAGGGGAAAGAGTTGTGTAAATGGGGACAATATATGAGAGAGACGAGGGGAAGAGCCATTAAAAACAGGGGTGTCATTTATCAGTACATGTTTCATGTTTGCAAGAAAAAAAATAAATCCACAAAACTAAAAACCTTGTGGTAAAAATTCAAGTGAGCCTCAGGGAACATCTTGGAGGGCGGGTGGTATGAGGGTTCAGTAAGCTGGGTTGAATGGTGTTATTTGCAGTTGTTTTGTGTATACCGGAGTGAGCAACAGCTCTGATGAGCCCTGCCTCGGGCTCCCTGGCACCCCGCATGTGCCGGGTCCCCCCAGCCAGGCCAGCAATGTTCAGACCTCATTTAAATGGTACTTGGACTGCGAGGGTGGGAAGGGAGAGGGGAAAATGAAGGGAACCGAGAGCCCTCAGGCTCCTGGAAATTGCTAAATTGAAAATTCTTAACCTCATCAGTAGTTAATGGTCTGAATACATATATGTGTGTGTATAGTGCAGAGGGAAGGGTCCAGGGGAGGGCTCCCGGAGTCACCTCTCCTTCAAGACTGTGCAGAGGGAGGGTGCAGACGGACGCCTCTGGGCACGGACACCACCACAAGAGGTTTGCAAGGCAGAGCAGCGAGCCGGTGCCTCGGAGAGCGAGAGGTGCACTGGTAATAAGATAGAAGAGGGGAGCAGGGGCTGGGGGAGTCTGTGTGCTGTTCCCCTACAAGAGCATGCAGCTGGTGTGGCTTATGGCTGGTTTGCTCTGGAGCAATGGGCAGTGGGGGTATCTGGTCTAATGTTAATGGGGTCTTGGTGCCAGGGAAGGGGACGATGGAGGAGAAGAGGGAGAGGCAGCGACTGTCCTTCCACAGGGCACAGAGCTGGGCTCCTTGGAGGGATGTCTGGAGATGAGGCTGTAAATCTGGTGTGCATTGCACAGTAGTAGCTACAGGGTATTCGTTTCATCCCTTACCACGGCGCAGGAGCTACTCTCTCATCATAAACCTCCGTGCCACTGTGGCTCCGGGTTATCAGACGCTTCACATGCTTTACATACTGATATCGCCCGTCTCCGCTGGGTTACAGCTGCCCCTGCAGTGTGTCTGCGGTTCTGCCGGGGCTGGGGGGTGGGTGTTTTCCCTGCCAACCCCAGCCTCCGACTTCCTCCACCTGCGAGAGACCGGGCAGCGCGTGGCTGCATTGTGCCGCCCGGATCGCACCGGGCGTCGTGTCCCCGGGGTGCTACAGCCGAGGGAAGGGATCCACAAAAGCATTGCTATGAAATTTTAAAACCCTTGGAATGGATTAATTCAGCTGACCTTAGCACTCTCCGGTAGTCTAATGGCCATTGATTTAATCTGCTGATGTTAAACCTTTAACACTAAAACCAGGCTTTGGGAGAAAGGTCTTTGCTTCCAGTGCCAATGCGTGAGCTGGGTAGAAAACGGCTGCAATAATTGTGTCTGCTTTCTTCCCCCTTCCCGACAACCTTGTTAAGCTTTTCCAAACCTCTCTGATACTGAAGACCCTTTACCAGGGGATGGCGCACAGCGGCCCCCTGATCTAGGAGACGTGCTTTGGGGCATGGCCTCTTGGATCTGTGGGTCTTGCTCCCTCCGGGACCTTTACACCCGGGTCTGCGTTTCGGTGGTGGGCTGACCGTGGGTTGTGTGTCCCAGTTTGTACGTCCCAGTGTGGCACCAGGAAAGCATCCCCGGCCCAGGTTGTCTGGTCTCTGCATGGCTCCGCTTCACACCCTGTCTTCTCTTGGCTGTAAATAGTAACGACATGAGTTAAGTGGAGTTAAGGGACTGCATTAATTATTAAGTAGTTCCTCAGCAGCCTTTTTCTCTAGGAAAGGAGGGTGGCATAGCACATCTCGACCTTTGCAAATGCTGACTGAGTGCATTGAGCAGTCCAGGAGCAGCGGGCGGGCATGGTTTGCTCTTGTAGTTTTTGCAAAATGGGTGAGTTCTGGTGCTTTTGCTGGGTGTGAGTTTGAGGTACCAGCTCCACTGTTCCAGAGCAGCAGGTACAGCGTGTTCTGCAGAAACTAACGATGATAAAATTAAGCTCACCTCCAAATCCAGGTCCCAAAGGCAGGTAGGCTGCACTCATGGCTTGGCCAGAGCTTTCCCCTTCAGTATGAGCTCTGCTCCTCGATGAAAAATGCAAAGCCCCTAGAGATAACACTCATCACTCCTCTGACATGGATTTTGCAGCGGTCTCAAAGCCCAACATCACAGAGAGTTTTGGAAGCTGTGTGTTAGCTGGCAAAGTAGCACTTCAGTTAAAGTCACAGGAAAATATCAGCAACAAAAAAATTACAGCTACAGAAAGAATGGTGAAGAAAACAGGAGTGATTTGTTTATAATTATAATGCTGGAGGAAGGAGTCGGGCTTAGTCCCTGCACTTCATTCTTCCCACTGCAATTTGGCAAATGCCAGCAGCTTTGGAAAGTTCACGTTTTTCTGTATCTTTGCTTGAAACAAAACCATTTTCTGACTGCTCTCCCTTTGTCCTCTGCTTCATTTCTTTGTGAAAAGCCCATTAAACCCAGAAAGGTCAGATGTTCAAATGCATATGGTGCACGTACTGCACACTGAACAGCTGGCTGTGAGCTTCCTGTCAGAGGCTGGTGGATGTTGTTTGAAGTACTGAGGCTTATTTTGGTGCCTGGCAGAGTTCTCCAGGAATCCTGCCCGTACATGCCCGCTGCCATCTTCACCATACCAAGAGGCAAAATGCCTATAGCCCTTCACAGCATAGCCCCAGGTCCTTGTGTGCAGAGACTGCCTGCAGCTCCTGAGAAATCCGGCTGTTTCAGAAATGACCTGCTCTTCTGGGAAACTAATGCAGCTGAGCCTGTAATCCGCCCAAGCCTGTCTTTTTTGATGTGCAGACAGCAGCAGCAACTGAGCCAACGAGCAAAGATCTACCTAGATGTCTCCTTTGTGGAGTCCTCTGCCTTGCTGTTAGACCAGCCAACATGGAAGGGCTGAAATGATAACCTCATGTTGACCTGTTCCTCAGCACCATATCAATAAGCTTAGAAAAGCTTTGCCGATAACCTCACACTGGCCAGTTCTCTGAAATCTGACCAACAAAACCAAGAAAGAAAGGAAAAATTCTGATGTAGTCTAAGATTAAAAAAAAAAAAGTCTTGCTGGTACATGGTACTGAAGGGAGGAACTATCTTCTCAGCAAAGAAGCTGCTGTAAACATCTTACACTGGATAGCTGGGCCTCCACGGCACTGCATGAGGATGCATTTCTGAACTTGGAAGAAGAATTAGGGACCACTTGATGGTAACTTCATCTCCTATCAAACACAGTCCCTCTCTACACATCAGAAAGAACACTTATGCAAATGTCAGTCTTTCCTGCTTTGAAGGAGGTACTTAATGTCATGTTGGAACTCAACTAGGAGGGCAACTTGCTTTGCTGGCAACTCAGCAGTCTTAAGCCTGCATTGCAAAAGCTGTGATTAAAACGCAGCTTGCCTTTTCCAGGTATAACTAAGTGGGATCGCTGTGCCTGCTCTTCCTGAGGTCCAGGGGAGCCGCCTGAACCCTAGGAAGAAGCAAGACCACCTCCTTCCCCAGCCCCACAGCATCCTGCTGATCCTTATAGGCAAGTGAGAGTTGGAGGGCTGCTGTGAGAAATACAGCTAAAAACAGGACCAAATCCTTCCAGTTCCATGTAGAATGGTGTAAAGAAGCTGGGAAGAACAAAACCCAACCATAAATAGCCTCCCACCTCCTCACAGGTGCTCTTTGCATGGTAGCTCATTATCTTCCGCCAATGCCACTGACGGCAGTGGAGGTAGAGGAGATGACAGCTAAGTCATTATTGCCCTTGGGGAAAAGGTGCCCAACATCTGCATCGGTTTCTGATTTCTTATGGCAGTTGTAAAACCGGTGAGCATAACCCTGACACACAGACCACGGTGATTGCTGCTGCTTGGAAACAGGAGAACAAACCTCACAGGAGAACAAGGAATTGCTCTGTGTGATCCTTAAAATACCACGAGGTGCTCTTGTCACATCGTTTTAAGTGCCACACCATTACTAGTAAAAAGATTAGTGGGAATGGCAGTAATTCTTCAGAGACACCTTCACTCTGAAGAGAAAATTGTGCCCTTCTCCACCTGGGACTCTCACAGCTCTTGACCAATACTTCATTTACTCTCCTCTTTAGCACCTTGCTCTACAGCCTTATTGTACCCACAACCACTGCAAACTTTGTGCTGCAGGCACGACAAGTCCAAGCCCTTTAGTCTTTCATCTCTGCTGTGAGCGTTTCTCCTTTTCTGAGCCATTGGGACCTTGTGTTGGGAGTGCTGCAGCCTGGGATCTGCCGAGGCCACGTGCTTCAGGTGGAATGAAAAGCTGGAGCAAGGTGAGGTGCTATGGTGACCTTTCCTCTGTGTGTGTTGCCAATGCTTGGGTTTGCAAACCATTGCAAGGCCTTGCAGCTGGTTTGCAGCATCTGTTCAGGCCCCAGGAATGTGCTTTAATGACCCAGGCTGAGCTGCTGCTTCAGGAGGCTCAGGGGAAGAGCTTCCCTCAAGCCCTGACCGTGCTGCTTAATCAGCAAAACCTGGATGCAAGGTGTGGAACATCACCGTGGTCCCTGGACCAAGCAGGAGCCCAGCAAGCTTGGAGAGCATCAAAGTGCAGAAAATGGAGGTAAGATGCATGTAGATGCTTTCATCACAGCTTTTGAAATGAGGACTCCCCAGGCAGCTCCCCTTGCTGTACATGGGACCCCAGTGCAAACCCTGAATTTGGGGGAGGTTGGAGGGACAGGTTTGCATTGCTCCAGGCTCTGCCCTGAGGCTGAGCAAGTCAGCCTGCAGCTGGCTTCTAGCCCAGGCTCTTATCTCCAGCAGAGGCCCAGAGATGATGCCTCCTCGCCTGTGATCCCCCAGTCTCAGCAATTTCCCCCCAGCTCTCCCCCAAAATCAGCTGTGCAGGCAGAACTGCTTTCTGCTGCATGCTTTAAAGCTCACAGAAGCACTTCAGTGTCAGGAAGGCTCTCCTAAATGGATGCTCCTCGGTTTTCCTCTTATGGAAGCCTTCCAGTTTTAACAGCACTAAAAGTCATTGTTGGATTACAGTATTTTCTTGTGCATTATGTGTTTTCACTTATTACTTCGATTATTTTGCCTTCCTCTGCAATTTACTTTCATATTTTATTCTATAATGGTCTTGCTGTGCCTAAGGATCTTTTCAGCTCTAATAATAATTGTAGGAGTAATAATATAAATCATCCTGGTGTACCTGCATGCATCTGGTTACTTCCTTTGCATTTCTAATAACAGAGCTAGACAGGATCAAATGGGGTGTTTTGACATTTTTCTCTTACCTGGCAATTCTCCTTTGAGAGGTATATCTGCTGTCCCCAAATATGTGGCAACCCAGGTAATTCAGGATGTCACCGATGGCTACTGGCTGCTATCAGCCTGTTTACAAGTTCTGGAGGGTCCTTACTGAGGCTTTTTTATAGTGGTATGTTAAATCCAAAAGCTTTGGCATAAGGGACGACTGTTCAAAGATCCCAAATTGTAACATTCATTCACTTAAGGCACTATTATTGATGTTGTGTCAGCATTATTGAGCTTTTGATTACTGTAGCCATAATGGAAGTATTTATTTGCATTAAGGAAAAGCCTAGAGGCGGTATGATTGAACCACCTCTGTCCATGGCAGTTTACAATTTTAATATAGAAGAAGAGCAAAGACTTGGAGAAAACCAGTCCATAACTGTGCTGCTTTTGCAGGTGGTAGGCTGCGGCCGAGGGGTTTTTAGACTCATCCGGCTTCACACCAGGAGTTGTGGCTGAGTCATGAACGTCATTCCTAGAGTAACAGTTTATAGCTGCAGCCACACCACCCCTGCCTCAGATGGGAATGATGTTCTTGAAAAGTTTTATTCACACCTGAAGGCAAAAAATTACTAAGTTTTGCAGAGAAGAGGACAGGGAGGCTGCCTGCGGGACTGAGCTTTACCCAGCACATCCATGGAAGTCTTGGCCCTGTAACAACAGGCTGGGAGTTGCTCAGATGAAGGTCATCATTTCTCCTGTGTGTGGAGAGCCTGGCACGCCAAGACCTTACCCCAGGTACACCACGACTTTCCCAACAGAACAACACCTGCAAAAGTGTGAAGATAAAACTGTGATGAGATGTTTTGCTTGGTGTCTGGTTTAGGAGATCTCAGGAGAAGGCATATTTCTCGTTTTGCCCTAGATCTTGCTCCTCAAAGACAGAAAGGAGGAGGCAACGAGGCCTTATGGCTGCAAAGAAAGTTGTTTTGAGACCAGCTGAATAAGGATGGAATAAACCGTCCTTCAATTCCTTCCTCCAGCTTCAAACATTTCAGCAAGTGTGCAAGTGCCTTAGTCTTCTAGAGCTTCTCTGTTCATTTTGTATTTTTGGTATGTGTGTTGGTTTTGCGTGGCCAGGGTTTGGCAGGGGAGGGGCTGCAGGGGCGGCTTCTGTGAGAAGCTGCCAGAAGCTTCCACCATGGCCGACAGAGCCCGTGCCAGCCGGCTCCGAGACGGACCCGCCGCTGGCCAAGGCCGAGCCCGTCAGCGATGGCGGCAGCGCCTCTGGGAGAGCAGAGTTCAGAAGGGGGAAAACTACTGCACAGCTGCAGCGGGGGAGAGGAGTGAGAAGGTGTGAGAGGAGCAGCCATGCAGCCCCCAGCCCGGGGCAGGAGGGGCAGGAGGGCTCCAGGCGCCGGAGCAGAGGGTCCCCGGCAGCCCCCGGGGAAGCCCCCGGGGAGGCCGGCTGTGCCCCTGCGGCCATGGAGCTCCACGGGGGAGCAGATCTGCACCCGCACCCGGGGAGGGCCCCACGCCGGAGCAGGGGGATGCCCGAAGGAGGCCGTGACCCCGTGGGCAGCCCGCGCTGGGGCCGGCTCCTGGCAGGGCCTGTGGCCCCGTGGGGAGAGAGAGGAGCCCCGGCTGGAGCAGGTTTGCTGGCAGGACCTGGGACCCCGCGGGGGCCAGGCTGGAGCAGCCTGTTCCTGAAGGACGGCGCCCATGGGGGACCCAGGCCGGAGCAGCCTGTTCCTGAAGGATGGCACCCATGGGGGGACCCAGGCTGGAGCAGCCTATTCCTGAAGGACGGCACCCATGGGAGGACCCAGGCTGGAGCAGCCTGTTCCTGAAGGACGGCACCATGGGGGACCCAGGCTGGAGCAGCCTGTTCCTGAAGGACGGCACCCGTGGGGGACCCGGGCCGGAGCAGCCTGTTCCTGAAGGACGGCACCCGTGGGGGACCCAGGCTGGAGCAGCTCGCGCAGAACTGCAGCCCGCGGGAAGGACTCACGCTGGAGAAGTCCATCGAGGACGGTCTCCCGTGGGAGGGACCCCACACGGGAGCAGGGCAGAGCGTGAGGAGTTCCCCCCCTGAGGAGGAAGGAGCAGCAGAGACCAGGTGTGATGAACTGACCACAGCCCCCATTCCCCGTCCCCCTGCGCCGCTCGGGGGGAGGAGGGAGAGAAATGGGGGGGAAGGGAGGGGTGGGGGGAAGGTGCCTTAAGATTTGGGTTTAGTTCTCAATTACCCTACTCTGATTTGATTGGTAATAAATTAAATTAATCTTTCCCCAAGTCGAGTCTGTTTTGCCGGTGACGGTAACTGGGGCACGATCTCTCCCTGTCCTTATCTCGACCCACGAGCCTTTCGCTGTATTTTCTCCCCCCTGCCCAGCTGAGGAGGGGAGCGACAGAGCGGCTTTGGGGGGCACCTGCCGTCCAGCCAGGGTCAGCCCACCACAGCATGAGAAAATAAAGCTTTAGTGAGGACCAGGACAAGGTGGCGAAATGCGCTGAGCCAGCCCCACGTTAAGAGCCAGCCAAAATCCTGAAGCCCCTGAGCTGAGTCATATCTGACTCTTTCTCTGGTTATTTTTGCCCTTTATGCTCCTCCCTATGTTGCACTGCTGCTGTCTCTAGGATTTCCTGAGGATATCTATGATCAAGGGCTTTGAGCTTTGAAATGCAGTGCCTGAGGGTGGTTTCACCTACCAGCAACACTCCCAGCTGCACGCACTGAGGCAATGCTGGAGCATCTCCAGTAGATTTTTTGGAACAGGTCTTAACCCACCAGGTTTAACCCACATCCAAGAGGGAATGATTGGAAACATGCCTGTTAGAGCCAGGAGCATCCCAGTAGGATCTTGGTGTGGTGTTCCCAGGGGTGCTGGTGCTGGGCTGAGCTGGCTGCAGGTGGCTTTGGAAGAGATTATAGAATCATCATAGAATGGTTTGGGTTGGAAGGGACCTTAGAGTTCCAAACCCCCTGCCATGGGCAGGGACACCTTCACTACACCAGGTTGCTCAAAGCCCCATCCAACTTGGCCTTGAACGCTTCTGGGGATGGGGCACCCACAACTTCACTGGGTAACCTGTTCCAGTGCCTCACCACCCTCATAGTGAAGAATTTCTTCCTTTCATCTAATCTAAATTTACTCTCTTTCAGTTCAAAGCCATTACCCCTTGTCCTATCACTATGTGCCTCTCTCAGCCTGTCTTCATAGCAGAGGTGCTCCAGCCCTCTGATCATCTTCGCAGATGGACGTTTCTGGATGAAACACCCCATGGGTGCCCTGCGCATTTGCCAGCTGATGGCCCAGTGGCTCATATGGAGGAGAAAACGTCTGGATGAACGGAAATGCAAATTTGAATGAAACGTAGAACCTGTACTTGCAGAGCTGCCTGTGTCTGGATGACTAAGAGGAGATCAAATGGATCAGAATAAGCTTCCTTGACAGCAAGAATACTAATTTAAAAAAAAAAAGGCACTGGAGGGGTTTTATCTGTACCTCCTTGTTGGGAATTAGGCAGCATTATCAGCCAGCCTTCCCTACAAGGCTGATTTACTGATGGAGAAATAACAGATGGGTCTCCAAAGCAAGGAGCTGTGCTTGGATCACACCCTGGGCACCCATTTTGTGAATCATGGTAACGAGGTGGCTGTCTCTAGCCATCCCTCCCTTTTGTGCCCACTAAATATCTTCTCTGCAGTTACTAATGTGCCGGTGGGCTCTGATCTTGCTACAGCGCACTTCCATGTCCCTGATAAACATGGTACTCGCACGTCCTCTGGGCAGGACCCGGGCCCTCCCTGCCATCGCTTTATTCTCCTTTTTTATGTCATATAAGCCCATGTCTGCAGCCTCCTACCTTTAAGTCCTTTTTGGATCTCTGTTCATTGTTCCTGGACTCACTTTACTTGTACGTGCAGCTGCTGCCCAGGCTGTGCTGGGCTTTTTTCAGGGGCTCAGAGCCACTTGGAGCGGTTTTCAAAATGACACCCGAGCCAAACTCTCAGCGATGTTCACTTGTAGAAATGAGATTTTGGGCAAAGTTTTCAGTCTGTCCCAAATCCCATTTCTGAAATGGTTGAGGCTCCTGGGGCAGAGGTGAAATAGAGTCTTGGCCAGAGGCTGTTAAAGATGCTGGTCACACCAAGGGACTTCAAGTGAGTAACTTGCAGCCCCTGAGCTCAGGACTGTATTCTGGGTGTTTAAATATCCTTCAAGTCAGGCCCCTGTAACTCAGGCCTCATTGGCAGCCCACGGAAGTTAAAGTCCTGCATAAAATGTAATTCAGGCTTCCTAAACCACTTTTGAAAATGTCACTTAATGTCTCTACTTGCTTATCGCTTTTTATCTCTGCTAGATAAAAAAAATCTTTATTTCTGTTTACCTGGACCCTCCATGGCAGGTTTTCTTTTCTAACTGTCCTGGCATCTTCAGATTCTGGTCCCTTTTCATTTTAGGTGCTAATTATTTTCCTCACGGCATTAAGTGCTCCAGTGGGCAGAGCAGCCTGGTCGCTCACGCTTCTTTTATATCTCCATCCCATCAAATAGTCATGCTCACTTTGGCTCATTACGCTTTATGTCCTGGACTCTTGCTGACAGCATGCTGCCAAGCTCGAGCATCCGTAGAGCTTATTGCTGCTAAGTCCAGAAATCAGAGAAGATTTCTAGATTTGGGCAAGGAACGCTGTGACATTTTTCCCCACCCCCCTGAGGCTTTTCCAGGGGAGGCTTTTCAGCCGTATGAGGGTGTTGAGGAGGCTTGGGGTGCTGGGGCAGAGCCTGGGGAGCAACGGGGCACCTCCGCTTCTGGAGGGATGCTATCGGCTGAACGACAGCCCCAGCTGTTGAGCCCTTGCTGTCCCTGTTTATGGCTCGATCATTGCAATCTGGATTTTGACACTGTGTCTCTCTCTCCAGTCCTAATATCATGGGAAAGGAAACTATACGTATTTGAAAAAATCGCATCACTTTGACAGAAGTCAAGTGCAATTTTACTGTAGCCGGATTCGTTACCCTGTCTCATATCGCTGAATGAGCAGGCGGGACTGTTAATTTTAACTTGAATTTGTCGCTTAAATAATAGAAATGTGTGATGTCATGTCTGATGCTCTATCAGTGCCTTTAATGCCATCAGTCATATGAGAAATATTATGACATAGTTTTTTTTTTAATGCTGATTAGCATCTATCATTTTGGAAAAGATCCCATCTTAAATGGAATGAGCTCCCACAAAAAAACCCAACCCTTTGGATTAGCTTTTTTTCACTTTAAGTGACGCAAGGATTGAGTTGGCTTTGAAATTATGTTTGAAGTGGGAGACTCCGTTGCAAACCTGACACCTCCCTTGCTTGAGCATGCACCAGAGGGCACTGCACAATGCGCTGGGAAGCACGGACAAGCCCAACCGCCGCTCAGCCAGGATTTGGGGTTTTTTTTGCTCGTAGGCAGCATTTGTGCTTGCACCTGGGGATGCGCTTCTCCTTTTGGGGAGAGGCACAGGGCTTCGTCCCCCTGTAGCTGAAGGTTTAGCTCAGCCACCGGCCCCAGTGTGACCGCAGGCTCCGTCCCACAGCGAGGGCGCAAACTGCAGCCCCCAAACCGTGGGAGCCCCGGCTCCAACCCAACTGGTGGTGGGGATGACAGCGCGGTGCCAGCGGCTCCTCACTGGCGGGAGGCATCTCACCACCCTGGATCACTCACAGCTCCCTCGCAGTGCGCTGAGGTCAGGCAGGGGTGCGTGCTGTCCTGAGCTGGGTTAGCCAAATCCCCCTGTGCCTTTGTGTCACATCTCGCCTCCACTGAGCCAGCTGCCTGCACTGGCTGCCTGCTCCAGCCAAAGCTTTTCAGGAGGGGCACTTCTGCTCCAAAACCGAGCTGTCCGCAGGAGAGCTGACAGGAGGGCTGTCGTGGAGGGACAGTCCATGGGAGACATCCTTCCCAAGGGCACCTCTGGGTGCTCAGCTTTATCTGCACAAAAAACTTGAAAGGGAAACACAGGGCGGGGGTGAGGAAACGTCCCAAAATTGGCTGGAAAAGCAGGCAGCACTGATGGGCAGAGGCCAAGCAGGGTGTCCTCAGCAGCCTTCCCCAAGCTCCATCCTACCAGCTCGGGCTCACTGCTGGTTTTTGGACCATCCTCCTCTGCGCTCGCTGCCCTCAGTCCAGCTTCATGAGATGCCTGCGCTTCGCTCGGGGTGCCCATCACTGCAACAACCCTGGGTCTGGGATTTGTTTCCCCTTTGTGCTTCCAAGTTTTCTCTTTTTTTAACTGCTGAGCTCATGCGTGATATGTCACCACTTCACTCCTTTCCCCTTAAACTAGAGAAACTGGTGCCGTCCACCGTTACGAGTTGTGCACCAGCGTGAATCCCGGGCGGAGGCGGGGGTAGAGCGAGGGCGTTTCTGTGGTGGGTAATGCCGAGGACGTGGCTGGGAGGTCTTCCCTGGCTGGTGCCAGCAAGAGGACAAGGCTGGAGGGTCAGGGCAGCCTTTCTTGACCCTTAATTATGCCATGGAAGTTGTGCAGGTAATGCAGAGTCCCGTAGCGCTGCCAGCATGCGCTGCGAGTGGTGGTCACCGCGCTACGGTGATATCAGTAGTGGATCAATACAGAGCGCGGCTATAAAAACAATAACGCTATCGCAACTATGAGTGAGTACATGTGGGAAACTGGAGCAGGACTACTGCCCAGAAATTTCCACTGTCAGTTCAAGCTGGGGAAACGTGTTTCCCGTAGGTCAAGGCGTTACTGTGCAAGTTAGCATTTCTGCAGTGCAGGGCTGTGCTGGCGTGGTGGTCCGGTGGCCGGTGACCGGGCAGAGGTGCGTGCTGCCTCTTTTCCATTTGAACCTGAGGATTCCCGCGATCTGAGTAAACCCCATAGGATCAGGTTTGCATTTTTAGCACACCACAGTCCTGCACCGTGCAAAGCCAGGCTGCTTCTGGAACTGCCAGGAGCTATAAAGGAGTAACGGAGCTGGCAACCAGCTCCTACCCCTGCACCTGTTTTGTATTATTTGTGGGCAAAATCCTGAGGACTTTAGTCACTCGCTGAACAACTACAGGAGGAAAAATTCTTCTGGGGGAGGAGGTGTTTGTGAGGGTTGTCTTGCAGACGTCTCCTTGGAGGGAGGGGAATGTTATGGGACTCCCCCATGGAAAAGGCCAGGGGATTATCCCTAAGCGCCCTCCTAGCCAGGGGGTTTCCTGCACGGAAAGACGTGCTTGTGCACTGGGGATGTTCGTGCATGTGCCTGTAAATCCATCTGGAAAAACATCCCCAGGCTCTCCCTCGGCTCCTGCGCCATGGCCCTGCGGATGTGGTTCAGGCGAGCCGGCTTGAACATTTTGGCTCAGCCTGTGCCGTGGGAGCTGGCTGGAAAGGACCAGCTACGGCTGACCATGTACCTGGGAACAAGCCCATCGTGTGTGTTTCCCACCTCCTACCTTATTGCCACCATGCTGTCCCTGTGCCCTCACACCCCCATCACCTCCAGAATCCCTTTTACCTTTAGCATCCTTTCAGGTCTTTCTTCAGGGTCCCACTCCCAGCCAAGAACAGTCACTCTGGCAGCCTGGGACCAGGCTGGAGGGGCTTCATGGTGAAGGTGTCCCTTCTCTGAGCTCCTCTGCCCAGCCGGCCCGCCTGGCTCCGCAACAAGGGCTGTCCCTGTTTGAATGGTCTCTTCTGACCAGCTCCTCTACCAAAACCATGAGTAAACATGTGTTCAAAGACATTTCTCTTGCAGAACAGGCCCTTTTATACCCTCCATCCCTGAGGAGATGCTGGGTGGCTGCAGCATGGCCAGAAGGTCAGCGGCCAAGCCAAGGGTGGCACTGGGGCACCATGTCACCTGCCTGTTCTTCCAGGTCATTTAAGTTTATTCCCATCCTATCGCCCCATCTGCTCACATTCGGGACCCATCAGCACCATTCGATTCCTTCATCCCACAAAAAGGAGGGCTGGGGGGTCCATGGGCTGCTCTCCTCATGCCTCTCCTCCACTACGGCGAGCAGGAGCCAGCAGAGAGGTTTCCCAGGAGCCTGGTGAGGAGGTAAGGGCCACGTGAAAGGTTAATCTTTGCTCTCCAGGAATGAACTGAATTGATGCAATCCCACATACGCTAAGGGGAAGCCCTGAGTGACAATATTAGTTGCTGTCGTGTCCTAGTCCTTCAATTATTTGATTCATTCATGTTTAGTATAAATACAGGATTAACCCAAAATGAGGGTTTAGGAGAGAAAGTCTCTTACTCTTTAATTCTAATCTAAAATGTGTTCAAAAAAATCACTCTGGTGATTGAGGGGAGGTGATTTAGAAGAGAATACACGCACAGGATGGCAGCACCCCGTGGGTGGATGGGGCAGCCACAGCAGTCACCAATGTCTGCCTTGAATAAACCCAACACATCTCTCTCCTTTCTCATGTCTCCTCCAAGACCCCTTAATAAGCTCTTCCTCCCAACCTTGTGGTTTTAGCTTTTTTTTTAAGTTATTTTTGCTTTTTTCCCCCCGAGCAGACTCTCAGGACATCTCCTCTCCTCTGGGGTCCGCATTAACATATGAATGGAGGCAGATGAACAGGGACACCACATCTGCCTGCACGTCAGGTACAAAATGAAAGAGCATCATCCTATCTCTGTCGTTGCTCCGTGGTTTCTCAGCCATGCTGAGAAGCCCCTCTGCACCTCCTGGTAGGTGCTGGAGCAGGAGGGACCCAGCCCAGCCTGGAGCAGCCCCAGGCAGAGCCACGGGGAGTGGGCAGCACGAATGCCCAGAGGCTGTGACGTGGCACAGCCCATCGAACAGCCTCTGGGCTTCCCTTGGTGTGCAAGGAAAGGTGCAAAACGCCTTGGTGTTCCCTGGGGTTTAGCTTTTGCATTTGAGGGTTTCTTTGCACGTGGCAGAGGAAACACCAGTTCCAACTGGTGATTCTGGCGAGCTGTCTCTACTCCAGGGTTCAGATCCGCAGGGCTCAAAGAACCGAAAAGCAGCCTGAAACGGCAGCCCAGCCCGCAGGGGCGGGCAGCGCCAGGCGCTGTGCTTGCAGGGGAGGAGGCGGCAGGGTGGCAAAACCCCTTCTCAGCTTGGCTCACGCCCCGTGCCGTGAGGTCAAGGTAGGTGATGCTGGAGCTGACTTTGCAGCCCCTCCACTGAGCACCGCAGGCCGCCTTGAGCAGCGGGGTTTGTCCATCCCTCCCATGCACGAGTGCTGGACGTGGGCAGGCGGCTCAGCACCTGACGTGATGGCCATCCCGGCGGGACAGCATCTTCCACCCAGCACGTGCCAGTGAGGATGACTCGCTGCACTTGTTTCTGCGCTGCGTTCCCAAAACAAGGCCAGATTTTGCATAGGTTGAGGTCGCTGTGCTAAGAGGATGACGCAGAGCCATTGCCATGGAGACAGAAAGCCGAGGTACGGAGCCACGCTGCTCCTGGCAGCATCCTGGGAGCAGGGACCTCACCCTAAGTCCTGCAAGCATCTGCTAGAGGCGAGCGGGGAAAGATGCGTTCCCCCAGCTGCAAACACACAGTTTGGCATCACCGGCAGGACCGTTTACTGGTGCTTTTATTTTAAGCAAATGGCTCGGCTACGTATGGGATGAAAATATTCAAGCACAGGTTGAAACCTTCCCTCCTCCTTCTCCTGCGCGCACTCATGTGCCGGCTGCACCTAAACAAGCAAACACAGGTTGCGTGGTGTGCGGCTGGATGCAGGTTACACAATGTGGTAGCATTAAATCGTGCTCAGCATTTTAGGTAATAATAGCTACACTTCAAAGAATTGCTTAATGACTCTTTTGCTGAGCCCTCTGAGTTGGTCACAGGAAAGCAGCACAGGGAGCTCGTAAAAACCCAATTAGCGGCTGCAAGCGCGCAGTGGCTCTTGAAACACTGAGCAGGGTTTTGTGGGGCAAGGCAGCAGCCCGTGGGCACAGCATCCTCTGCCGCGGCCCCTGGCATGCCAGTATCCATCCAAAATCACAGTGGGGAGCAAGCACGGAGGGGCTGGAAAGTGCTTTAAAGATCTCCTGGTTGTCAGGACATCTTCTTTTAGGAAGAGGGGAGCCAAACTTTCTCATCCTCTCAGGGAACACTTTCACATAGCCAGGGTAGGATGCTGAGACCAGGTCTCTGTGCTGGCAGGGGACTCCCACTCCTGAGCATGTGCTGCTGCCGTGTGCGAACATCTGAGCGCCCGCTTACTGCTGATGTTCTCTCCTAGCATGTTACCAGCCCCTTTTCTCGGCTCTCAGTGGACTGGAATGTGGGGAGCTGCCATCAAAATATGGAAACTGCTATTTCCCATCTCCTTGTCATATGTCTATGTCTCCCTTGGATGGAGATGGCAGCAGCCAGCCTCCCAAGTGCTGGACAACGTGGACCTGGGCTGGGTCCATCTGGCACCCCTGGGGCCACCCAGCAGGACCGGTGGCCCAGGACAGGGTTCCTGGAGCTGGGCATGAACTGCTCGAGAGTTGGGTTCGGCCATGCTGGATGGAGAGCTGGTGAAACAGCACACGGTAAAAACACATGAACAGGGAGGTGGCAGTTGGGGTCTCGTAACAAAACCAGCGTCTTGGCTTGCTCCATCACACATGTGGGTCCAGGCTGCTCTGTGTACTCCTGAAACTGCAAAAGAGAACAAAATTACCATAATGGTATGAAACATGCACTGGGGATAAGACATTGTGGGCTCTTTGCGAGGTTCTCTTCGGCTTTCCCCTCCTGTAGGCAAAGCCTGGCTTTGAGCGCTGAAGGGATGGCAATCACGTTATAGCCACGGCGCAGGTTGGCAGGTGGGAATTGTGGTGATGGATGAGCCCTGCAAATCCATCCAGTCCTGCAGGTTCTGTGCAGAGGGGTCATGCTCAGGAGCAGAACAGATTGCATGAAACAAGCCTTGGTGGGTTTTATTTGAATGTTCTCCTGATTCAAGGCAACTTGAAGTCTTCCAACTGTGTCTTTAACTCAGTCAAAGGCAAAAAAAAAGCAGTCAAATAACTGTGTGAACAGAGAACCAACAGGACTTGCTTTCCTATGGTCTTATGACCTTAAACTCTTTATCCTGTACTCTCAGCTCCTTCCCTTATCCCCCACCAGTTTGGCAGGGCAGGTGGCAACATGTACTGCCACTGGTTTGGAGCTACGAGTTTGCTGATGGGCTGGACAGTAGACATGTCTTCTAAGCATGTGGCAGAGTTGAGTTTGCCTCTTCCTCTTACGGACATTATTTTGGGCTGTCTCTCTTATCCAGCCAGTTGTCATGAAACCTGCTGGAAGAGCAGATCATTGAGATATCTGCTCCAGTATAAGATTGAGTCTCAGTTGGCCAATATATGCAAAATTATTTGTAGTGAAGGGGGACAGACGGTTAAATGAGTGGATGCACTCGCTGTGTGACCTTGGCTTTTCCTTAGACTAAAGCTAGGAACAGCCATAAAATAAGAAGCAGTTATTAAAACTGTCAGCAAACAGTTTCCTAATTTTTCTTTTACATTTTGAAAACTTAAACCAGCCCATCAATAAGGTTTCTTCTGTTTCCACTGTTAGTTAGAGGCTGATTTATGTCCTGAAGCAGGATGATTTAGGTCTCCTTCACATTTTTCTTTCAAGCTGTTTGCCAGTGAAAGTAGGGATTCCCATCATCTGCCTGCAAGCATTCCTTCCCTAGGTTCTGCTAAGCCCTTGCTGTCAGCGCGTCTTGCACAAAATATCACCCACTAACTGTGGAAATAAAAAAATCCCCTTTTTTGTTTCCAATTTCAAACAGCCATTAGCTGGAGCACAGATACTGTTATTGTATGTGTCTTCATCCTATCCCCTTGCATTAGACCTAGTGATGCTTAGTGTTCTGCTATTTTCTGTCTTGTGAGCCCAGATTTGCACCTTTTTGAAGGGCTCTCCCCTCGGAGGACAGCCTGGCATCTATCAGGGTCAGGGTTAGGCTGGAGCTGGGCGTGACCCTGCCGAATCTAGCTAAATTGCTTCCAGGGATGCAGAAGCCATTGAGACAGATGGACACATGCACGTCCACGTGGCATGAATCTAGATTCATTTGTAAGCCTGGGTAAAAAGAATAATTTGTGATTTACTCCGAGAGGTGGATGCGAACTTTCTCCATGACCTGAGCTTGGACATCAATGTCCAAGAGGGGTTTGGAAAGTCAGCAAAAGGAGAGATTGGGGGCAGATATGCAAAAATGGATGAAGCGTCAGCCCCTCCATGTTTAACTAGTTTTTTTTGTTTGTTTCCAAATTCCTTTTGAGGTTCTAAATAATTCCTTGTGACACTTGGTGGAAGCAAACAAGGTTTTCAAGGCTTTGCACTTGAATTCAGGAGACCAAAACTCTGCCTTGTAAGTTTCCGGCATGTTTTATTCTCTTTGCTTTTGATCTGTATTAAAGGGCTGTAATTTGTATGATTAATTGCAAACGCATACGGCTGTTCTCTTGGCCTAACCCAATATCGCACTTTGAGAGTCCGTTGTCTGCCCAGAGCAGAGAAAGGATTATCGTACAGACTCCTCCTTCGATTATGAATTAATTAAATCAAACTTAGGGTCTCCAGCCAGCACAGCTGTCCTATAGCAACATGTTATATCAATGAAACTTTCTAGTCTGTGTTGTGGGAAACTCTGAATGAGAGAAGCAGCAATGGGGTCTCCCAGCCTCGAAACCTATGCAAGTGAGAAGATGGTTTGCCCTCCAGAAAGCGTGATGTAGAGAGACAAGATGCATCCCGGTGCATCAAAAACGTGCAGTAATGACAGAAGTTAACACTATTTGGCCTGAGAGTGGAAGAGTCAGCCGCCTGCGGGCTTGGCCATCCCTGGCTTTCCAGGCAGCCTCACCATTTGGGTCGGAGAAGCAATTTAGCAGCAACATGACGTGGGTTTTGGACAAGATCCTGCACAGCTCTGCATCTGGCTGATGGTTTTTCTGCCACTCCACTGCTTGGGTTGCATGTGATCTCCCTGCCTCTGTGCCCTTCCCACCCTGCCTAACTGCGGTCCGACCCTTCCCCAAAGGGAAGGATGGCTGAGCTGGTGTAAATAAGGGAGATGCCTCACGCAAGAGCAAGCAGTGTCCCTGCTTGCTGCAGCGTCTGGGTGCCTCTGGGCAAGGTAACTGGACGCCGGGTCTGATCCAGTCTAGCAGCTCCTCTCACGTGAAGTGCCTTTGCCTTGGTGCTTTTTACATGTTGCTGTGATACCCCGCTCTATCTTTTCATCTTATCCTCAAAAACCCGCGGTTAGCCCCAGCGTCACCAGAAGCTAACCTCTAGCATCCTCGGAGGTAATAAAGTCAAAGTGATGCCACCTCCATTAAGAAGCAGCAATTCTCCAGAAGTAAAACGACCTGCCAGCTTCTGCGATGCTGACTGAGCAATGCTGCAACTTCGCGGGCTCAGCTGAGTCTAGTGCTGCCGCCACCTTGGGAATGCAAATACCCGCAAACACTGATTTCTGCTCGAGATTAAATCTATCCCTAGCTGCAAGCTTTCCAGGAGACTTGCTACCCTGCAGAGTCAGGACCGTATGAGGTCAAGTGCAAGATTTAGGTTGCTGGAGAAAAGACAACATGCCAAAACCTTCAATGAACCGATCCTCATGCTTATCGGCATCCAATGAACCCAACACTGAAATCGTGGCAAATGAGGGTTTTTGAGCTCATTGCAGAAAGACACCTCCTGTCTCAGGGCTCAGTGCATTATAAAGAAAAAGGAAGGCATGAAATATTCAGTGTCAAACACAAAAAAATCCCAGAATCCAAGGTGGCATCACAGTGAGGTTTATTTTCCTCTCACTGTAGACTTCCAGGTTGACCAAAATGGATAGAGTCAATGCAAGGTTCGTTTCAGAAACATGGGTCTGTGCCTGAAAATGCAAACAAGGCAGAGGATCTTCCAAAAGATGAACAGCTTGGTGTTGCCGCTCGAGCCTGGTCAAGCCAGCCAGCACGCTAGCCCATGCCCGACAGCCAGGGTGTCTGATCTGGAAATCAGATAAAGCACACACCATCCCAATGAAAAATATCACACGTGGTCTGTACTGCAGGCTACTTTCCAGTATCTCAACGAAGGGATCTTTTAATCCAAAGCCTTAATGTTTCTCGTTATATTTAAAATTAGAGCGGAACAGCAATAAAATTGGTCATGGGATTGAGATAAGTTTTAAGGGAGAGAAGGAAATTTATCCTTCATTTTTTACATCGGAGCATCCTTTAGAAGCCCATGCACATTTGAATACGTCAAGGCAAGGATTAATAATTAAAGGAACAACAACCACACATCTCCGAGATAGATAGATACACACAAGAAAGCAACAGCTCAGGCCAGAGACTGGAGTCTCTGGGGACGCACTGTTTTTGCTGGCATTTCACCTTCTCCTGGAATACCTCATTATTTAGAAAAGCGCTTTCCCACTAGCCTCTGCCAAGGAGCGTCTTACCTAGCAATTTGCAGCTGATGGCTAACCTCAGCGTTAGCCTGGGAAATTCTATCTATGCTTGTTATCATCAGACTGATATTGAAGAAAGATGCGGAGGTCTTTTGTTACCTATTGCATAGATAATAAGCAATTTGGATAGTTGTGTTTCGGGGTGAAACCCTCCAGCCACCAGCAGAAACCCTTGCAGAGCAGTGGTGATGCTCCAGCAAACCCGATAGCCCCGGGTCTACGTGACTCGCGGCTGCGGTTGCCCAAGACTTGCGAAAAAGCAGGCTCCAAAACTGCTTCCTCTCCGCTCTCCAGAGCCAGATGGATGTCAACAGGCTATGGCGACGAGACGGAGCCGTTTCGCTCCCCGGCGTGGCCCCCAGCCAAGCAGACGCCTCAGCGCGCCGCTCTGCAGAGCCGCCCGACAGCCCCGCGGCCGGGAGCATCTTGCCAGGTGCTGAAGGCAGTTCAAAGCATTGGCTTGGGGAAGGGAGTCTCTGACTTGGGTGTGGTTTCCCTCACCAGGCCCAAAAGGCGCTTCCCTTCCCTCCCCATCCTTCCTTCCTCCATGTTGGTAGTCGTCTCATTCATTAAAAACCTGCTAATTATCTCAGCAGCTTGGAACTGGGTTGCAGCATGGAATTAAAACCAGCTTTTCGTTTTGGCATCCACTGCCTTGTGTAATTAATAAGACAAGCGAAAGCCAGAACACGTGGGTCAGCCCTGAGTGCGAGGAAGGGGTTGATCGGACGCAGCCAGCACCGGAGCCCGTGGCCGGGATGCTCTGAAGCCAGCCTCGGAAAGGGTGGGCTGCATTTTGGGGACAAACTGGGGAAAAGGAGGAGGAGATAAGGCTTTCTGTCCTGGTTGTTCCCCTTGTTTTTCCTCATTGTAACTCCAAATCTGGACCAACTAGTACCCAGTGAAAACCCTGCACTCAATCTTCAGCACCTCTTTGCAGGGGAAAGACGGGGAAAGCAGTCCGGCAGGGCGTGACAACAAGTTTTGGCCACCCCAGCCATGCTGAGCAGACCGGGATGCTCTGTGAGTTGCAGACAGGCATTTTGATGGAGATCTGGAAATCGGCTGGAGAAACCTGAAACCGCAGGAGGGATCAGCGCTGCTTGCGCGCCCGCCAGCACCAGGTCCTCTCCCCGCTGCCTTGGCACGAGCAAGCGGCCACCAGACCCAAATGGAAGCGCTGCCCTGCTCGCTGGCCATGGGCAGGAGGAGGCCGAGGACCCCGTCTTGCAGAGCCAAGCTGGGGTGACGCAACCCTCCCCCACATCCCCCCTCCACACGGAGCTGGGGCTGGCGATCGGGGGGCAATGCCTTCGGGCACGGTCGCGTGCCTGCCGTGGTGGCAGCACCAGGACAGAGGGGACACAACCCTCCTCCCGACTTGCCGGAGCATTGGGTAGAGCACAAACTTTCCTCCCCGCATCCACAGGAGCACTCGGGCTCCCCTCGCCCACCCCGCTGCCAATGGCATCCCCGCTCGCCACCTGATCCCCGGAGCATCGATTTACAAGTTGTTGCCGCCGCCGCCGAGTGACTACGGTTGTTGCTTACTACAGGCTCGTTCGGCTGCCAGGATGCCCCCGACGGGCGGCGAGACGCTGCTGGAGCTGGCATGCCGGGCGGGAGAGCGCTGCTCCTGGGGGAGCAGCAGTGCCAAATTGGGGTTCTAGCCCTTTAAATCTGATCTGGTACTGCAAAAAAAGGGCAAGCGAGCAGGAGAGAGCCTTCAGACTCTTTTAATTAAAGCTTGGTACCATATTCTGTCCTCCCAAGTCGCGGCAGTCACTTTCGCTTCTTCAGGACATCTCGGGGCTCGCCGGCACCGCGGCATGGATGGGGGGATCGCTCACCTGGCACCAGCGGCAGCAGGTACGCGCGGAGGGATGGGGCTGCTCGCATGGCTTCTCCCCCTCTCCTCACTGTCGGCTGGAAGCATCCCCTTTTGTTTTTAATGTATTTTCGTTTGCTGGAGAGAAAGTCTAACACGTTGCTTCTGGCTGGCTGCCTCACACGGGGACGGGGGCAGGAGGTGTCCCCCCGCAGCACACCCGGGGCAAGGGGCTCCCTGTGCTGCCGCCGCTCTCTTCCCTCCCCTCTCCCTCCCTTTTAGATAACTAAGCGCATGACCTAGAGTTGTGGGGTTTTTTTTCCTCGCTCCTTAAATCAAAGAGCTGCCATTCAGGGGAAGATAAGTTGGGATGCCGGTTTCATAAATCACCGGAGAAGTTGGTCCCTGTCGCGCTCTCGTCACCGATTGCCCCCCACCAGCTCCGCTCGCGGCTCCTCTCCCCTCTGCCCCCCCTTCTAAGTGCACCAGGTTAAGAGAGTTTTGCCATATCCTTTCATGCGCACTGCACTCTCAGTGCAGAGCGTTTCTTAAGAGCCTCACGGACCGAATCCCGGGGTCGTTAGGAAAGACGGCGTTGTACTCACTGGAGTCTCGTCTCCTCAGCAGTATAACCCATAGCAGCTTTAGCTGGACTTATAAATTGCCCTTCAGCGGGAACATTGTGCACAGAGAACATTTAACTGCTAACTATCCCATTCACCGATCGATTTTTCTCTCCCCCTCTGTTCCTGAGTGATCTCTTCATTTGTATTTCCATACAACACAGCTATTTCTTTAAATTATGTATTGCCTTTCCTCTGTTGCTGGCTCGGGCTGGTGCACGGGTAGGATGCCCTGACCTTAATGCGAGCCCGTTTTCCTCTTTGCAGCTGGGTCCCAGGTGAGCGTGGGTCCCGAGAGCCTCCCTCCTGCACGGATCCCCAGAGGGGAACAGCGGCTCTGCCAGGAAAACATTTATCCTGGTGCCTATCTGAGGTTAATAACACTTTTGACAAATTGCAGACCTCCTCGAGGCTTGAAATAGGGTTGAAAAAGCAGCCACTAATCTCCCTGAGAAGTGCTAGATGGTGGCCACCACTCCCCGTAAATCAGGAGACAGACTGTGTACGTATGGCACGTTGCGACGTTAGCAGGGCAAAAAAAATCCCTTAATCCGCCGACGGACACTCTGCCTTGCCGTCGTTTGGCGGGGCAGTGGGCTTGTGCAGGGAATGCCGTGAGCTCAGCCCGGCCCAAAGCACACGGGGCTGCGGGGCTGGCCGGCAGGGCCGGGGAAACGGGCTTTCTTCTCACCGACAGCCTCCGTAAGTGAGAGCGACGGGACGGGGAGCGTGCAAGCGGGCGAGGGACGTGGAGCCACGTACCGGCGCACGAGCAGCTGAGCGAGAGCACCTGGAGGTACCGGCTGGCTTGTGGGCAGCGAGGTGTCTCGACTCGAGCAGCCGGAGGGATTAAACTTAGAGACGAGCAGGCGCGGCGCCCGCGAGGGAAAGCAGAGACGCCGGGGCAGAGATCCGCAGCGCAGGCTCGGCGCTTAACTCGTGGGGGTGCGGGACTGCGCAGGACGAGCAGCGCTGGGTGCCCTGGGGTTTTGCGCTTATTGGGTTCCGGGTGGGCGTTGCTTTCGTCGGTGGATTCTGTCTCTCTGGTGGTGGTTTAACTGCTTGTGACTTTCGGTGACATTGGGAAGGAGCTTGTCCCTCTTGACTGGGATGCGGGATAATAGCTGCCTTGTTTCCAGCTTGCAGCGGGAGAGCAAATGACCTGGCAAGGACACCTGAAAGTGCCTGAAAGCAAAAAAAAAAACGTCCCTGTGGTCTGAGTGGGGCTGCAGGAAAACTCTTTTTGGGTAAAGCCCCCGAAACTTGTCTCCTCCACCCTGCGGAGCTGGAAAACCCAGAGTAGGACTTCAAAACCACCGACAAATAAAAGTGGGGAGAGGAAAGATGAACGAAATGTGCATCTCGGTTCAGCAAAGTGACTCAAGCCTCGCAAGCGTACGGAGGGTGGGGAGTAATTATTTATAGTGCCATCAGCAGAAATAATAGAATGAAATAAGGGCTGAAAAGTTGTGCTGACTCTCAGGGAATGCGTCCTGGCACGGATTGATATTCCCCGGGCCCAACTCTTCGCATCTCCGGCGCTACCGAGCGTGCAGCCGGGAGAGCCAGCGAAGCCCTGCGGGGGTGAGACCCCACCGAGACGGACGGGCCGCGTCAAAGGGCTGATCCCGCCTGGAGGATGGAGTTTAAATGCCAGCCACGACTTCCACCCTGAGCCACCTCTGCTGCCCGAGCCTGGGTTTATCCGCTGGCGGACACCTGAGCTCTGAGGGGAGCAGCACTCTGCGCGGGGAGGGATGGGTAGCCAGGTTGGCTTTTCCATTCTAATTCCATGAACATTGACATTAAAAGGCGCGGGGCGGGGGAGCCATCTTCAAGATCAGCAGTTAGTGTAATTCAGTGCTTTGTCCTTCATAATTAGGCTCTGAGTTCTGTGTTTGAAGAACACTCTTGAACTGTGATGACAAAAGGAATTAGAGGGATTGGCAGGCAGATGAAGGCAGAGAATCGCTCACCTGGCGTCACTCAAATTAAAGGTGACCTGCATAAGGTTTTCTTTTCTAAATTGAGAAAATTGAGTTTGTTTGGACTCTTCTTCGTGGCTTTGTGGTGACAAAAAGGCCTCTTTTTTCCTTTCCTTTTTCTTTTGAAAAGTCATTCTTTCTATGAATGATAGCAGTGTCAAGCTTGTCTCCCTCCATCTGGGCAGATGCGCTGGAGAGCCGGGATGGCCACCGAGGCTGTGCAGGTGGGGAGGGTGAATCCGAACCCCGGTCGAGCAGCCAGCCCTCGGCAAGTTTGGCAGACGGTCACCGGCATCCTGCAGAAATTACCCAGGCAACAAGTTTTCTGTAATGCCAGAGCCCTTCCCTCTCCCCAGGCTATTTGATAGCACCGAGAGAGACCAGTGCCCAAGTAGGCACAAAGATCAGAGCTTCATAAAAGTCCCAAAAGGCCATTTGCTCCATCTCGCCCTGCTTGTCAGTCTTCAGCCATCTGAGATTTCCCTAGTACAAACAAGACCTGAATTCCTGAAGAACAAGCAGAAAAATAATTATTTTTTTATTGTAGGTAATAACCTTTCCCACTTCCTTTACTCCATGCACTGGAAAAAGCAGGAGCACAAAAGGCACAGCTCTCATTTTTGCTTTTGCTTTGCCAGCCACCTTTAAAAACCAAAAGAAAAATAACAGGGTATCTGGAAGAGGAAGGGACCAAAATGGATCTGACTGAGATAGAACCTAAGTTTACTCTTTCTAGCTGCTAGAGTCTAATATATTCTTCTATTCAGAGCAAGGGATGTATGTCAACCCCATTCTACATCTCTGGCAGGGTATTATGGTTTGAATCAGTATGATAAATTTAAAACAGTCATAAAATTCTGCAGAGGTCTTAAATCGTAAAAATGTATCATATGAATGAAATTGCACAGTTATTTAGTGAAATGTGTGAGATGAGATAGATACAAACATCAGCGTGGCACGCCAGTCTAGAATGATGAGAGCACTCACGTCCAGAGGACTCGGTGTGATCCAGATGTGGATCGTGCCGATCATCTGATCATCTTTGCTCATCGTCCGGATGGTTTAGTTGGGTTCGGGTAGCCTTTCAGAGCAGGCTAATCCACCATCTGCCATGGTATTTTCTTCTTTGTTTTTCTATCTTTTTTTTCTTCCTTCAGGATACTTTTTTTCCCCCTTTGAACATAAGCTACTTTCAGTGTATTATTTAAAACCCCATTTTAATGAAAGGAGGTAAGAGGCTGCACAGACAGTGTAAACCTTGTTTTCCATGACCACCCAGAGACTGCCAAAAATCAATTGTCTGCCAGAGGCTAATCTCCAAATAAAGTTAAGCCAAATTGTATCAGAAGCCCTGGGGATCCTTGAAAGCAGGTTTTCAAGAAAGTAATATACAGATGTTGCCCAGTTTGATATAAGTTTCACCCTTTAAACCCTTTTGTGCTGTGACCTGGTCTGCTCAGGAACTGAATTACTCTGAATTACTGCTGGCTCTGACCAAAGCATGGACTCCAGTTTGAGAACTGCCCAAGTGCTTTGGGAGCCTGAGGCACCATTTCCAAGTGGATTAATGAGCCCTTAGGAGCAGCAGATGCTTTACGGGAAGCTGGCGGGATGCCCCCGGGTGATTTTGCAAAGGTTTCTCTTGGAGGTTCTATTGCAAGAGTAAAGACAGGAACGGTCTGGCATATGCAAACCTGTAAATGAGACAAGAATCTATTGAAAATGTATTTTTCCTTTTGTCCCCTCATAAATACACGGTGGCGAAACAGCCTATGAGGCTTGGAAAGGGTTAAATTGAGAAGAGTAAGAGGTTTAAGGACGAGAAAGCTGCTGTGCTACAGGACAAGTCTCCTTGTGGAGGAGTACCGAGTCTGGCTGCCCCATGGATGTTTGCTGTTCATAACGAGGTGCAACACCGCCGACACCACAGAACGACTCCAGACCTGCAGCCATGCCCGGGAGGAGCAAGCAGGAGCGTGTCGGGTGCTGGCTGGTGGCTCCTGGGAAGGGCAGAAGTTCTGCTGTGGCCAATGGGCTGGTGATGGAGATGATGTTGGTACAACACGTGAGTGTTAGACAGGTTAACATGCTGTAATGCATGAGTTGTGATGGTGCCAAGAAGCTTCTATTAGGGTGGCATTGCCCCTTGGCACTACACTTGCAGTCCATGCAAAGCTGTGTTATTTTGATAAGTTTCTTTCAATGAGCTTGCATGCAAAACACCATATTCTGGAACAAAATCGGCAGATCCAAGATCTGTTGTGGTGCTAATAATGCCAGTAGGATTAATCCTAACTGATACTGGCCTCAGAGAAAAACTTGATGGGGCAGGACCCTGGGCAGGTGGGGGACACATGCTCCACCCTCGGCACAGCCCCCCGGACCGTGGTGGGGGAGCCGGGGTGTAAGGCACAGACAGGAGACCCACCACTCCCACCCACTGGAGCCCGGCCCCATGGCCATTTGCTTTCTCCTCACCCATGAAAAGCGAGCCGAAGGAGTAGATGGATTCTTTTCTCCGTCAGACTGGACCATGGACTGAAGGTGCAATTTTGTCGTGACCTGCTGATTGAAGAAACGAAATCATACAGTGCTGTCATCAGGAAGTTTGATAAATATTTTACTCCCTCCTGAAATGGCATCTATGAGAGAGAGAGGTTTTCTGTGGGGTAGAAGAGGAAGACAGATCTGTGGAAGATAGTCACTGGTCTTTATAACCTAGCTGAATTTTGTGACTTCAGCAAGAGGTTTTATGATGAAGTGATAAGGACTTATATGATTTGTGGCACAAAAGACAACAGGGGCTCCACCTCGGGTCTCATTTAATGTTTCAGAAAACAATTACAGCTCTAGACTGGCTAAGAGCAGCCAGAGGCATCAAGAAACCTTGAACGATCCTGCTGACCCTACTTTTGCCCCATGTCAGCTATCAAAAAGCCAACAGATGTTGTTCTGGGTCAGAGATGGATCTCACAAACTGCTTGAGGCTGGTCCAGGGTCAGCTGCAAATTGTCAAAACTACAGGTGTGGACAAGCCTTGACAATCATATGATGAGTGTCCAGATTGGAATGTCCCAGGTAGAATGGCATGAGAGGAGCTGCATATCCATGAACAAGACGGCGTAGGAGTGCCTGGGACCCTGGGAGCAGACATGGGGCTGAGGACCTTGGTCTCCATGTGCTTCAGTCTGCCCTCACATTGGCATAGGACCCATAGTCATCTTCTTGAGTGCTGGTACACCTCCGGCTTGGCCTGGCTGACATGAGGAACACTTGGATCTCCAAAAGCCACATTTGATTTCTTTTGGTTGATGGTTTGGCTTTTTAGGATAGGGAAGGAGATTGTGTAGTGATTCATGGACACTGCTGTCAGAAGGTGCAGGAATGGAAGGAGAGGGGGAGGCTGGGGAGGTTGCTCTGGGCTTTTCCAGAAACACTTGGGTGTGAATTGAAATCCAATCACATTTCAGAGAACAGAGCTTTGCAGTGGGCTTTTTGTAAAGAAACACGACGCTGTCTATGGCCCCATCTTTGTCATATGGACTATCCCCAGTTGTTGTTCCATTCATCCGGTCTCAAGTGCTGCTAGAGAAAAAAACCTGAAAAAAATAGGGTTTGTTTATAGAAATAATGGCAGGGCATGTGAGAGGAAGCTGTGAAGGAAGTATAAAGCCAGAGGCACACGCTAGTGTCCCCCTGATCCTGAGATACGTCCCAAAGTAGGGGTGGAGAAGAGAACTGTGATGTAAACCACAGTGACCATCTTCTGCATCAGTGTTTGTACAGCACAGCAGGCACTCGGTCTAACAGTAGGACACCAGGATTTCTTCTGGGACCTGGATAAATCAGAGTGTGCCGCGGTGGCTTCCGTCTTCCCCTCCCCACCACCTCTTCCCACCACACATGTGCAATAGCCGTGGCTGCAGCAGGTCAGAGTAGACAGGAGGGACTCGGAAGCAGCTAGGGCTTGGTGGGGACAGCTGGTGGGACAAGGGCATTCTTCAGGTCCTCGAGGCCCTCTACTATTTCTGGGGCCTGCCAGGGGCACCTGGTTGTATTGGGAATATGAATCAATAAGCCCAATGCTATCAAACTACGTGACAAAGCAGAATATCCATCCTTGCTGTGCAGTTTCTTGAAGACAAGACCATGAAAGTCCCTGAAAAAAAAGATATTTATTTTTTGTGATAATGTGCCTCATTCACCATAGCGGATTTTAAAGAACAGATTAGCTGAGTTTAATAGTGTGAATTGTGGAAAGAACCTGCTCTGTGCGAAGCATAGGGTTATATTTGATGATTCACTAGGCTTTTTCTTGACCATTAGTTGGACACATTATGTCAAAAATGTGAGCCACATAAAATTGCTGCAGTCTGATGGAGAAACGTCTTCCAGCTCTCAGTGTCCAGCAGCTACAGGAGGAAACATCTTCTTCTCTGTCAGCAGAAAAGAAGCCACATAGACTTAGGGCAATGTTATGGGAGCTCCATGCCTTGACATAGCCTCTCGTTATATTGTGAGGACAGATTCCCCTCTCACCTAGTATCCTGGAGTAGGCCAAGTGCAGCATATACCTTCTCTTACAACTTCCCAACTTCTCTGAATCACTCCAGGAAACTTCCTGAGCTGAAGGCTGTGTCTCTGTTTCAATCCATTATTTTATTCCTCCTTGAACCTATTTCTTCTTTTGAGCACCATGATGTCTTCCAGGAAAAATTATACAACATAATTGCGCACTATTGGCAAAAATGCTTCCTTTGGCCTTTTAAAAAAATCTCCTCTCAGTAATTTCATTGGATACCTCTTAGGTCTGGTGCTGTGAGCAACAGCAAGTATTTGTTCTCTACTCACTTTCTCCGTGCTGTTGACGATATGGTAAAACTCTGCTTTAATAGGTGTCTCCTACATCCCTTTCAACCACCTCTTTGCTAGACTGAAGGGCCCTGATATGTTAGTCTGTTTTTGTGCAGAAGCTGCTCTCTGTCTCTGCCTAAGCTCACTTCCTCCCTCTCACCCATCCTCATTCTGTTATCTCCTTTCTTGGATGCACTGAGCAGAGATTTATTGACCATGAAGGTGCGCAATGGATTCAGACAACAGCATAGTTTCAGTTTGGTTCTTTATTTCTTTGCCAGAAGTCTCTCACGTTACATTTGCCCATAGCTATGCTTAACTTGGGGTGGATCTTTTCAAAGAGCTACCCGTATTCCTCCCAGTAACTCGTTCCTGGATGGTAACGGCTAGTTCAGAGCTTACCGTTTGGCAGGGAGACTGCATGCTCTTTTTCTCACGTGCTTTATTTTGCACTGATTGGCACTGAAATTCAGCTCTTACTTTGCTCTTCAGACATCGGGTTTTGTGAGGTTTTTTTGCAGCTGTTGCAACCAATTCTGGGTTTGATTATCCTGCTTAATTTTGTATCATTAATAAATGTTGCCACAGAATCACAGAATCATTAAGGTTGGAAAAGACCTTTAAGATCATCAAGTCCAACCGTCAATCCAACACCACCCGTCTCACTCCTCACACACCTCCAGTCCCCAGATAAATTTCTTAGTAAATGAGTAGATGTATTTTACTGGTGTTTCCCAGATTGCAATAGGAAATTGCTTTCATTATGAAAATAGATTGTTTATCTTTGTTTCCTGCCTCCTTTTCCCATCTCCTTCATAATGAAAAACAACGCAAACAATTCACTTAACCTTTCTGCTATGACCTGTCCCTCCTGAGTATGTTTTTTATTCAGTGATCCTCTATCAGCTGCACCACCTCCCTGGCAAACTTCCTTCCCCTAATGTTTCTGGAGAGATTTTATTGTTACCTCTTATGTCTCTAGCAAGTTGCTGCTCACTTTTTTGCTTGCCATATCATTCTTCTCCATGCAATTTGTCACATTCAGGGATCCATTTCCTCTCTTGAACGTGACTTGTGCTTTTTGAGAATTGCCTTTTAACTCTTCTACTCTGCTGTGTAGCTGCATAAAACTTTTTTCCTTTTAACTCCGGTTGGTTTGGCACTGTATGTTTATGCCAGGCTTGTAATAGAGAGTTTTAAAACAGTTATTTTACTCTTTTAACTGCTCTTTTTAGTTTCTTTTCAAGCAGATTTTAATTTTTAATTTACTTTCCATTTTTAAGGTCATACGATCAATGCTTACGTCTTGAATAGGTCCTAGGCATCTCTGAGCCAAACTGAGAGTTGCTTTTCTGCTTCTAGAGTTAATGATTTAAAACCCAATAGTTATTTATTATGTCCAAAAGTTGTTTTAGAGCTCATGCTTCAAGTGAGATATGCTAGACGTAGTCTACCCAGCGTGTGTCCTGGCATCACAGCCCCCACCAGTCAGCCTCTTTCCAACAAAACCCGAGTGACAGCGGTATTGATATCCCCACCCAAATGGGTATCCCCATGCTTTGACTTCCAGCAGCAGCAAAAATATTGAAGGCAACCACTCTGAACTGTGCTGTACACTCCTGCCTGCTTTGTAGGGATAGGGCAAGGGGTGATGGTTTTAAACTAAGAGAGGGCAGATTTAGACTAGATACAAGGAAGAAATTTTTCACAACGAGGGTGGTGAACCCCTGGCCCAGGTTGCCCAGGGAGGTGGTCGATGCCCCATCCCTGGCAACATCCCAGGTCAGGTTGGACGGGGCTCTGAGCAACCTGCTCGAGTTGAAGATGTTCCTGCTCATGGCAGAGGGTTGGACTAGATGGCCTTGAAAGGTCCCTTCCCACCAAAGATTCTATGATTCTGTGATAAATCATCAACAAGTGGAGCTGGTTTCCACTTCTCAAAGTGCAGCAATTCCAGTTGGAGATTGCTTATGGTGCCTTTTCAGCCACTGGCCAGCAGAAGACAGGGCCACGGTGAGGGACCTGGATGCCAGCCCTTTGCTCCATCCTGTATGGTGTGCAATATGTATGATGTATGACCCTTTTGACCCAAAGCAAGCTCTATTATTTTCCTACCTGTGTAAGCCGCACCTCCAGGAAGCAATAAAACTAGTTAGAGGTAGAATTCACCATACTGAATGAAATCATCGTATTAACGTCAACGCCTCCACAGACAATTTAAAAACCCTTTCATTTTGAAGACACTGCTGCATCGCTGTGGCAATGGTCGTATCAGAGGCTGCAGGACTGTTCAAGCAGGCCTAAATTAAGTAATAATGGAAACGTTTGAAGGAAAATTAGTATGCTTGTCAGGGTCAGCCATAATATGCTTTGCTAACATCTCACAGAAAAATTTTGATAAAAATTGCAGTGCTGTGAGAGACGACTGGAATTTATTTCAAAGCAAGTAAGTAGAACAGTAGGGGGGGGGAGGACACAAAAGAGCACCATTAATAATGTGTATAATCAAATGAAAACTTTTGCACAGTGATATTGCATGAGGTAAAACTTCAGAGTTTAAAAACAGAACATGTTTTGTTTACCAAAAAACCCAAAATGTTTGAAAGCACATTTGACTATAATATACATCCCGTGCTTTATGAAGTATTTATTTAACATATGTAAGTTGGGGAAATGAAGGACCTTTTGATAAGTAATGTCTCAAAGCGCCGATGAAAAACAACATAAGCGTAGAAAAAGTTGTTTCGCAGAACTCAAGAGCTGCTAGCGAAGTTAGAAAAACACGCAACTTCAAGGGAAGCAACTTAAATCAGCGGCATGTGGGCACACGCTGAGGTTAAGCAAGTGCATTGGCGTTTTTATAAAACCTCACACTTGCCTTCTTGAGCCAGGGCAAAGCTGTTTGCATGGATCTAGCAGTACAGGACGGTTTTCTGCGCTTTGCAGCCCATTTCAACAGGAACACCAATTGCTTTGTGCCGTAACACGCACCAGCTTCCTCCCAGCGCGGCGGGGAGCCGCTCCCAGAGGAGCACGGTGTAAGGTGCCAGGACAGGTGACAGGGTTTTTGGTATTCAGCATCCGAACCCCAGTCCTACCATGTTTCTGAATGCTGGGATCAAGCCTTAATGCTGTCAGAGCCCTGAGGGCGTTAATTGCCCTCAGCAATCATGGCCCCACCGGAGGACCTACACCCACACCTCTGCCCATGGTCCAGGAGCCCATTTAGGCTCAGCCCTGCGCCTTGAGCCCCTGTTTGTGCTGCGCTGCGAGTGGGCCTGTGTCCAGCTGGTGCCTGCCTTTTGGAAGGATCTCGGATATACTGCAGTTAGCTTTTCTCCCTCCCTGACTCCTGGATGGCCTCTGGACCTGCACTGTAGCTTTGTCTCCAGCCCCCTCTACTCCTGACTGAGCTCCTTGGGTGGACCTCGGACCTGGTTTTCACCTTATCTGGGACTGTTGCTGTACCCTGCTCCGCTCTGCTGACCCCGCTCAGGTGCCGTGTGGCCTCTGTCGGGACGGGCACTGCCTGTGCTGGGGCCACCCTTGGCTTCTGGTTCTGTTTTTCCCACCATGGAGCAGATCTGTTCTTGACCAGACATTTCATCTCTGCATTTCTCAGTTCAGTAGGTGCCAGCGTAAGGAGTAGTGGTGTGGGCTGGGGCTGAGTTTGGCTTCGTAGCCTGCATGACTTGAAGCTACTGCTACGGAGGTCGGGGTAGGGTGTGAAACTGTGTTTGGAGAGGCCTCCTTAGAGGTGCGAGATGAGCATACCCGTCTGCTCAGGTAACTACTGAGCACCACCCCACTAAGCCTGGACATTTCTTACACGTCAAGGTCTTGATTTATGCAATCCTTTGTTGACAGAGACTGTAGCTCTGAGTCCGGAATAACTATTTGCAGTTATTTCACTGGCCTTCCAGCCTAGCCATCCTTATAAATACCTACTGAAGCTTAGCTTAGATCCAGCCGTGCCAGATTTTGACCTAAAACTCTATTTCTTTTTGGTTCCTTCACTGCTGCCTGCACTCCTGGTTGGGTCTTTGAGGATGGGAGCCGCTTTCTCTGTACAAGGTGATTCCACCTTCGCAGCAGAAGCGTCTCTGGTGAATTAGCTGCAGCGCACCGCAGTTATGTTACGGAAGCTGGGTGAAAGGGAGCAGTAGTAATTTGCAAGTTCTGCCAACAAAATCCCTTTCACTTTTGTTGGTTTTTTCCCTCCCCATACTGTGGCAAGACTCTTTCCTGTTTTTCTTCCATTACATGGCAAATGCACAATAAGAACAGGAGGTCACTTACTCCGAATCCTCGATTTATAATTTTTTTAACGTTGCCAGTTGCTTTTTCTAAAGACTGTGAACAATGTCCAAAGTCCTTGTTGGGTAACAGTCATAATTAGATGCTTTCTAAATTTCCAAGAACTTTTGAGTACTCAGCACACTCCTTCCCTAATATCCTGTGGCTCTCTATTTACACTAATAAAATGAGTTGTGTCCGATTGACCCCGGAACTGCTGCCCTGCAGGTTTGGAGAACACTATTGAAGGCAAAATAGGAACTGCTAGAATGGAAGATCCTGTGCAAGAATCCCACAATGTCTGGATTTATAGAGAAATAATATTTTTCTCAATTTTCTTCCAGAAAAGCTTTCAGGATCAGCCCAAGTGCAGAGAAAGGAGTAAGAAACGATTGTCGCAGATCCTTATGGCCAGATAAGCATGGCCTGGTGGACAAGAAAAATATGAAGTGCTGCCTATGAAAGTAAAAATGAGTGAACTTTCTGCTGGGTGGGGATGAAAAAAGCAGCTACAGGGACGAAAACAGAAAATCTCAGTCATATTACAATGAAGCTGACAGCTCTTTTCCTCTGCATAAATGGTACCTTGGGTTTGGGTCTGAAAGCATAGTTTTGGATCAAGAGAAGCAGTTTTTTTTAATGTGGTGAATTCAGAATTGGAGGAATGGTTTACTTAATAACTTTTTTTCTTTTCTGCAGCAGATCATTTTAGTTTGCATGGGAAGGTCTCCAGGGGGTGGAGTGGAGAGCTGAGTAACCCAAATCTCTGGGCTGGAAGCAAGCAAACCAGCAAGGTCTGCTGGAGATGCCTGAATTGGCCACAAACCCAACCCAGCTTCAGGCTTCAGTGTGGGTCCTGTCTATGACCCCCTTGCCCTAGCTCTCCTGGGGCATGGTAGATGCCTTGCGGTTCTTGACCACATAAAGACTGTGATTTGCAGTCTCTAGGGTCAAGGAAACACACCAGTCTTTGACGCAGCAGTGAGTCAGAAGGTGGTGTGTGTTGGCTGAAGGCATCTCTCTATTCTAGTTTGAAAGAAGGTCTTGAGCCAAGGACTTCTGCCTGCTAGTGGAGTTGCCTCCAAGCTTGTATCATGTCTTTAGGTGGATTTCCCTTAAGTTCTGCTGCTGCTTTGCACCGTATAAATAACTGGTTATTCACTGGACATGAAGAAATAATAATCTACTGTCTGTTTTTTTCTGGTGGGACAAGATGTATGAGCTCTACTCTCTGTCCTAGTGAGTTTCAAAGCATTTACTTATAACTGGGGCTAGACCAGGTCCTGATTTCTTATAGCTTGATGTTTAGGCCATGCACTTTGCTGTTCAGAATCTGGCCGATTGAGCTCTTGGGCGTAGATCACCTGCTTTATGTGAGTGTCTGAGACCAGTGGGGCTCAGAGCTGAACAGAGCATCACAGCCACCTCCTCTGTGCAGTGACCAGTGGTGTCTGGTGAACTTAACTTTTCTTGTCACGTGTTCTTGGCCTTTATTAAGTGCCAGAAAATGAAGTGTTTTGCATGTAGTCGCCATCTTTTGTCAGGCTTGCTTTTTCTTCATTGGCTTAAAGCCACACATGAATTTGGGATTGGATCAAGCTGAAATTCAGGTGCTGCTTGAGAAGATCAAGAGAATGAGAAGGTCATTTGCATGACCCTATATTGTCATTGATGCTTAGATGGGCTGGAGATGGCAAGGGCTGGGGGTCTTTCCCTCTACTGTTGCTTGATATGACATAAGACCTGCAGGTTGTGCATTTCAGGAACAACCATCTATGTGCTTGCCTCAGCCCCAGCCTGTCCATTACCAAGGCTCTCGCCCAGCCTGAATCCTACCTGAAAATATTGTCCGAGAGCATTTAAGGCATCTATTACTGACTGGAGAGGTATGCCCATGGCGGTGTACTTCCATCCCCACCAGGAACAGAGCAGCCCCAGCTACAACCAACCTTCTCGCTACTCCAGATGCCAAGTGCATTTCTTCAGCCTGTTCTCCAATTTACAGGGCAACATATGCATTAAGAAAAAAATCCTTACATCAAAGCACCTATAAGCCATATTAGTCATCTTGGATGTTACTGAGTGCCCTATGAATGAAAGCGCTTTGCATAGGAAGGGGATGATGAAGCACTATCTCCCTCCCCTCCTGTTTGCACTCTTCCAGCCCGCTCTCATATCTGTGATACTCTCTCTCCTCCTCTGCCTCTACTGGAAAGAAAAATAAGATGTGAAAGGAAAAAAGTATTGAGGAAAATCTGGAAATCCAGATGTCTCAGCACCAGAGACGCAGTCCAAGCTGTGTCCTTTATGGCTTGTAATGAGGAGCGCTGGAGTGACTGAAAGCCCTGACCCCCAGCCAGCCATTGTACCTGCTCTCACCTACTTCTCTGAGAGGTGAAGTCTGGAGCAGCTGCTGATTTTCATTTTAAGTCTTAGTATTTGAGCTATTAATAAGCCTGGAAAATAACCACATGTTCTCTGAATTATGTAACAGATGTTAAATTCCCCAAGATGAAGAGGTGTCAGCCCCATGGAAGAAGTGATGTGAGGACTTTTCTTTTTCCTTTGAGCTGTGTTTCTCCTCTTGTTAGTGAAATTGGTTGTCTGCCGGTGGAGGTAAAAAGAAAATTAGTATCACCCCACCAGCTTTGTCCCAGCCCCACTGTTCCCTCCCTCTCGGCTTTGCACCCATGTTTATGCATTTCTTGCTGTTCTCCAGCATCAGATTTTGAAGACAAGTGCCATCCAAAATGAAGTCCCATTGAAAGAACGTGTTGTGATGAAGAGCTGTTGAATGAGTCACTGTGCTCGTGCTGGCAAAGCGGGCTGTGGAGCGGGCCAGATCCTTACGTTTGGCACGAGAAAGCGAGAAGCAAAAGAGGAAAGTAAACTTAGGGCCAGCAGCACTGCAGCACTTGGCCAGCCAAGGGGGCTGGGTTGCAAGCGCTTTCCCACTTAACCATTTCGGCGACGCAGCTGCCACCACGGCAGAGACGCGTTCACAGCATCCTTGGGCGAGTGGGAGACGGGCTGACGGCGAGCACGGCGGAGGTGCCCGAGGCAGGGCCTTCAAAGGGTTTCGCTTCTGTCTTCTTTTTGACAACCATTTTTTTTTTAAGGTTGTCGCCTTCCTGATCCTCCTCTGTCCCAGAGGGAGCACACGGGGAAAGGTCCTCAGCAGCTCAGGGTGGCGTTTGGCCAGGATGGCTCTTTTCCTGGGATCCCCGTCTGACGCCTCGTTGAACCCTGCGTGACGGTGGGGGGAAGCTGTCACCGGCTGTGTGTAACGCAGCCGAGCAGTCCCTTGGGAGAGGCGTTTGGAAGCGTGGACTGAAGGCACGGGGCCCCAAGGGTACCGCATTTTCTGCGGGTGTAGATACGCAGTGAGACTAATAAATCAGCCTCTGGGCTAACAGAGGTGCCTGCACCCCTGACGGGGACCCCGCTGGCTGCTCTCTGCGAGGGGGCTTTGCTCAGACAGCTATTTCTGAGATCTGCTTGAGCAGCCCGTTACGCGCCTGTTCGGCACAACGTGCCCTCTCCTCCCGGGGATGCTCGGGGGAAACGTCGCTGTGTCCTGCCACACCACTAGTGCAATCGGGGAGAGTGGCCCTTCCGGACTCCCCCTCTTTTTTCGTGTCTTGTACCAGGGAGTGGAAGAAATTGCAGAAAGTGAGTTCCTGCTAAGCGGGAAATTCAGCGGGACCATGTATGTAACGGGGATCTCCCAAGTACCGGAGTCTAATCTGGACAGCAGACTACCTGGCACGAGTCTGGGTCCCCCACGCCAAGAATCCTGCCAGAATTGATTGTCAGCCGCTCTGAGGAAGTAAAAAAAGAAGATGTGGAGACGAGGGGACCAGACCGAGTAGTTTAACCATTTCCCCGCAGTTCCCCTTAGCTCGTCCTTCAGGAGCAGTTGGCAGTATCGCACTTGTGTTATTTACTGCTCACTACCGACTAATGGGCTTCTAATGCCGTTGCTTATTTCATTATCCAACCAACCTGGACAATCAGCCATTACCTAGGAAAAAAAAGACAATTTCTTACTGGCATTAAGTGGTTGACTGGCAGGGTAAAGTGCAAGGTTCACAGTTAAGAATAAAAGCAAGACACTATTAGCAAGAAAATTTGCAGTGAAAGGCATCTGTAAATTTGCATTATCCAGACAAAGAGTGGAGTCCAGCTATCGGAGGAGGTGTTGCAAAAACACGGGGATAAGTGAGGTAGTCCAAAAAATGTAAGGACTCTATCAAGAGCCCGAAGGGAGCCTCAGACAGCAGGCAATAACAATGTTAGCAGTAATAATAATAATGATAATAAGACACCTCGGAGGTCTGACCCTGGGTCAGGCCTCAAGTGCGCCAGGAGCTGTGCAACTGCAGCCAAAATGGCAAATAAATTCTTGCTTCAAAGGACTTAAAAACCACGTAGAAGGCGAGCGAGGCCAGACGGCTAGCGGCAGATGGGCAGGGGAGAAGAGAGAGGTAATGGCGGCTGCACGAGGAGGGTACGTCTCAGGGCACCAGCAGGCTCACGGCTGTTACGGAGGTGGATTCAGGGGGGATGACAAGGTGCGTATGTGGATCACCCACTATCAGGCTCTCATTACGCTTTGAACAAACACTTGGTTCCTTCTCCTGTGCTGGCCCTTGCGCCCATCATGGTAGTGGCTGACGTTACTGGATGGTTGAGGGCATGGCTTGATGTCCCAATGGAGATGGTGGGTCAAGCAGGTACAAGCCAGGAAGGGTCCTGGCAGTGGAGACACTGGCTTGGCCTGGATGCAGAAGAGAAGGGGGAGCTGTGGAGAGGTGCGTGCACGGTGGTGGGGAATGAGCTTTGCAGACGCCGTTTGAATGGCAATGCTGCAGCAGGTGCCACGTGGTGACGGACAGGGGCTTAGTGACGTGATGCAGAAGGTGTTGGTCAGACTTGGCGGCCTTGTGTGTCACAACTGGGGAAGAGATGCTCACTGAAAGGGACACCCTGCCTGGGGTCTTGGAGGTTGGGTGTACCCAGCACAGGTGGCAAGTGCATGGCAGAGCCAGGGCTACCCCGGCTCCTCCTCTTGTGCAAGGGTGCTTGCACCCACTCCCCTGTAACACGGGAGCACCGGCCGGACCCGGCTCACTCCTAGGAGTGAGTAATAGTAATATTAATTCCGTAATATTACTGAACAGCAGTATTATCTCCATGTGAGGGAGGTGGGCATGCTCTTGACCACATGCAGGGACCTGCGCTAATGTGCTCCAGGCTGGCCACCGGCGGGAGCGGACGTTGGCGCGTGGCTCGCTGCCCGGTGGACTCGTGGCATGGCATGTTCACCCTCAGAGGTGCCGTGCCGGCATCTGCCCAGCGCTTCCGAGGAGACGCCTGCAGCCGCTGCAGGTCTGCTCTCTCACGACTACTGGGCTGCTGCTGAAGCCAGCCCTGGGTGTTTCATCTGGTCTGTGCCAACTCCGTGTTGCAAAACACATGAGCAAATCACTGTTGCCCCCTGGAAGGAACAGGGCTGTGGCCCAGAGCACACTATTCCCATGGCATTTAACATTCTCTGCAAAACCAGCTTTTATTTAGAACTGAACATCTGTTCCAGATGTGGTTATTCACTGCCTGTGCCGCTGCGCTCCTGCCATTGTTGTCCTGCTACGCAGTGAAAGGCTGGAATGAATTATTGAAAGATCGAGTTTAAATAAATGATAAACTGGTACTATGCGTGCGGTTAAGTTTCTGTCCACTCCTGACAGACTTACGCTGCCGGCTTTGATGTCCCCATGATGAGCTCGCACGTCGCCCAGAACCTGCTGTCTCATCTGCCTGATGGGGCTGATCGAGGAGAGCGGAGAGGGGCAGCCCAAGCATGAAGGTGGCCGAGGGGACGAGTCTCCTGGGGAGAAGCAGGAGCCGCAGCGGAGAAGCAGGCAACCAGAGTTTCCCTCCTGGCAAGTGACTTTCTCATCTCAAACCGTCCCTCGCGAAGGGCGAGCTGGCACGGGGGGTGCTGCTTGCGGAGGGCAATGGGTGCGCCGGGAGGATGGGGTGGGAGGGGGGCTGCCAGGTCCCACGGGTGGGCGGCAGGGCCAGTGCTGGGCGCCGGCAGCGGGTGCGTGCGTTGGGAATCTGATAGTGCAAAGGATCCTTAGTGAACATCCTGGAGCAAAACCTCATCCCAGGGAAACCTCGTGCGGGACTGTGCTGAAAGCAAACGTATCCGGACCACCCACGCACGCGTGCCGTGAGGGCGAGGGGCACTCTGGGCTCGAGCCCGCCGTGGGTCTAAGCTAGCCAAGGCCTCCTTTTTTGTTGGCTCTTGGCTGGGAGGTCCAAATGGATTTTTGGAAGCCTGGGAGTCTTGGAAATTGATTTCTTTTTTAAATTATTATTATTTTTTCTTCACCATTTTGAAAAATGGCTTGACTCACAGTTGCATGAGGCTGTGGGGATTCACAGCAGACCATCTGTTTCAGCTGTTAGCAGTCATTATTTTTTTTCACATTTTTTGCCACTTTTGAGATACTTTAGGAAAAAAAAATCTTCTTGATAGCATTGCAGGACTTCAAAGTCGCTTACATTTTTTTTTTTCTCTCAGAGAAACAATATACAGTGGATGTAGTTGTGACAAAAGTATTACATTTTTATTGGGCTTTCTAAATGGAGAATTTGTCTCCTGTGGACAAGCAGGAGGACACAGTGTATTGTTTATCTCCTTTCCACCATGCATTTGGCTAATACCTGCCTTGCTCCTGTACTGCGATACATCTACTAAGGCGTTTTTTCCGGGTTAACTCTGATGCAGAAAGGCTTTCACTTAAAAAATATATAGTGAGATTTTCTTTTAAGCCACTGCGGTTCTGGAGCTAAGTACTTACTGATTAGATCAGCCTTATTGTCTCCAGTTATTCTACCCAGAAACTGGAAAATTACTCAACTCCCTGACAGGTGTTCACAGCTGATGGCTCGGATTTGTGGACCGAGTGCCGGGGCATATGGCCTGATAAATAATAGAACAAACTAATCCTATTGACACTGTCCACCCTCCGGCCTGTGCACATTTATCCTCGTGCCTTGCTCTCGCCGTGTGACAGCCCGTTCCCCGCGCCAGCCCCTCTCAGAGGTGCTGCTCTCCAGCCACCGACGGACGAGTTTGGCTCATCGGTGTTTGAGCCAAGTGTCGTAGCGCGACTTTAGCAAAGACCTCGGCTCGGCCTGATGGGCGAGTGTCCACCGTGGGCTTGCTCCCCGTCTGCATCATTCGTTCGCTCAGCTGGCGCTTGCGATGGCTCGTCATGCTGGGGTTTGCCCGAGAGCCTCGCTGGTGCTTTCCCTGCTGCTCATGTGGGGTTCTCGACGCAGGAGAAAACCTTCATTGAATTTCAGGGGTGCTGGGACATGGCAAAGGCAGGTAGCACGAGAAAGGGTGCGGTATCTTGCGTGGAAACGTGCGATGGGGAGACGGTGGCAGCTCCTCCAGAGGATGCTGAGTCCTGGCTTCATGCAGACGTGAAGCTGTGGCCCGGTAACGGGCAGAGCAGAGAGCTCTGCACCGGGCTCAGGGCTGTGCCGGTTTGGGTCGTGCATCCCTGGAAGGAAGAGCTGCCGACGGGACGTAAAACATGAGCCACGAGCCTCCGAACCGGCTCTTGAGCCTTATGACGGTGGGAGACTGCAGCGCAGAACGCGCGTATCTCGGACCTGCCCATGACGCCTGGGTGAGGTGGCAGCCAGAGAGCCGTGGAGTGTTTCCAGCCGTCCATTAGGACTGCGGCTTTCAGCGGAATTACGAATGCGTCCTGGAAAACACCCGTGAGCCGGCCAAAGAGCCGTTACTGTTTCTGGGCGCGGGAGCTGGTTCTGCCCTTGGCAGCCAGCGCGGGACTGTGCCGCGGCCGAACCCAGCGCGGGCTGCTACGGAGTGCGCTGGCGACGGGGGATGCCACGGGGTGGTGGTTCCTCCTGTCCTGCCGCCTGCTTGAGGGTGGCACGTGCTGGTGAAAACCAAATATCGCCAGTGCGCAGCGCGAAGAGTCCATAGGACGTGCCCGGAGAGCTCAGCATCAGGTCTGTAACGCTCCCGCGTGCTTTTTCGGGTATGGCCTGGGTCCACCTCTCGTCCTGTGCCTGTGGAGGAGCGGGAGGTGTCCCCTCCCTCCATCCCTTGCTCTCATTTCTGAGCGAGGCGTGTGCCCTGAGTAACCCGGGGCAGCCAGCGCACCGCGGTGCCTGCTGCAAGCTCGCCAGCGGAAGGTGGAGGAATGCACATCTGGAGGCTCGGAGACGTTTGCTGCCTGCGTGGTTTTCATTTGGAGGCCTTTCCGTTGTTGATTGACTTAATTAAAATTAAAAAAAAAAAAAAGAGAAGCAGACAGGATTGGGCTTTTTTCTTTTTTTTCATGAAATGCCTTGCTTTGGGGGCTACAGAACCAATTTTCGTTTTGAAATCTCCTTTAATTTTATTTTGAAAATTCCCCCCAAAATTTTGAGCTGCAAACTGAAGGGAGGTGTTAGACTTTGTAAACCAAACCAACCCCAGATCTAGCAACTGACTCAAAAAGTATTTTCTGTTTTGCAAAGTCAGTTTTCTGGAAAAAAATTAATATTTCATTTATTTTCCAAACAAAAACATTGCTTTTTAAAAAATTAACTGAGTTCACCAAGGTAGCTAAAATACCGCGCATATTTTTTGCCCCAGCGTGGAGAGACGTGGCTTGGCGCTCGGCTGTGGGATGCTCTCCCCCTCCTCCCTACCTGCTGGAAGCCTGCTCCCGTGGTACAGAGGCTTTCTGGGCCGTGGCTCAAGATTTCCAGATTTGATGAAGAGGGAGGAAGATGATCAGCCATTCTGGGGCCCCCATTTGTTCTTCACGCCCCGACATGGGTTTGCTTTTGCTTGCAGCCATCCTCCTCCTCCCTCCGTCAGGTCATCCCTGAGAGACCCCACTTGTGGCACAGGGCACAGCCCTTCACGGTGTGCCCGAAAATCACTGCCCAGATCCCAAGTGAGGTGTAGAAGTGGAAAAAAAAGTGGGAAGAAAGTATCTCCCCATCAGGAAATTTGCCTGTTAACACCCCAGACACAAAAGTCTCAATGGAGCTTTTCCCCTCCGAACCAGCTAAAATGTCTCTCACTGATGGGAAGTCTAAAAATAAGCGTGTTCTCCACAAACAGCTTAAAGATGTTGAAAATGAAAAGCAACAAAGGATGTAGAACGTATGAGTCACTAAATTACAGGGCTATCTTTCTAAGAGCAAAACAAAACAAAAAAAACCCCAAACCCTCCCCGCTGAAATTCATTGTGAGTTTTCTGGGTTTGGTTTGGGGCTGTTTGCCCCGCGGTGCCTGCGCAGACAGTCGTCTTATTTTTGCGGGCTAGCGAAGGGCTGAAACCTTACCCACTCTTGTTACGCAGTGTGCCGGAGCTGCTCCGCATACAAAGAGCAAACCCAGGCTGCTCAACGACGTGAACGGGAGGTGCTTTTTCTTGCACCCATGGGCGTTTCTCTTGGTTTTTTTGGAGATAAACCCCCTTGCGCGAGCTCGCTGGATGTCAAGCTTTCTTGCGGGGAAGAGCGCAAGCGTGCAGTCGTCTCGACAGCGTGTTCTTCTGGCCCCGGCTAAGCCACAAGCGTTTGGACTCTCGGTTGGGAGCGAGCAGATTTTTGCGGGTGTAATCGCATTTGTCTATGGCTTTCGTTTGTTGAGATAATGTAATTAAAAGGAGTTCTCAGTTTGTTTTGTTTTTCTTCCCCCCCACCCCCCCGAAGGTCTCGTTTTGTGATGAGCTGCGTTAGGGTGGACTCTGTTGCAAAACTGGAGCTTTTTTAGCGTTTGCAGATGAGCTTGAATCAAAATCTTGGCGTCTGAGGCAGCGGGAAAGGGGCTGGACCGGTGCCAGACCTATGCCTACATCTGATGTTTGCAGCCAGCCCCCATCTGCCTAATAGGCTGAAATGAAACCTTGGATCCAGGCGGATGGGAGGGCTGGAGATGCGGCTCTGCCAGCGCTGCCGCTGTCAGCGCCTGCAATACCCTCCCCGGGTGCCGAAGGAGCCGGAGGCTGCCCCGTTCCGCTCACCGTCACCAGCACCTTCATCCATCCTCCTCCTCGCTGCGCTGGGAGGAGGAAGGGCAGCTGCGCTGGGCCAGGCTGCACAAGAGCCCTTCCCCGAGGCCGGTGCGGTACCCGGTGCGGCTGGCTCGCTCCCGGCCCCAATAACCCATCGATCAGTACAACCTTTGCCTGAGTTTGGCAGGTACAGTAAAGGCTGTGCACAACGGTCATAAATCCTCAAGCGGAGCTCGCTTGGCAATGATTTAGTCTAGATATCTAGTTCTGAAATGTGCTAATTAAACTTCAAAATAAAGCATCCACGGCAAAAGTGAGATGAATAAAAAGTAAAAATAAAAGTTTCTCCTGGAATAATTAACCATCATTAAAACATCAAAATCCAGGCTAGGGAGCAATTGTACGCTTTCCACAAAGTGTTTAATCAGAAATAATGGGATGAAATTAAGCAATGCAAAAATGTAGGCTGAAAGTTGAAAAACTTATTCCACTCGTGAGACCCATTAGACTGTGAAATGTTACTGATCCCTCCTCAGGGAGCGGTCAAATGTGTATTTCTCAGGACATTTAAAATTGGACTGGGCAGGAGCCCCCTCCCCAGTACTGTGGGGAATAATTACAGACCTCTTCACTTCAATGGGCCTTACAGATCTTTCTGAGTTTTAATTTCGGTGGGTCATCCCTAACCCAGCAAAACTATTTGATTTCAATAGACTTTCTTATCCGCGGGACCTCCAAGTTTGACCCTACCGGCCTTACATCTAGATATTATACGGGGTATTTTTAAGACACCAGCCTCTTCTCAAATCATACCCTGGCTTGCCCTGCCTCCCCTTGGGCACGGCATTTATTGCTGCCACATCGCGTGCTCGCCCGATGCGCCGGCCACCCCTTTCCGTGGTCTCACAAAAGGGAGAGACCAAAGGGAGACCTCACCGTGCCCACGCGGCCGTGGGGCTGCGGAGCGTCTCCCCGCGAGCGGGGTGGTATCCAAACGTCACCGGTCTGGCGGCTGTACGACAGCGTGGTAGCAAATTGCATCAGGTGGTAATCCACTTGTTACTAGAGTGACAGCTCAGCGCTGACGCTGACAACTGTCACCGGTCCCCAACAGGCAGCCAGGCGGGGCTCTGACAACAACCTTCCCCGCCTTGAACGACTTTCTTCAGCGCGTTCCTTTGTCATCCCGGTATTATATTGTCTCTCGCCGTATCGTTTTCAGGAGCGCGCCGCGAGCGTCGCGGGGCTGGTTGCCGAGGTAGCCCTCGCCTGCCGGAGAGCGCGCCCTCCCGTCGCCGCGCCCCGGCCGCGGGGAGCTGCCGGCCCCGGGAGCTCCTTCGCGACCGAGGACATCTTCTTAAAAACGGAGGGTTTGGCACGACCAGCTCTGTGTTCTAACAAAGAAAAAGAGAAAAGGGCCACGGGCTGGTCTTATTTACGTGGACACATGTTTAGAGATATTCTGGATGTATTTAGGGATTAATGAGAACATGGTCCTTTAACAGTTTTTAATAATAAATATATAAGCCTAATGGATTTTCCAGCTACTGTTTTCAGCCATGAAGGTTGGAACCCTTTTGGCTAATGTCTTCCAGAGCTGAAGGAAAGGAAATTAGCTAAAGGCAGGGAATACTGTTCTGCAAATGAGGGGCTTTGCCCCCACTTTACTCACGAAAGCAGCCCAGCTGAAGCTGAGGGAGTTGCGGGTGAAAGTTTCCTTACGGATCAAGCAAAAAAGAAATTAAAAGTAAAAGGTCGTGAAGAGATCGATCGGAGTCTCACCCTGCTGAAACAGCATTTGGTCCCATCGTTCAGTTCCGCTGACGGTGCTGAGGGCCACGTTGCTGGAGCAGGAATTATCTTCTCACTGGGTGTAGAAATGCCAATAACTTCATAAAAAAGGTAAAGTTGCAGGATGCAGCCAGGCCTGCACAGCCCCGGTGGTTTATAAGGGACTTGGACCACGGCTAAATTCCTGCATCTCCATCCAGGCCTGGGACCTGGTGGGCAGGCAGCATGCAGGCACTGGGCGAGGGGCAGACGGGTGCAGAAATCCCGTGCTTGGGCAGGACAGCTCAGCTGGTGAAGCAGGAATAGTTTGATATCGATGGCAACGGGTTTTCTAGTTTGCGTAGGGAGGCAGAGAAAGCAAATTCCCTCTGCCTGTGGTTCCTGAGCCAGTGATCGCGTTCCTTCTGGTGGTAAAATCGCAGCATGGCATGACCCACGGGGCTGAAAGGAAGGAGACAGGAAGGATTTTACATCAGAAAAGTACAACACGGGAGGATGCGAACTAAACACCTTTGAGCCGTAAAACCGACGCTAATTCTGAAGGCTTTGTTCGACGCTTACAGGACTGTGGGAATGTTGCCGTAGGTGCTGGGTGGCTCTCCAGGCTGTTTCCCGGTTCCGAGCGAGGCAGTTTTAGTTGATGCGTGTTGAGTGTTGGGTTCCCATTAGAGACTCTTCTGCGATCGACTGGTTTCAGCATCAGAACACGTCTCCACGTATCTAGCCTAAATTGTCTTTAGCTAAATTTCACCCCACTGGAGGTACCCTGGTCCAGCTTTCCCCAGATGTGGCTTTTTCGGTGGGTTTGCCAATACCGGGCAGTGATCCAAAGAGCCGCTGGTGCGTCCAGAAGGGGAAGCGGAAAGACAAGCGAGGTCCAGCAACCCACTGAAGATGGCTGCAGTAGGGAAAGGTGTCTCCTGGCTGAGCTGTGGTGCTGGTGTTAGCTCAGCTGCGAAGCCCAAGGAGGTGCTCCCGGCAAGCCGGGAGAGGTGCGCTCCTTCAAGCTCCTTCAAGTTCTACCACTCCGGGGAAGTCAGGACCCCCTGGAGCTGCCGGCGTCAGTGATTTGTAGCTACCTGCTCTGCTCCTCTGCCCTCCTCCACACCAAGCCGAGGGTCAGCGGCTGGCCGGGCTGGGACACGGGGTCAGGGAGACATGCGCCGCTGTGCACGCAGGAGACACGTGCGGACGCAGTTTCTTCTCCTCCATCGCTGCTTCTAAAAAAAGAACCGGCAGTCTGCCCCCCCTTCCCCCCCCCCCCAAAAAAAAAAAGCTAAAAAGAGACCTGGAGAGCTTTCGGGGAGTCAACTTTCTAAGGGTCTTAGCCCCACATCGGCAATTCCTTTGGGGTCGTTGGTACTATTCGGGGTCGTGCTCTTTCCCAGCCGCCTCCGGGCGGGAGGAAAGCCGGGCGGTGGGAGCTGGCGGAGGATGGAGCAGCCAGAGGCTGGTCCCTCTCCCCTGCGCAGCATCCCTCGGGATATTTTTGGGGGGCGGGGGGATGAGGGGGTGGCTGACACGGAGGTGCCGGCGAGGAAGGGGTTAGCGGGGCCCTTGCCGCAAGGTGGGCCGCGGCGGGGGGGTGTTCCCCGGGCGGTCGCTGCGCCGCCGCCCTGGCCAGGGGCTACCGGGGCGGGGGGGGGGCTCGGGGCTACCGAGGCGTGCGCGGGGCCATGGGGCGCTGAGCCGCAGCGCGCGGCCGCGCACTCAGCGTTATTCTTCAGCGTTATCTATTTTTATTCCTTTTTTATTATATTTTTTTATTTTTTTTTTTTTTAATTTTTTTTGCTCCGCCATCCTCACCGCCCAGATCTCTCTCTGCCTCCTCCCTCCATCCTCCTTTGAATAACTCGGCCAGGAGCGATCTGGAGGAGAAGGAGGAGGAGGGGGGGGGGGGGGAGGAAGAGGAGCCGAGCAAACCTGTGGCGGAGGAGCCGGCTGGTGGAGAGGTGAGTCGAGGAGGGGGAGAGACCCCTCGAAGAAGGATGGGGAGCCCTGGTTGCCCCCCCCCCGGGGGGGGGATGTTTGCAGGGAGCCGGCTGCGCGGTCGCGACCGCGCAGCCGGCTCCCTGCAAACATCCCCCCCCCCCCGGGAGGGGGCAGCCGGTGCCCCACGGGGAACCGACTTGGCTCGCGTGGGCTCGCCCAGCCCTACCGTCTTGCCTAGACGGGGCGGCGGCAGCACGGTCTCCCGCGGGGTGCAATGGGGTCGGCAGTGGGGCGGGGGGGGTGTGTGTGGGGGGTGTCAGTGGGTGTGGATGCTCATCCCCTCCGGCCGTCCCCACGCGGACTCGCGGGAGCACTTGGTACCCCCTCCTTGTCCCCTCGCGTGTGTGGTTTGGTCACGGGTGTTCCCCCCTCCCCTTTGGCTGTATGCGGTTGTGGGTTGTGGAGAGGGGGCACGCAAGTTGCTATGGAGCGGCGTAACATCACTTTTGCTGCCTGGAGAGCCCTTTTTCTTAATTTCTGGGCCCTCTCCTCGTTCATACCGTGGATGATGTAATGAGCGCTCGGTCTCTATGCGGTGTCCTGCTCTTTGTGGAGTTAGATAAGAACAAAGATCCCAGAGCTGAGGGAACGTCCACCATCTGTTTGAATAGACGGCTCTTAATGAACCTGTCAAAACCGACAGACGTACGCGGCAGAGGATTTTGGCCCCAAACACCTACTGATGCCGCTGCCGGCAACCGAAAGACTCCCAAAGAGAGTCCTGCCTGTCGCCCAGATGCCTACTAATAGCTTTAATGTATTCAGACTCGTTTTATTTCAGCTATAATTTCAATCACCAGATTTAATACATGATTTGCAGTGATTGCCTCCTGATTTACCCACTTGAACAGCAAAAGGAATGCATTAAGGAAGGCTGAGGCGCCGGGCTTTGCTGGTGTCCCGAGTGTGAGCTGCTTCTCCCGTTACTCACCAGCAGCTCAGACCTTTTCCACCCACCAAGTTTTACCGTTTTCCATGTGGCAGCTGCATCCCCCTCAGTACACACCGTGCCGTGCCGCGCTAATTCGCTGGGCGCCTCGCAAGCTTGCCTCGGCTCTCGGTGGCTTTTGGAGTGTGTTGAAAGTCGTTGGGATACAGACGGGCTCCGTCGGGAAATGCTAGCGGGACGAGATCAGCGGTGGGAGCGGCTCGCTGGGGTCCGGCCGGGCTGCGGCCGCCCGTGACTCTGCCGGAGGAGAGGTGCGTGATCCTGCCTCGCTCCATGGCGCTTGCTGGACTACAAGAGGATCTCCTCACTGCCTGGGAAATTGAATTTCCCCATTGTTCAGCTGTAAAATAGCCGCACGAGGCCGCGATTGGCAAAGGACCGGATCACCCAGGTCACTTACTTACATCACATAGGCAGCTGCCACCAAAATGACACACTTGATTGAAGGCCAAAAGAACCATATACGTAACTGCCTGTGATTAAGCTCCATATGATGCCTCAGAGCAAGTAAAAAACCCCTCCTTCATCTCATCTTGTTTGTAACGAGACAAGCGTTGCAGGGATATCATTTGGGTCATGTTGTGGCTTTTGGGGGATTTCTTTGGTTTGGTTTTGGGGGTTTTTGTTGTTGTTTATTTTTTTTCTTCTGGCTGTAAACTTCCATGACCTGCACCAATCTGCTGTTGCACCCTTGCACGATGCCCCATGAGAGCCTGGTGCTGTAGGTGTGCTGGTAGCTGGGAATACAAATTTTACCAGGTAAGAGCTCCCGATGCCATTTTTTAACACAGAATATGCCAGCTGGCTGCTTCTGGGGAGGGAGAGGGTCTCTGCACGTGTCCTTTCCCCGCTGGCACGCACGTGTGCCGGCGCGACTGTTTATTCCCGGGAAGGGTTTGGTAGGGAACGCTTCATCTTTCCAGTTTTCGGAGTCTTTGCGGATGCTTAACGGTCTCCCAGGAGTAGGCACTGCTCCGGTAGATGAACACCCTTCCCCTGGCTCCGGCGAGGCAGTTTGCGGATCTCCGGGTGGGATCCGGATCGGGCGGCGAGGGTTGGGGAGGGTGGCGGACCCCGGCCAGACCCCGCACCGGGTGAAACTTCCAGGTAGCGGAAGGACCGCGGGGGTCTCCTCAGGGGGGCTCTGCCCCGCAGGAGCTGCCTTCTGCTCCTGTACTCTTAGGTAAGCGTGCAGAGCTCACCTGGTGCTCACAACACCTTACCTTAACTTTTCAGTGGGGCAGGATCAGGCCGGGGCCCGATCCTGCAAACTGGTGGATTTCATCACTGAACCAAAACACCGTGCAAGCATCTCCCTGCTGTTGAATCCGGGGGCAAAACCGGGCTTGCCAAAAAAAAAAAAAAAAAAAAAAGCAAGCCCCGCAAATATTTAAAGAGAAATAGTTTGCACAAATGCTAATTTTAACAAAATCTCCTTCTTCTCCTGACCCAGCTGCATGGGAGCCAGGGTCGTGCCGCTGTACTCGCGTTCTCTCCAACTTCATTACGTGCAGTTTTTGTCCAACCGTAACGTGCTTGAGGATTATGCTGATGCAGCTTATTCCCACTCTATCATGATATATGGGTACATGTATAAACATAGGTGGATGGATAAACAACATTTTCATGGCCACTTGTCCAGGCTTTCCTTCAGCAGACTAAATCCCAGCCCAGCCTCGGTACATTTAAATGGCTGGTCCCGTGCATCTCACACAGCCTCCAGAAAACCTTCCTCTGTAAGTTGCAATGCAATGCAAGTCCTCTCATTTTATTTTGCTTCAAATGAGCTAATTTCTAAGAAAAATCATTGCTTGACCAAGGCTGAGATCATAGTACTATGCATGTTTTATCTTCCAGAGTTATCTATAAACCGAAAAAAATACCCATTGAGAAACTACTTGTATTAGAAATACCAGTAAACATCATTTTAGTTGATTTGTGCACATATAACTTTATTGGTTCAGCATGAAATATGGCAGGCAATCTATTAGGAGATGTAAAATGAAACAGGCAGAGCCTTTTCGGAATAAGTTGGGAGTGTAGAATGGATTTGAGAGCGTTCGTTTTAGCCAGGTGGCTTGCTAAGGTAAACTGAAACGATTTTTTATGAGTCCCGTAAACAATACCAAGTCAGTTTTATACAGTCAGAGGCTGAAGATACATTAGTTAGCTCAGCTGTTAACTGGGGGAACTGGTATGTATGGAAAAGCTTTGCAAGACTGCGTAGTCTTTAATTGTATTTTTAACCTGTGAATGTGGTTAGTGTTAAAAGTATAAGCAAGAAACTAAAGTAAATACGGAGTATTATGCAATAGTACTTGGGCTATCATGAAAAGAGGGCAATAGGAACAAACTGTTTTATAGGTCTGCTTTTAATTAAATGCAGTCTACTTTGATAAAAGCACTAAAATGTGAAAACGTTTCTCAGAATAAAGACATTAAGCAGTGGCAATTAAAGCCACAGTGCAGATTTAATCTGTTGAACCTGGAGTCCTTGGGCAGGACGTGGAAAATGTATAGAAATTCAGTGGGTGGTTCTAAAACTGCCCTCTCATTCCTTGAACTTCATATCTGCCTGTGGAGGCTTCCTGGGCATAACTGTGTATACATTTTTACAGCATGATAAATGAAAACCTTAAACGTCTGCGCCGCATGCTGTCATGAAGTCTGTTCAGAGCTGAGGCTTTCAAGCAGTGTATAGCTCCCTTTTTCATACATTATTGAGCCATTTAACCCGGATGGAGGTTTCGGATCCACGCCGTTCATTGCCTGCGGCCGTACTCCGCTGTGTTGGCATCCCAGCAGCTTCGGTGGGGTGCAGGCGTTGCCAAGTGGGGTGCTGCAGCACGGCAGCTCTTGTGTTCGCCTCTGAGCCCCCAAGAGTGAACCGATGCCCAGCAGCGCTGGGGAGGGCTTGATGGAGGTGCAGGTTTGGGTCTCTCTGAGCCACCCCTTCTCCTTGCCCTCCTATATTTCCGTCATCATCATGCGTGTTTATTGTAGTTCTTCCCCATGGTATCTGCAGAATGGCTTGGGATATTTATAAAAGGGTCAAAATCTGGCTGATTTGCCTTTTAAGTAGAGCATAAGATACTGGGTTTGCCTGTGGTCACTTAGTGTCCTGGAGGATGCTTGCATGGGATGACACAGGTGACAGCGTGGTGGGCACGTGTGTGCAGAGAGAACGTCTGCGTGCAAAGAGTTTCTTTGGGATCTTCTTCCCTGTGATGCTGGCACGTTAAACAATAACGTGAGCGAGCCCGAGAAGCTGGAAGCTTGTTCAGCCGAGGGAATGGATGCCACCGATATCCTGCACAAATTCCAGTTTGGCTTAATTCCTTCCTAACCTAAATTCTCTTTGCATTTGTACTCGCTTCCTGCTGGGGGCCCGATTCTGCAAGGAGGTCAGTAGGACAAAGCCTCACTGAAGTTAATGAGCTGCAGAGAGCTTTGTGCCTGCCCTGGGACAGATCCACTTTAATGAGGTTTTCTTCGTTCTCCTCTATTTGCAGGACCATAGCTGTTTGCATAGGCGCCACGATCACTTTGAAGGGTTACCCAATCCTGCAAAGCCTTAGGCAAATAGCTAAGTAAATAGCCCGTTGGCTTGGGTGAGCACTGCTGATGCTTGCAACCTGTCCCAGTGAAGGTAACTGGAGTTTTGCCATTGCCTCCCACGACGGCTGTGGCCCCTTGAGGGAAGCGTGCCCCATGGGCATGTGTTTGAAGACCCAGACATGTTTGTGCTGCTAATTGGCAAGCTTCTCAAAGGGTTGGCGGACATATCTAGAGGCTACCAAGGATGTCGCAGTAATGTGTTCTTTGAGATATATTTGTATGTTCATCCTTGATCTTAGATACTCTGCTCTGATCCCTTTTAAAAACTGCCGTTTAAGAAAAATGCCCTCTCTATTTTTTTCTGCATATTGGTGACCTCCGCCATGGCAGTGATCTCCTCATGGAGAGCTGTCAGCACATCGACTGTTATGCAAATGAGTTTCCAAATAATTGATCGCCCCTGCCAGGTATTACGGTTGGGAGCAGCCAGCCCAAGAGCAAATCCCAGGAAAAACAAGAAAATGAAGTCTCCATAACTGTTTTCAATTATTCAGTCTCGCTGGTTCTCCTTATGTTTCAAGAAGAAACATGCACATCTCTCTGGGTCTAGCTTGTTTACAGAGTGCTCGTGGGTTTAAAATACAGCCAGCATCACATTTCTGTTGTACATTTCCTTCAAATAAATACTGAAATAAAAATAAGGATGCTGTAATTTGTGCCACCCCAAGAGCTAAATACTGCGCTCCAGCAGGAAATGATCATTTTGGTTTCTTGGAACAGCTTTACTATAATCTTCCAAAGACCGGTAGCTCGCAAAGAAAGAAGTGCAGACTTTCTCAACGCAGTTCAGCTCTCTCTGATAGGATCTGGTCTATTCTGAGTTAAGGTCTTGGACAACAAGGTGCTCCAGCACATGCTCAGATCCTGCTGAGGCCATGAGCGCTTCATCACTCCGCAGCATCAGGGCTCTGGGGCTTACCCCGGGAGGAGACCCATTCCTGCCGACCGCTGTGCGCGTGTGGAGGTCGTTGCAGGTTTGAGATATATGCTCTTCCCATAAGTAGCTAAACAGTACCATGGCTGGTGTTGAACGGCTGCTCTGGGTGGCCAATGCACCGTCGGGCGGATGTCCTGGCCACCTTCGTCAGCAGTGCTACAAGGCCTGTGCGCCCAAAGGCAGCTGGTACTTGCAATTTTCTGCGTGGAGTGGTGCCACGAGCACAACGGTCTCTGAACCCTTTCTCACCGTGGCCTGTTCCTGGCTTAAAAGTAGTTAATAATAACCAGTCTGGTGGTTCCGGAAGCTTCTTGCTGGGGCAGGTCTTCATGTGGGTCAGTTGACCCTCTCCTAGGAAGCAGACCGGGATCCTCTTTTAAAATCTGGATTCTTTTTCAATTCTGGGCCATAGTATGTGTGTGAAGACACTTTCCTGAGGAAACGAATAGCCCTGAATGTTTGCAGTGGGGAAATGCTTGCAGCGTATCTTGGTTTGAATCTAACAGTATGATCCGCCTCATTTTATATGAAAATTATTCCAGCGTTATGGTTACCCACGCCTCTTTAATTACCTTCTGGCTCATTTATATATGTTGATGGCTCCAGTCCTCATAGCTCCTAGGGAACTTTCTGTAGGAACCATCAGCTATTGCTTTTAAAAAATAACCTTCACCAGATGTCCAAAAGCCTCCTTTAAAGAAGAGGCCTGGCATAAGTCATATTTATTTGGAGTAATTAATTGTCCTGTTAAAAAACCTAAATGTTTTGGCATTTCATTAATAATGCATAATCAACCAACAGGCTATTTGTAGTGTGTTACTTTGTTAAATCTGCTGTAAAAATTGTCATTATTGATATATTTCATGTTTATAATTACTCATCTGTGACGCACCCAGTCTGTTATGAATAATCCATTGTATATTGTTTTCTTAAATAGGATGCTTGCTCAGTGTGCTGGGGGTGCCAGGAATCACTGCTAATAATGTCTTCATGTATGATTTATGCCTGTGAAGTGAAGGCAACTGGACATGAGTAAATGAACAGAAGCATGCTCAGAAAACCGTCCTCAAGACACTCTCGATAAGCAAACACTCAACAGTTGTGAGTGGGGGAGAAAACGGTTAAATAGAGCAGGGAAACACGTTAGAAATGCATTACAGGGGGCTAAAGATGCACAAGTGACATTTCCTTGCTGATTTGACGTTCTCTTCATCTCAGCTAAAAGCTCTGCCATGCTTTTTTTCTCACTGCCGCCAAGGACCTCGTTACCCTACGCTGTCGGCGAGTTGCGTATTATCTTCTTGTGTTCTCCCGCTCGGAAAAAAAAAATGAGCTAAGTATTCCAGAAAAAGAGAAACGTGGTATTTTTGTATTTATTTGAACAGCAAAGACTGTTGAGAGGGGTGGTGTAACGGTGTGCGCAGACGCGGATGAGGGTGCAAAGCCTCTCTGGCACCGCTGACCTGCGATGCGCGATGTGCTCGGCGTTGACTTTGCCTGGACCCCCATCTCCTGAGAGTGGGGGAAGCCGGTTGCCCGGCAGTGGGCGGGAGAAGCCCCGCTGCATGAGTCCCCGGGGGGAGGCGCCGGGGGGGCGTCGCTCCCCTTGGTGGTGCTAACTGGATGGTTTTAGCAGGGAAAAACGAAACGAAGGTGAGGCGGAAGGTGCCTGGGCCGGTGTCGAGGGAGCTGGCAGGTCTACCAGCTGTACCGGCACCGATGCTGCTCAGCCCCTCGGGGTGTCTTCACAGACTCCTGGTTTTTAAGGCCCCGGAGGAGTGTCGGAGCATCTAATCTGGAGAACAATATATCACAGATCATTAGATTTCACCCTGTTAGCTCCACTACTGAGCTCGGTAGCTTGCGCTTGGCTAAAGCGCGTCTTCCAGCAAGGCATCTGGTCTTGTCTGGGGGACAGCAATGTGTCACTCGTTCTGGTGGTTTGTTCCAATGGCTAATCATCTCCACCATTAGAAACTCTTGCTTAATTTCCAGTTTGCATGTTTAGAGCCTTCAGCTTCTTACCATGGAAGCCCTTTGCCTTGAGATTTTAGAGCTTTTTAGTAGCCTGCATTGCTTGCTTCTCATAAACTCTTACCATGTCCACAAAGAGTCTTCTCTTGGAAGCTCCAGGATGATGCACGCCACGGGTCCTGTTGTCTTGTAGAGGAGCTGGACTCATAGGAGGGAATGGGAGGCTGGCGCGTGCACACTGCAGCCTCTCAAGGAATAAAAGCTCCATTTCAAAACTGATTTTTTTTAATTTTTTTTTTATTAGAGGGAGGAAGAGAGGAAAGTTCAGAGATTTCTGTTGTGCTGTTGGCTTTTTTTTTTACTTTTTAATATCAGCTCAGAAGCTTTCAAAAGCAACTGTGGTTTATATGAGGATGGAAGTTTTTGACTAACCCTGGCTAAACTCAACCCCTGCAGCCAGAAGCCAGGGGCAGCAGAAGTAGCAGAAAGTGGTTCAACTGGCAGAAAGTGGGAGAGGAAAAAAAAAAGCTCAGGCTTGCTGGCTGCAAAAGGTGAGGATGAGTTTGGGGGCAAAGAGTAGCTTGTGCGAACGGATGAAATGCTGGCGAGTCGGTTATGATGCTGCTTTAATTATGCAGGCTTAAGCCTGTTTGGGAATGCAAAGGGGTCTTTATACCCTGGCGTGTGATGTGCTTGCCCTGGAGAGACAGAGCTATCAAGTCATTGCAGTCCTCTCATTTAAGCTGAGGATCAGCCTAGGCCATACTTAAAAAATAACAAACAACAACTACGGTTTAAAACTGTCCCACTGTGTTCTCACATGTTCAGCTTTTAAGAAAGAAATGTGTATATTTTATACTTGACCTGGCATCCGCAGCTCTTCCCTTCTGCCATGCAGAATTCAAAGGCAGCTGTGAAGCATCGGTTATTTGGCGATGTGATGTCTTTTAAAGTGACCTTCCTCTTCTTTTTAATTTTAAATTTTCTGGAGAAGGTGGGAAAAAACCCAGCACAGAACCATCTGAAGTTCCTATCGCTTTGTAGTCCTCGAACCTGGAAGCTTGTCGCTCGTGAAGTGTCCCTGTGGCACTACATCCACTTGCTTGTCACTCAGACCTTGTTTTCTGCATTTCTTCCCAGTTCCATCCTTGAATGCTGAAAGTGGTCTAAGGTTTGCAAAGTCCTTTTACTCATTGATCACCATGGGGAACTTGATTGCTAATATCCCAACACAATATCTATCAGCAAGGAGATCTCCATTTTCTTGGTCATTGTCCAAAATAAGGGAATATTTTCTTAGGTTGAGGCCAATAAATAATCACATACAGCACGGATGCCATGTACAGTGTGATAAGGCTGAGAGCACATGTGGATTTGGTGGGTCAGGGCTGAAAGTGGTCCCTGGGGACCAGTTTTAGGCTGTACCTGTATCACCACCAGCAAATGCATAGTGAATCTCACATATGTGTGTGTGCACTGTGGATTAAGGTCTCAGGTCTGCAGTCCATACATACCTCCTTGTAAAAGGTATGAAATTAACCTGCATGGATTAATTTGCTGAAAATACCATGTATATAAATGCTGGATCTAGCTTCTGATAAGCAGCCCCACTCCCAGAAAGTGGGAGTACTCCTGTTTTCCAGAAGTAAAAGAAAAATCATTTCAGAGGAAGGTTTAGGGCTCATTTGCACTCACAGCCCAATGACTTTGCATTACAGTCTGAGGAAATTTGGCTTCCAAAAACAGTCCGGTGTGTTTACTGCTCTGTACAGGCTGCAGTGGCGGACTGGGAGCAGAGAGGCTCTTGCCTTTCTCTTCCTGCAATAGATCTATATTTATATATAGCCCACATGTGCCTTTCCATGTGTTTGGGGGGATTTGGCTTTATTAGTATCAATAGTCAGAAAATACAAACTTCCTCAAAGATTGTCCTTCCTGGGAGGATCTATTTTAGGGCTTTATTTTAAGGCTCCCTATGCAGCAGACCTTATTTTTCTCAATCCCAAGCCACCCTTCCAAGACCCACCTATATTGATGTTATAGCTACAGAAAAAGCCATCTGCCTGAGCACGCTTTCATTGCTGTGTCTCTTTACGCACCTGAGTTGAGACTGATTAAACCAGACTCCTGCATTTTATTGCAGCAGCTCGAATCCTCGCACCTCGTTACAGAGCTCTCGATGTGCTCCCCTTCCCCTTCTCTGCATCCGCAGGGCTCCTCCCAATGCCAGAATGAGACTCTTTGGGCCCTTCAGACCTCCCTTGGGTAGCTTGGGCTCGTGCTGCATTTGAGGTGCCAAGTTTTTGCACAAAATGAAAAAAAAATCTCTAGCTCTAAAAAAAAATGCTCTAGCAGCAGTGAATGCAGGTGATAAGGGACAAAGTGACTTCGTGCTCTTCCTAGCAGAAGGATTTTGCCAAAGCCACGTGTCTGCAACAAAGAACTTGACTTGTCTTTCCTTAACTATATTGGCTACAAACATGGACATGGGAATTTAGTCCAGCTCAGTCGCTCCCATGCCCGAGAGCACGGGCTAAGCACGACCCTCAGCTGTTATTGCCTCCTTGGCAGAAAGGGAAGGGCCTCCTGCATGGGCAGCAATGGAAGGAAAATATACCAGAATGGCAGAGAAGACTCTTTGGAAAGTTGGTTGTGTCCCCTGACTGATGCATCACGCCCGGATGGCATGGAGGATCAAATAGCCCAGGAATTTCCCAGGTAATTTTCCCAGGAATTTCCCCAGACTCAGGGGTCTCTTTGCTCTGCTCTTCCCTTTGGATCCAGCTAGATATACACAGCCTACCTGAAAAGACAATGGCAACTGTTCAACTCTGGGGAGAACAAGATAATTTTGGGGGGAAGCCACTGCTTTTATTTGCCTTAGATGTTATAAAGTTGCTCTGCCCAGGGAGAAGCTTCTTTAACACTGTTACTTCATTTGATGAATTTTTAAAGGGTTTTAGAGCAAACTGGGGGACTTTACAGCTACTGTTACAGTTTCCCTACCATCTGGTTGCTTCATGGATTTTCTATGTATTCCTGTATTTTTTTAGTTTGGTTTCCTAGAAAAATGAAGTTTACGCTGCTGTACTGCACGTGTGTGCTTGTCCACCCATGCGTGTGTGTTTTCCCATACTATCAGCCTGAACCCTCTGCTCAACCTCAGCCAGATTTGTGGGAGAGATGGCAATCTCAATTTTACCATCTTCCCATGCTTCTCCACCCGCATCATTTCTGCCCGGTCCGTTTGACACCCGTGGGGCAGTGGCTGCGGGGACGGTTGGCATCCAGGACAGGGACCCACTAGCCCAGGTCCCGTACAACCTGCTGGGCAGCAGCCAGGACCCAGCGGATTACAGCTGAATACACGGTACTGGCCGGGCATGCCACATGGCACCCAGGCAGTGCGAAACCTCTTGTGTGTTACGTGCCCGAGGCTGTCAAACCGGGATCAACTCTTGGGCATCATTTTGTGCTGCACACAGGAGAGAAGTTAGCAAGGAGTCTTTTCCAAACTGGTAACTCCCAAGGGAGATCCGGGATCAATACAAATTGATCTTGATTCCATCTTGTTGACTGATACTTAAGTTAAACCTTCCAGTTTAATAGTTGTGTGGATTTTCAATTGGGTCTGAAAACCTCTTTAAAAAACATACCACAAGAGCTGGTGAAGAACGCAAACTGGAGCGGGCGTAGACATGTGAGCATCGTGTAAGTGCCTTTTTTTCCTGATGGCAAATTGCTTACGAACATCTTATAAATTTCACAAATGTGGTTGTGCTGAAAGGAAAGAGTGAGGCTGGCAGTGCTGCTGCCGCCGGGCGTTACGGGGGATGTAACCTGCTGGTGAGCTTGGCGCAGAGACTGAAACCTTGGCAAAGTACCATGGTAACATTTCCATACACATGTTTATGGGTTCTTTGAGGGCTTTTTGGTTAAATGTCAATGTTTTCACGATATTATTCAAGGAGATTTCATTGCTCCAAAATCCCACTATGCCTTTGAAAACTGCTTTCAGTTTGCGAGTTGCTCAGTGGAAAATGCGTCTGTCTCGACCGCTCGGCAACGGAGAGCAAAGCTCACTGCTTGGCTGCCTGCTCGGAGGCTTGTTGTACAGCTCTGCGAAATGGGGCGAGAGCTGGGGTGTCTTGCCCCTTCCCATCCAGAGGAGGTGGGTGCCCATTGCTGCGAAGGTAACACACTGAAGCGATAGAAAGCTGTCGGCACCCTGCACTCCGGCACCGGCGCCTGCTGCTGATCGGGTGCCCGGGAAGGGCATCACTGTGGTGTGCGGCGGATCCCCTCAGCACAGCTTCACTTATGGCTTGAGTTTACCCAGGGTCTCAGCTGGCACTGGAAGGAACAGCCACAGGCAAGCTTAAGGTTACCGTGTTTCTAACACGGACGTTTTGGCTAAACCCAAAATGAGCCTGGACCAATCTGGCTGTGCTAGGACAGATCTATTGTTCCCAGACAGGCACCAGGCAGCCGTGTATTTCCATTAAGCTTTTTACATGTTTCAACATAGGGTGCTTTGCAAAACGCGGTGCTCTGAGCTCTCCCACAACCCACACCTTGCAATGCCCCTTTTTGCCATTTCCTCCCCCGTGGAGGCTCAGTTTTGGCAGCAGGCTCCCGTCTGCAGGATGCCGAACGCTTGCGGAGCGCAGCTGCGCATCCCTGTTCGGGTATCCGGCGCCAGAGCTGCTGCTGGTCCGGTTTTGAGCATCTCGCGTTAAAACTGGAGGCAGGCTGAGAGCTGCTGAATTCCAGCAGCTCTGCAGGGTTGCTGTTGAATAATATTGCAATTAAAAAAATATATATACCTAGGCGGTAGAATTAAATCCAAGATTTCTCACTCTGGAATATCATGGTTTCCCCCTCGGTGCTAAAACGCGTTACAGTGTCCAAGGTGGGAGCTGATTTTAAGCCCTTCAGCCCTCGGGGGAGATGCATCGTCCTTTTTTTTTTAATGGCCACAGAAGCGAAGGCACGGAAAGCAATGCACCTGAGTGCTTGGCTTGCAGTTACTCCAACTGTGGGTGAGCTCCGGGAGTGTGGGGGGCTGAGCTCCCTTCGCCCGGGGGCCGGGGCAGGCGGGGGCCGGTGTCAGCCCCCGGCCCCATGGGCTCGGTGCACGTTGCGTCCGCGGCGCAAGCTCACCCTGCGGCTCCGCCTGGGCCCTTGCAGGAGTTAGGCTTAAATCTCTCTAATTTGATAGGGTTTTGAGAACCGGTGTAATTGCTTTTACATTGGGTATGTGATTATCAAGAGAAAACATGGATCGATTGCTGTCTGAGCGGTTTGTGGTGGGACTGGCAGCTAACGAAGATGGTGCAAAGGGCTGGAAGTGTCTCTCCAGCCCTGCTTGTCGGGACCTAGAGTGGTACCAAAGCTGGCATCGCCCGTGTGTCTCCCTGTGGGTAGCAAAAATTCACATCTTAGTGCAGAGCAATATGTCAGAGCGAGCAATATATCAAAATGAAATACATTAATTGGCAAGTGCTGGGAAATTACAGATATGCTTAATGAAAAAGAAAACCTTGTTTACGGTTTCTAATGTGCTGCTGAAGAAACTGGCTCCCAAATAAAAATACTTAAAATTACGATTAGGATTTATTTACATAATTACTGCAAGAGAAATTCTAGGTACGTGCTAAGCAGTGCAAGAGAAACCTCACGGCTTTTCTTCTTCACTTTCCTGTGTCTCGAGGTTAGTTTGCTCTTGGTGAGTCTATTAAAGCTTTTACTAACTCAGTGAGGCAAAAAGGCATTTGTTACAAAATTAACACATATATATGTGTATATATATATTAGTTTTATTGACTGTGGTAAGAACATATGGCTGAGTAAGAGCCAGATCATCCTTGTAATTGTAGTGTTGGCTGGAGAACAATTCAGTAGGTGGCACTTATCTCTTGATGGCAAAGCAAGCCGATGTCCCGGCGTGGCTGGAGGGAGAACGCCCTTGGAGTTTGTTTCCAAGGGGCTGTGTCCCCCACTGCTGTGAGTGAGATCTGCCAAAGTTGCCATATAAATTTATATTAATGGTCCATTCCAAACCGTACTGTCCAGTGTGTCCTGGCCACTTTCCAGCCCCGGCAAAGACCCCGGGCCAGATCCTTGGCTGATGTCTGGGTGGCTCTGTTGACTCTGCTGATTTATATCTGCTGGAAATGTACAGTATAAAATGCAATAGGCTCATGATGGGGTTGCGCTGATTGAAACCAGCCAAGGGTATGACAAATCTTCCTCTTAATATTTCAATTGACTTTGGCAAACTTGCCTCTTTCTTGTGTATCCTAAATCAATGTGTAAGTGCTGCTGACAGTAATTTCCACTTTTGTCTGTGCAGATGGCTGCCCTTCACCAGGCTGCGGTGTTTATACCTGCTAAGTTTGCAAACACTTTTCCTGCTACAGCCTCCCATTGAGCAGTATTTTTCCTTAGCTGTCATGTTCGTGAGATGAAAATGTTCTTTGTTGGGCCCTGCTCGAATGTGAATTTTCTTCTTTCAGCGCGGGCCGCTGAAGTCTGGAGCGGAGGCACTGGTGCGACGTGCGTCTCAGAATGGATGCTCTGGGTGGGGGCTGTTGAACCACCTTAGGGGCCTAGATGCTCTGGAGCAGGGTCTGAGAGCTGGTGTCCAGACCCTTGTATGGCTTTGAAAGTCATGCTGCTGGATCCTATGACTTTTTAATTGCGTGTCAGTGTAGATGCCTATGCACTATATAATTATTATCAAATAGAAAATCTCTAGGCTGAAAGCTACAGGATGAGTGCTAGAGACTCATAATTTCCTAAGGCACCACTGTTTTGCCTCTGCTAATTCTTGTTCGGCGTAAAGAAGAAGCTGTTTCTTTTTCATTTGTTTGTTTAACTCCTGTCTTAGACACTAAAAAAGATCTGCAAACCACCAGTCGTGCACCCAACTTCAGCGCGCGTTCCCTGGTGTAGGATGCTTTGATCCAGCTACTCTTTCAAGGCAGGCTATTGTACTATTCAAATAAAGCAAAGACAAATAATGAAAATAAGCCTTTCTCTTCCCTTCTCTCTTGTGCCCAGGGAGAAGATGCCATTCCACCATGTAACAGCTGGCTTGTTGTACAAAGGCAACTACCTGAACCGGTCACTCTCCGCTGGCAGCGACAGCGAGCAGCTAGCAAATATCTCTGTGGAGGAACTGGACGGTGAGCAATGTCCTTGCAGTTTTCCAAAGGGGGCTGGGAACAGGGAAAGACTCGTTTTCACCTTCTTTGTGGCGTTGTCATGCAATAACTGGAGGTATTCTCCCCATGAAGCCGGGAGCAAAAGGTAGGTCAGAAGTGGGATGGCTCAGCAGATCAGGGACAAAGAAAAGGTCCCCAGCCAAAGTTATGCTGAGAGTTGTAGACTCATTTTAGCCTCAGATTTTGTCCTTTTGCCTAGAAATAAGGCAGCTTTTTGAAAGTGTAAGGCTGCTTTTTACAGACAAACTTTGCAAGAGAAAAAGTTAGGCTAATATCTTTTTATAAAGATGCCTTTAGCCTTTCCTGGGAACCTGCAGAGCTGAATCTGTATTCCTAGCAAGTCTTCTCATTTGCTTTATGGCCTTTCAAAAGTGAGGTTTCTCTCTGTGTCTCAATATAACAAGACACACAGAGGTGGCTTGTGGCTTAAGAAGCTGGAAAGAGCTTTAAAATTCCCTTTTCCAGGTCAGCGATTGGGAGCACAGACCAGCCTCAGGCTGGCAAAGGCTATCAGGAAGGTTGTCCGCATCTGCTGCCTGTAGGATCCCATAATTTCCTCCCTAGAAGCTGGTTGCTGCTCATCCCTTCTGCCCCGCAGATGGGATGTGAGGCCAGGTAGACTCCCAGTCTGGTACACGGTGGGAAGGTCTCTTTTGTATGCAATTAATTTATGGTTCACCAGGGTCATTTCTAAGCAAAAGTTAATATTGTTGACAGCTGGTCTTTGAGGGCTGTAGAACAAATTGAAGCTCTTGGTTTGCTTCCCAGTGGACATTTGGTACAAGCCATGATCATAATCAGTGGTCTCAGTGGAGAACTTGATGAAGAAATGGGCAAGGGAATGGTGCAAGGTGGAAATGGTCCTTCCAGGACATGTTCAAGGCATTTTGGCAAAATAGAAGGCCAATATTTCTGCCCACCCTCCCCCTTTTCACCTGTGCTTTGGTAAATCAGACCTTAATTTTCAAGCCTTCTCAACTTGGAGCTTTTGGATTTGGTTTTGCGAGCTTTACATTAACTTAAGTACTGTGGTTTTGGAATATTTGTAACTGCTTCTCTTCTTCCCAATGAGTATGATGTGCTGAACACAGTTCAGGTGAGAGCTGCAATGTGAGAAACCACTTTCAGTGCAGCTTAGCTAAGACCCCAGGAACACAGGGACTGCAGAGGCATCTTCTGGGCTCTTCTCCTGGGTTATAGGAGCATCACTTGAAGATTTCAGTTGGTGAGAAGAACTGAGCTGACTTAGCTTCTGTGCATCCTATAGATGACAAATTATGTAGCAAGGTAAAGCTTAGCTGTTGTCCCTATTCCAGATGACTGGGGCTGACTGAGCAGACAGGAGGACATTGGATGAGGTCTTGCAGTTGATTTCAAATGCAGAGAACGAGAGTTTTTCTCCTATGCCTACCCTGATTAGAGCATGTTTGCTACAATTGCCTTTGAGATTTCCAGACAACTGGAAAGAGCTGATTCAAGTGGCATCAGGGCTGCAACTCACTGTCAGGCCCATCCCATCGCATGAGGGGAACTTGTCCTTGATTTGTTCCCCTGCTGTTCGCATGGAAATGGTCTGTGGCTGGACGTGGGAAGGAAGCCCAGTCTCATTTACATCGTTCCCGTGTCTCCCTGCTGTCAGCCCAAGCCACGGTGGGTAGTCTGCAAGCTTCACGAGCCCTCTCGGCATCACTTTCCCACCAGTGGCTCTGGGGCGGGAGCAGCGGCTGCAAGAGGCAGCGAGGCACAGCCCCACGGCCAGACCCACCTTCCCCAAGGAGAAACCAGCGCTTGAGGGGCTGCGGATCATCTCCATTAACGGCAAATGAAGATGTAGAGGAGCTGTCTTTTGAGAAGGCAGCAGACAAGTTGCTGCTGATGCAAGTGCTGCATCCATTTCGTGTGGTCGGTGCCCGATTATAACTGTGCTGTTCAGCTGGAGAGCGGCAGAGTTCATCCATCTCTGTTCACAAAGAGTATCCCCCTCCTTCTTCAGGAGAATGGTTAGAGCTCTTTAACTAATCATCCATTTATTCCCTGGCTGTTAAGCCAGGCTTCTTGTTAGAATTTAGTTATGTTTTTTTTCTGACAGCCTTTTGCTTTACAAACACCTGTTTTCGAGGGCTCTGTGTCTTTGCTGTGAAGTTACGCCCCGGTTCTTAGCCTACCAGAGGAGAGCTCAACCTCAGGCTGTATTTTTCCAGCCAGGCTGCTGGAGATACTCTTCTGTGTGCCAGCTACCAGAGTACAGCCTAGCCACTGAAAATCATATGTAATATTAGGTCAGCGGTCACTATCTTACTGTATTTTGTCACTAATACTAAATCAGTGCCCGGGTGTGCTGGTAATTCGTGGAGGTGCCACTGTTCACTGCCCAAACCCAAAACAGAAATAGTCTTTTCGCCTTTAAACATAAACTATCTCAGGGTAAGTAACAAAATGTTCTTCCTTGAGAAGTTAATGTCAGTGTATGGGAGCTTTGTGGATATATCAAGCTGTGATAGCTCGATGCCAATAACATATTTGCATTTAATCTTACAGGCTGGGAAAGAGATGCCAAATTCTCCTTGGTTTCTTTTTCAATGAGATTTTAGTCCCGAGGGAGTTCCAGCCTACTGAGAAATCCCAGTCACACATATTA